>NW_015094509.1:27486302-27619117 GCF_001431845.1 Calidris pugnax
CTCGCCCGCCCGCCCCGGCCACCCCAGGCCGCTCCCCCGCCCTCCCGGCGCGCTGCACCATGGGATGCGCGGCTGCCCCCTCCCTCTCTCCCTCCCTTCCCCGCCCGCTCCGCTCCCCACACTAACATGGCTGCGGGGGATGGAGAGGGGGGTCAGCCCGACCGGGGAGAAGGAGGGGAAGAACGGGGCGGGGGGGATCCGCCGCGGCTGCGCAAGCGCGGGCTGCGGGCCTCAGGTGGCGCGAGCCCCGGAGTCCTGTCAGCGGCGATGGCGGCGGGGGGGCGCCTCACGAACCCCCTGCCCCGGCCTTCGGGGGATCTTCCCCGCCCTCCACCCCGTGTCCTCCCTCCGCCGGCCAGAAGCGCCTTTCCCGTTCCCGTCCTCGCTTTCTCCCTCCTTCCTCCTCACACCAACCGGCGCTGTGGCCTCCGGTGGGACCCCCCGTCCCCGTCCTCTCCCGAGGGACTCTGAGGCGGCTTGTCCCCTGAGGCGACCAGGCCTCGCTTCACCCCCGCGGTGGCACAGTTCTTGTTTCAACACTTGGGGATTCTCTTTCGAGGAAATATTTGCATATTTACCTACGTATGACCACAGCATTTGCCTGCTTGTCACTCGTTGGGGATATCTAATAACCTCCGCCTGAAATCACAGAATCGCAGAATCTTCTAGGTTGGAAGGGACCTTAAAGATCATCTTGTCCAACCGTCAACCTAACTGACAAAAATAGACACCCACACAACAAACAAGGAGCATCATCACTAAACCATACCTCCCAGCACGACATCAACCCGTCTTTTGAACACCTCCAGGGATGGGGCCTCAACCACCTCCCTGGGCAGCCCATTCCAATGCCTGATAACCCTTTCAGTGAAAAAAAATTTCCTAATATCCAGCCTGAACCTCCCCTGGCGCAACTTGAGGCCATTTCCTCTTGTCCTGTCGCCTGTGACTTGAGAAAAGAGACCGACCCCCATCTGTCTACACCCTCCTTTCAGGGAGTTGTAGAGAGCAATAAGGTCTCCCCTCAGCCTCCTCTTCTCCAGGCTGAATAACCCCAGCTCCCTCAGCCTCTCCTCATAAGACTTATTCTCCAGACCCCTCACCATCTTTGTCGCCCTTCTCTGGACCCGCTCCAGCACCTCAATGTCTTTTTTATGGTAGGGGGTCCAAATAGTCATTTGAAAAGTCCCAGTTAATCCACCTCTTACCTCTAGCGGCAGTTGAGCTCTGACTTTGCTCCTCTGCATGCTTGGGGCAGCCTGAGCGTGAGCAGATCCCAAATCTCCACCTCTAGAAGAGGCCAGGGTGTCTGGAAACCGGTGGTAGGATGTGTTTGGATTTGGTATTCCGTGTATCCGCAGATGAGCCATTATAGTGCACAGAGGACTAGTCGATACAATAATAGAATTGTCAAGGCTGGAAAGGACCTTTAAGATCATCGAGTCCAACCATCAACCTAACACCGACAAGCCACCGCTAAACCATGTCGTTAAGGACTATGTCTACCCATCTTTTAAATACCTCCAGGGATGACGATTCCACCACCTCCCCGGGCAGCTTCTTCCAATGCCTGATAAACCCTTCAGTGTAAAATTTTTTCCTAATATCTAATTTAAACCTCCCCTGGAGCAAGTTGGGGCCATTTCAAATGCCGTAGTCAATGGTATTTGGGATTCATCTGATCAGACATGGGTAGCTTACTTTATGGTACACACTCTTAAACTTCCCTATGATTATTAGTTTTCCAGCCACTATAAGGAAACCCAAGGGAGACATGCTGAACAAGACGGCACCAAGGACTTTAAATGCAATTTTTCAGGTGAATCCCACCTAAAATGTCCCAAGCCCCTTCAGGAGCCAATCCATGAGGTAATCTCTGAACACGATAGAAGTTCCATCTAAACATGAGCAGGAACTTCTTCACTTTGAGGGTGGCAGAGCCCTGGAACAGGCTGCCCAGGGAGGTGGTGGAGTCTCCTTCTCTGGAGACATTCCAAACCCACCTGGACACGTTCCTGTGCAACCTGCTCTGGGTGGACCTGCTCTGGCAGGAGGGTTGGACTAGATGATCTCCAGAGGTCCCTTCCAACCCCATGGGATTCTGTGATTCTGTGATACAAATGCATTGAGCACCATATAAAAATAAGTCCTAGAAACTCTCTTTTAAGCAGCAGTACAGCATTTCTACCTATCTTGTGTAGAAATGCTTGGCCATTAGAGTAGCTACTAATAAAATGGGACACTCTGTGACTCCCTTAACCCGAGAGATTCCTACCTGAATGTGTCATTCTCCTGGGAGAGTCCTTTATGCAGGAGTTGTAGGCGAGACAGGACAGCAAACACTCTACCCTTTCTACTGAAGCTGGACCACGATGCAGAAATGAAGGAAGGAAGGAAGAATGATTTCAGTTATTTTATAATAATTGGTCTTGGGATCACTATTGATGCTCTTGCCAGAAAAGGCAGAAATGTGCTAATTAAAATTACTGGTGACAGAAAGTTGGGAGACATCAATAAAGAGGATGTTCACTGCAACACACAGAAGAAATTGAATGCTCTTGAGGACTGGGATAGTAAAAATGGAAGGAAATGCACGAGTTAAACAAGAGTGTATTTTCAGATTAATACACAGGGAAGGGATGGCATAAATATTGGAAAGGGAAAATGAAAGGGAAAATGGAGCTTCATAAATTTTTATGATAGGGTTGTTAGCAATAGTGGGGAATTGCACTAAATGACCCTTCAAGCATCTGATTCCAGTTAGTAATCGTTCCTCCTTTGTCTCAGCTTTCGTCCAGAGATGTCAAAGTGCTCTAGCCTCTGAGCAAACTTGTGAAGAACACAGTTACCCCTGTTGGTTTTTTTTTAACACTGGAAAGCTGAGACAGCAGTTGAGTTGCCAAATTCACACATTATTCACTGGATGAACAGGCCTAAAAGCAAATAGCTCCTCTCCAGGGCCGTACCCTAACGCAAGCAAGATAGCAGCAGTGCCTACTTTCTGCCATGCGTGGTATATCCTATTGATTTTATACACAGATTTAATAAATATGCTTCGTTTCACTATCTTTTCAAATGTCCTTGTTCTAATAAATAATTACTGTTCCCGTGTTTTTATAACTTTATCCTCTGGGCAACATCAATGTACCAATTCTCTTCATTTTACAGGTGGAAAAACTATTAAGAGATACGCAGGCGATTAACGGAGGAGACGGAGTGATGCTGGAACGATGGGAGAACTGTGAGTCTGATTCTTATATTTCTGTTATATTTTTTAATAGTTACACTTTTTCATATGGAAAAGAAATACGCTGTCTGAAGTCCTTGGGAGCTTTCCCATTGGTTTTAATGGGATGAAGGCAAGCCCAAAATAATATATCAAATTGTTGGGTCATAGCAATTCCTGAAAAGTCTCTGTTTTAAACTCCTGGTGAGAATTTTTTTGGTGGTTTCTTGTTGCTTTCTTACATCAAAGATGCTTTCAGCAACGTACTCGTTTTGACAAAGCACTACTGGGAAATCTTTCTCACGTTACAGAGTGTAGTTTTTAGTTAAATGTAGAGGAAGTTCCCTAAAAGCTGGTGATTCAGGCTCTCTGCTGGGAGATGGGAGCTGTGGTGATGTCCAGTGAAAGGTTACATCATTATCACACAGAACCACAGAATGCTATGGGGTTGGAAGGGACCTCTGAAGATATCTAGTTCAACCCCCTGCCAAAGCAGGTCCACCCAGGGCAGACAGAGACTCCCCCACCTCCCTGGGCAGCCTGTTCCAGGGCTCTGCCACCCTCAAAGTGAAGAAGCTCCTCCTCACGTTTAGGTGGAACTTCTTATATTCAAGTTTGTGCCCATTTCCTCTTGTCCTGTCACTGGGCACCCCTGAAAAAAGACTGGCCCCATCCTCTTGACACCCACCCTTTAAGTATTTGTAGGTGTTGATCAGATCCCTCCTCAGCCTTCTATTCTCCAGACTAAAAAGACCCAAGTCCCTCAGCCTTTCCTCATAAGAGAGATGCTCCAGGCTCTTAATCATCTTTGTGGTCCTCTGCTGTACCCTCTCCAGCAGTTCCCTGTCCTTCTGGAACTGGGGAGTCCAGAACTAGACACGGTTCTCCAGATGGGGTCTCACCAGGGCAGAGTAGAGGGGGAAGAGAACCTCCCTCCACCTGCTGGTCACACTCTTCCTGATGCCCCCCAGGATGCCATTGGCCTTTTTGGCCACAAGGACACATTGCTGGCTCATGGTCATCCTGTTGTCCACCAGGACTCGCATCTCTTTTTCCTCAGAGCTGCTCTCCAGCAGGTCAGCCCCAACCTGTCCTGGTGCAGGGGGTTATTCCCCCCCAGATTCAGCCCCCTGCACTTGCCCTTGTTGAATTTCATCAGGTTCCTCTCTGCCCAACACTCCAGGGCCTCATCCAAACTAATTCCCTATGAGAAAGGTGCTTGCAGAAGCCGATCCATCCTACCTGTTGAGAATACAATTAATCTCTCTGATTACCCCTATTTTTCTCAGTTGACTATGGGAGAGCTTAGGCAATTAGCCTAAATCTTTACAGAGCTAAACTTTTATAAGATGTGACTTGCACCTTTGTCTTCTCAGATTCTTGTTTTCTTCTTATTCTTAAGAGTTTGTGCAGAAAAGTGAAATAATTTTCTTGCCTGCTCTATCTACACAGAGGTTGTTGGTAGGTAGAAAAAAAAAATATCCCTTATAATTTATTACGGAATGATTACTATTGAGGTAAGACATTCAGTTTAATACTAATGGCATTATTTGTCCAGTCCATGCCATTATCTCATTTAATTTCCAGTGCTTATTAAACCTGTGCTGCGCTGGTATAAATAAAAAAAGGTAGGAAACTCCATTATATTGTCATATGTATTGTCTTTCCTTTTATTAAGTGATGGAGCTGGGGCTAATGGCTGTAAAGAGAACTAGTTCTTGCCGCTGTTTTGGAGCCCAGCTGCAGTCGGGCGCCTTCAGCTTTTCTGCAGACTGGTAAATATTCATTAACACAACCCGAGTAATCAGGCTGATGAGAGACAGGTAGCTCTGAACTGCGGGGCTGCGTCAAGCTGTGACGATGAAATGCAGGGGGATTTGGGGAAAAAAAAAAGGAGAAAATGGCAAGATGTTAAATATTTCGCAAAATACACAGTAACATTCTTCATTGTAAGAGGATTTTTTTTATATAAATAATTTAAATCAACCTCAGATGAAGTTGAACAGTGAATAACGCCACACAGATGGAGGATGAGTGTCACAGCCATTAGGGGCACAGTGGCGTGTGCGGCCTCATGGTTGGAAGGTACAGATTTGAACAATTAAAGGCACCAAAATGTTAATGATGTTAATAGGCACGTCTCTGCTTCGCTCTGGATTTAAAAAAAAAAAAAAAGGGCAAACCATTAAAACCATTATATTGGCATTTCTGGGCAGTGTCTAGAGTAGAAGCCGAATGGAATGGAAAGTCACCGGTGGAGGTTTTTCTCATTTATCTAAAACCAAAACAAAACACAAAGCAATTCTGAAGAAAAGCTCTTACGGGAGCTTTCCGAGGGAAATCGGCAAAATTATACGGGATGGGGAAGGAAATTTCAGGTAGAAAATTTGGTGTGGAAAAAACTAATTAGCAGCTGGGGGACCCACTTGATGGGTTGCTGTTATTAACTAAAACCTCCAAAGCAAATGTTAACGTGTTAATTAGAAGCTGCGTAATAACCTCCTAGATTTCCCAGTGGGAAACAAAACAAAAAAACCAAAACAAACCCAAAACAAGGCAATTATTTTTTTTTTCTGGATATAACTGGCTAAACCCAAGCATGGCAACACGGGACCCCTCCCAGTATCTCATTTTCTGACGTGTGTTTGCAGCGTTGATCCCCAGAGGAGAACACAGACCTCCTCACCTGACCTTTCCACAGCCTGACTTGGTGGAACCATGGGATCAAGAAGTTTCTTTCTCTGTCTAGAAAATCAAACAAAATCCTTGCCCTGACTGGTAGCTTTGATTTCTAGAAAGAAAGGTCCCACGTTGGCTTAATTAGACTGGCTCCAAGTGAGAAATGGAAATTAGAAATTAGAGGAGGGATTCATTCTGTGTCCGGTCGGTACCAAAGCACAAGAGAGCCAGGAGACTCTCAGAGTGTGATGGCATGGGAAGTAAAATCCATCATCTATCCTAAAGGGCTGTATGTACCATCAGAGGTTCTTTTCTTCTCATTTTATTTTGGCCTCCATGATAGAAATCAATTTTTTTTTCTTTTATTTTTCTTTTTGCCAACCAAATCTCAGTCAAACTTGTAGCTGAGTGCAATCAAACTATGTATTTTAAAATTGCATTCTCTTGAGACCAAACAGCATAAAGGGATGGGGTTCTTACAGACCTTTAGAAACACTTGAATTCTTTGACTTACCTTCTGCAGTTTCCTGCTGGTTTGATGCCTCGAGCTGTGTCACACACTCCTCTCAGCCAGGCTCAGAGGGGATTCAGGAGGAGGGGATTCAGGGCTGTGAGCTCTCCCTGGCTCCTGGGACAGCCAGGCTTGGTGCTCACCTTCCAGGAGTTCACTCGGTGGCTTTCCCAGTAAAGATAAAGCCTTTTTCTCTCTTCCAGTTCAAAGCCAACTCACAATCCTTATATTTTCATTTAGTCAAACTGGTATTGAAAAAAAAAATCATGTATTTTTTATTTATTGTGTCCTTCCACAGTTCTGGTTCTTTGCCAAAAATCAGATCAAGTCAGCTTCTTGCAGGAACTGTGACAGTAACGTCAGCGCTCTGTTCTCTGTCAAATCCTTCCCCAAATCCCTTCAGCTGCTTTGGAAAGCTTACACTTTTGCTGTAGAGCCTCTTGATGTGTAAAATGTATGCGATGTTTTGATCAAAGGAGTTCTTGTACTTAATGCAAATTTCAACACCCTTACGGCAGGCAGATGTGAATGTATAGATCTAATCCTCCTGATCTCCGCAGGGGGACACCGGGCCCATGGGACACCAGTCCAGCCAGCAAGGAGGGCAGGGATGATTGGGGAGGAAGAGTTTCACTTCTTTATTTTATTTTATTTTAAGACTGTGTTAAGCTTTATCCATTTGTGACAAGGTTAACTAATGTTCTGAACACCTATCGTCTGAAAGGTTACAATGACCACATTTGGAAAAACTTGTCCTTTTTTCTGTCACATTTTTTTTTCAACATCTGAGCAAATGACAAAAAAAACCACCTCATTTCTGCAATCCTTCAGCCACTTTAAGTGGCTTTTTAGATGTCACAGAACAATCTTCTGTAGATTTCAAACAGACAACCAAATACATTAAGTAGGGAGACTATTTTCTGTGGGTGTTAGTGGTCACTGCTGACCAGTCTCATAGTCAGTGAATGATTTTGGATGTATATGAATATTGATTCTTCTAATGTTTTCTTTATTTTCCAGTCTCTGTTTATTAAACTGTAGCATCTACAAATTTGTTAGCAACCTTCTTTTTAATTCTAGGTGGAAGGAGTTCTGATCAGACAATATGACCGGTCATCTCAGAATCTGGCCCAGAGTCATGAAGACTTTGATGCTACTTTGATTTGGATTTTAGGAGTGGGATACAGGAGACTAGTACTTGTTCCATATGCCTTTCTTCTGAGTTACAGGGTTCTCCTCATCTTCCCTGAAGTTGTGCCCCTGGAAATTTACTGTTTCTCTCCTCTCTAACCCAAGAGTGGTGGAAAGGGGCTGTGTTGTGCTGTGGGATGCAGGTGAAGAGGTCACATTCTGGAACTTACTTCTGGGGTGGGGTCAATCTTCCTATCCTGTATCCTCTTTCAGAGCCAATCCTCTTGCATTACATTTTCCTCTTGTTACAAAGAGCTATTTTAAGTTATAGGCAAGATATTGCTGACCTGTATGAATTCATTTCACGATGGCTACATAGAGAGTCCCCACTGTCTACATGAAGTCATTACTTGGGAACCGCTGAACGAGTGACCTCATCAATTTAAGTCAGCCAGGAGGCAGAGGGCTTCTGTCATTCCTCTAATTCGTTCATCCTGTGCTGCTTTGAAAGCTGGAATAAAAATGGAATAAAAGAGGATTGTAATTTTCTTGAGTTCAGGTCCTTGCTCTTCAGTTGCCTAATTAAAAATCGATCATTTATTCTCTTGTAGGATTTTGCAGAGAAAGGATACTGCTCTTGCACAAAGTTTTTGAAGAAAACCTCTGTAATGGCTAAAATATGGAGCTAATTATCATAGCAGATACATTGAAAAGACAGTGATGCACTGGAACATACTTTCTTTGCAGGATTGTCAAACTCATGAATATCCTGTTCCTTATCCCTTCAGTTCCCTGGCTGACATTCACTGCCGTGGGTGTATTCGCAGTATATACAGAATATATGATACTGAATATATATACAGAATATTTATACGATATAATGCAGAAAAAGAGAATCTCTGTATTGTTTTCTTTTCCGTGTTACTCGGTTCTGCTGACTAGTTCTCTCACTACGGGCACAACAACTTTGTGTCTTTTGGAGGGGTTCTGTGAAGCGCCTTTTTACCTGACTACCTCAGCACCACACCTGAGTTTATTAACTTTGTAGGAAGAATATTGCACACAAAAAAAAGGTAAGAGAGAAGACCTGTGGTTTGACTTAAATCGGTGTATTTGGCTTTGGAGGACCAAATGAGGTGGTTGCAGCACATGTGGGAGCAGGTTCATACTTTACAATAACCTCTGAAGAACAGACCACATTCCTTAACAGCTGTATTATATATCCCCACCTTGTCTGCCATTTCAGTTTGGTGTAGCAAGCACTGGAAAACACAAATATTTCTCCTGGGTTCCTTTATTCCGAAAACAATTGCTGTGATGGAGAGATTGCAGCCAGATGCAGTTTGGTTTGCACAAACATTTGTGTTCTTTGTGGCAATCTCACATTCTTGCAGCGAAGTCACCATTAGCTCTAGAAAAGTGAATTGACAGCAGCTGAATCATCTACAACAGCTTTTCATCAGAATTTGTTCTTGAAAATTTTATTCTTCCCCCAAAAAAGAAAAAAAAAAACAACTGTAACAGTAATTTTTATTGAACCAGTTTTAAAAGTATGACTGTTAAGCTTTTTAACAGAATTACTGCATCGAATAAAGGCAGCTTCAGGAACAGCGAGGGGGGAGCATACCATAACATGTACACAGGATATTTAACTGTCAGATAATTTAGGAGTCAGAAGCAGCAGTGAGGTGTTAGGTGCTTTTTTCTGCTCTGAACCTCGTGTGGGGTTTAATGGCATTTGGTGGTTTGATGCCTCCAGCTCTGGTCTGTAAAACAGGCGCAGGGTTTGCGTAGCTGTGGGGAGATACCGGGAGTTACAGCCAGGAGAGGTTCAGAAAAGAGCTTGAAGCTGCCCGAATATTGAAGATAAAGTGTGTAAGTCAACTGTTTTTCTTCACACAGTTGTTTTCCCAACCCTCTTATCTCTATCGTAGGAAAAAAACCTCCTACGGTTTGAGCGAAGATTTGTGCGTAAGGGAGAAGCAAAGGTTTCCTTTCTGTTTTGTTGTGATGTTGTGAGATCAGCTCCTGCGTCAGACTTTTTTATTAAAAAATCTGCTGATGTGCAGGTAGTTACAGTCTGAGCTGCTGTGTCTATTGACCGAGCAGGTGCAACAAGTGTAGAGATTTTTCAGGCTCCTGTTAGTTACCCCAGTGCTCTTTTGCTGTGATTTAAACCAGTTCAATGCAAACAGAATGTAATAACTAATAAATATGTAACAAAATATGTAATCAATACGTAACAAAAAACATCATTAAGGCATTTGAGAGATTTCACACTTACTAAGCAAATTCTTTTCTGTAGAAGTACGTGTTGGTTGCCCTTTGCTGTAACGAGAGGAGCCCATTTGTCTGAAAACAGAAACTCACAGGTGCTGATGTCAAGAATAGAAATGAAGTCCCTCACTTCTCACCAGGTGCCGGGGAAAAGCTTAATATTTGCAGAGAATATTGTTTTCCTTAAGTTAATTATATGTAAATATTCTGGGGAAACATATGATATCTTGGAAATATTTATCTATTTTGTCATTATTATGATTTAGTAAGGAAAAAAAAAAAGCTCCTTGAGCATATCAAGGTATTCCAGTGATTAGCTCAGAAACTCGGGAGCAGCTGCACAGCCAGCAGTGGGAATGCCTGGGAATGCCTGGGAATGCCAATAAAGAGCCGGGTGCTGGTGGCAGTGTTTCTTCCAGATGCTGACATCTGGGCTACGTGGCACCTAGACCTCTCCCACCCTTCCTATAGCCAGAGACCACTCCTAGGATGCAGTTTTATATGTTTATCTGTGCTCTTTAAAGAGTGTCAGTCTCTTAATCACTGTAGTATTTCAGAAGTGAGAGTTCAAGAATAATTAGAAGTTCTCAAGTACACCAAAAAACAATTGTCTTTGCTAAGGATCAGATGACACCAGCTGCCCTGATGTAATATGGTTTGTGCACACATATAATATGCACGTGGTAAACATAAAGATTATATGTAACTAGTGCAGAAAATAGGATTTATCTGTAGTATTATTAGCTCTAAATTAAAACAGAGCATTTTAGAGAAGTTTTGAATTTACTGTGTTACACACTAAATGGATTTCTGAAGAATTCCGAAATTTTTAGGTAGAAAAAAAGAAACAACTTCCTGAAAATCCCTTCAGTACCCAGTTTCCAGTTCCATTTCCAGTTTGCCAAGCCACGCACAGTTTCACTTCGCCGTGTTATAAAGCTGAGACCGACCTTATAGATATTTAAAATTAGTTCTGAGGGTTTCGTTCTGTTAAAGACAAATTGCAGCTCCCTTTTTTTAGCTGTAATACAGTATAACACGCTGGTGTCTTTTAAGCACCAGTGGGTCAGGTGTAAATGAGTAGTCTTCTTTCACAAGACTTTATCTTTTAACAAAATGAGTTATTAATTTGACAGTTGTTGCTATTTTGATCTTAAAAGTTCAGTCTTGCAGTTGGATTCATCTTTGTGAATTGAAAAGTTTCAAAAGATTTTAACTTTTAACACATTAAACATATTTATTTTTTTCTAAATACACTTTATTACAAAAAATCTAATTTCAGTGTTTTGTGCACAGAGTTCCTATCTCACAGCTTCCTTTAATGCTGTACCTGAGAGGTTTAACCACTGCAGTGTTTGAAAGCAGCATTGTTCATGTGGAAAAGATAAAATGTGAAATGTAGATAAAATATTACACGAAGTTTGGCAATAGAGCTTCTGGAATGTCAAATTTATCTGTAACACCCTTTCTCTAGGGCCAGCGAAGAGCTGGAGCAGTTTTATTTACATTTAGAGGAAATATGAGGAAGTTTGCAGTTTTTATGTGGATAGCCCCAGCCCCTGCACCACTTCAGTCACTCTCTGCTTGAGAAGTGCCCCGCAGGGAACAAAAATTAAAAAGAACAAATTCAATAGCAATGGAAGGGTTATTTTTAAGCTACTCTGCTGGACGGTAAAAATAATACAAATAAGAGACCACAATAAATGAGGGCTGGTTTAGAGCCCGCGAGGCTTCTGTCGTGTTTCTCACGCTGCACCTGTAGCGTCAAGTATTGGAATTACTGGGAAGTCACCTGTGGAATATTTTATGTCCTTAAATATGGACTCGGTGATGGTTTTTTTTAGGTACGCAGATCAACAGCCCTTCATTATTTTCCCTTTTCACTCTAAATTAAAGCGTTTGTCTTGATTTTCAAGAGACGTACTTGATACATTCATTCATGAGCTAAAATAAACTGAAGCGAGCCCACAGGAAGGGATTACTACAGGGGAATGGCTTCTACTACTGTTCCACCAGCCAAATATCTGCAGTATTGCAATGATTCATCCTTTTTCCTCTCTTGTTCAGCAGAATTTTGGAAGAACAGACTAAGGAAGGAGCTAATGATACTCCTAGTCCGAAAGAAGATGCACGTCCTTTTTTGGTGATTAATTTTAGCTGAACCAAATCCTTCGTTGCCATAACGTGGCCACAGAAGTGAGTGGAATGGCCCCAATTCATCCCAGCTGAGGAGTAAGCCCTTTATCTTTCGCTTTCATTCATATTTATTATTTATTTTAAAATAAATGCTACTATTTAACATTCGTTATTATTTTTATGAAAGGAAATATTTGGGCCTGGGAACCCATCCTGTGGTGATGCATGGATTGGGACCATCCTGCAAGGAACAAGGCTGGGACTGAGAGGAAGCTCATCAATCCTCATTGTGGTTCCCTACTCTCACCAACCAACTCGTTACATGAGCCTGACCCTCAACTGGTCAAATTCAACCACAAACCAGTTAACTTCCCAGTGCTACTCAAGGGTGTGCAGTAAACTGGTCACCAGTGAGCAACCTTCTTTTGGTCTCCACCCCAGGTTTGTCCGTAGTGTTATTCATTTTCCTTTTTCCCCAGGTGGGACTTTAGATTAAACAGTTCTTTTCTTTCTCTTCTTTCTTTCTGCTCTGTCCAGTTCCCCTCTCTCCCTTTAAGATGCCTTCCCCCTCTTAAATAACGTAGTTCCCCGTTCACTTTTGAGTTCTCTCCTTTAGCATCTGCAATGTGAAAACATTAGTTGTGTCTTGAGGAACCACTCAGATACTTCCCTCTGAAATGAGAACTGCCCGTAGTGTGTGGGTTCGTTCACTTCCAAGACCACTCCCAGTGGATCCTACAAGCAGTTCTATAGGTTTATCTCCCTTTGTCCTATACAGTCCTCCAACACCTTACTAAAAGGCTTCACACCCTCAAAAATAATTCAGTTAGGCCTTGCAACGGGGAAGAGCCCCAAGTAGGTGCATTGGTCTGCTCTGGAGAGGGTTTAGCCCTGAAAAACGCACACATCATAGAAGCATAGAATGGTTTGGGTGGGACCTTTAAAGATCATCTAGTTCCAGCCCCCTGCCATGAGCAGAGACATCAGAAAGCCAACTACATCCTGGGCTGCATCCCTGGCAGCGTGGCCAGCAGGGCGAGGGGGGTGATCCTGCCCCTCTGCTCCGCTCCAGTGAGACCCCACCTGCAGTGCTGCCTCCAGAACCGGGGCCACCAACACCAGAAGGACATGAACTTGTTGGTAGCGAGTCCTGAGGAGGCCACAAAGGTGATCTCCCGCAAAGAGAGAACCAAACCAAACCATAGCTTCCAGCCCAGATGGGTAAATAGAAACGTGACTCCAGGATGGGGTAAGCGACAGCAGAGGTACCCCATTCTGCTCTGACTGTAGGTGACAGATGAGTCTCCTTGGCAAACCCAACAAAACCATTTCCCCCTTGGAGTCATACAGGGGAATGCATCAAAATAAACAGATCATCAAATCTTGAAATACTTCAGTGAGTGAAAATGTATTTCCTCATGGCCGATCCTTGATTTTATGTGATCTCAAAGTGCCTTTTTTCTTCACCCTTTCTTACAGACAACCACAAGTAGCTTCGTCTCCCCTGCAGGGACCTGAGCATATTAAAAGGTCACCACTGGATCAAAACGAACATGCTTTTTGACAAAGGTATTTCCCTCAGTTCCCAATCATGCCATGTTCAAGCTGTGATAAAAAACACCCAGAGTTTACCTACATGTTTTTTGTTTATCATTTATCTTATAAATAATCTTTTCAAAGTGAAAAACAGAGTCATTCTTCTCCCGTATAGTCACTTGTTCTCGCTAGTTTTAGACTCAGTGCAGCAGTACGAGCGCCAAAGCTTGCAAGGAAATATTTAAACACTAATTAACTTCTTAATTCTATGTGTGGGTAGGCCCCTTGTTTCCCCTGGAGCGCAACTGATTTTTGAGATATTTATTTGGGATTTCAGGGTGTTTGCACACTGTGTACAGCTCCCTGTGTATGCACTGGTATGTGTGTGGGATGCCTCTGGCCAGACTTGCCCGCAGCTGAGCCTGCGCCACATTCCCCTCAGAAAAGGCAAGTTTTACAATAGGGAAGTTTTAAAAAAAAAAACCCTCTCTCTCCTATTTTATTTCAGTCGCTGGATAAAAGGCAGGAAATCGCGTGGCTCTTCCATCAAGCTGTGTTTTGGGTGGCACAATAAACACGTGTAGGTCCTTCTGGCCGTAGGGTGCTGGAGGAGATCAGTTTTTAGCATCTGTCCTACAGAAGTTCCACCTGGAGCCGTCACCCTCGGCGGAGATTTTCCTTTCCTATTTCTCCAATAAACAGATCTGCCCGGTGTTAGTGCTGACACTAATCTGATTTGCTCTGGGAGGTGGTTAAGCACGTGGCTAGAATTTCTATTAGCGGTTACTAAAATTGTCTGTGTTTCCATACTCCCTTCCCATTCAGCTTCTTCTTCCCAAGTCACCTCTGCCGTGGCACCTAAGGAATGGCTGGAAGAACACTATTGAGACTCTGCACTGAAACTGCATCTAAAATGTACCCAGGCTGCTACATGAGAAGCCTTCACAGAAAGAACATTCTCGGTGCAAAATTCAGCCCTCAAACCATGAAAAAATACTGGCGTTAAGAAGAGGTTTTAAAATGGTTTGTTTTGAACAACTGTGGAAATGGCTGTGACTCAATAATCCAGTTTTTAGTGGAGCCTTGTCCTATCCTAAAGCTGCCCGGATGGAGCAGGGGTGAGACAAGCCTTGAGCACACCAGGCTGTAGTGGTTTCTTCTCATCATTGAAGACCAGGGCAGTTCCAGGAGAAGAAACAGGCCACAGCTTTGTAGCTAGAAATCACTGAGAAGCCAGAGCCGCTCATGGGGAATTGCCAGCACTGAACGTAGGCATTTTCACAGAATCACAGAATCACAGAATCTTAGTGGTTGGAAGGGACCTCTGAGATCATCGAGTCCAACCACAAAAAAAAAAAAAAAAAAAAGAAAACAAACCCAAAAAACCACACCACACCAAACACCCACCAAAAACACCGCACCCACCAACTAACCCCCACACTCAACACCTCGCCATAAACCAATAACCTTGGGCACTAGAGCATGCCCTGAAGAGCCATGTCTATACATTTCTTAAATCCCTCCAGGGATGGTGACTCCACCACCTCCCTGGGCAGGCTGTTCCAGTGCCTGACCACTCTCTCAGTAAAGTAATTCTTTCTAATATCTAATCTAAATCTCCCTTGCCGCAACTTCAGACCATTTCCTCTGGTCTTGTCGTTCGTCCTTTGGGAGAAGAGGCCAACCCCTGCCTCTCTACAACCTCCTTTCAGGTAGTTGTAGAGGGCAATGAGGGCTCCCCTCAGCCTCCTCTTCTCCAAACTAAACATGCCGAGTTCCCTCAGCCTCTCCTCATAGGACTTGTTCTCCAGACCCCTCACCAGCTTGGTGGCTCTCCTCTGGACATGCTCCAGCACTTCAATGTCTTTCCTGTAGTGAGGGGCCCAAAACTGAACACAGTATTTTAGGGGCAAGGAGGCACCTATGCTGGAGTTGGGAGAGATGAGTCCCACCCTTTGGGATCAAACCTTGCTTCCAGCCCCCAGGAATGCTGAGGTAGAGTTGAAGGACTTGTTGCTTCACGCCTGCCTGACGGGAGACTGGAGGCTCATGAAATCAGCCCAGCTGGTGTTATCTTCTTCACACACTCCCCTGAGAGCAAGAGCGAGGTGCCGCACGGACCCTCCCGTTCTTCTGCTGCTGCAGCCTCCAACACGCAGCCTCCTACAAAGCCTTCTGCTCACCCAGATGTTTCAAAGCACAGACATGTCCTTTTGCAGGGGAGAAAAGACCCATCCGTGACTTTTCCATCAGTTTTCCCTTCGATTTGCTTCGTTCTGTGCGATTTGTCGTAACGCTTCAAAAAGCACCGCCTTTGTATCAGATTTCCGACAGTGACATGGGGAAAGCCGAGCATTCACCTTAAATATTCTTTCTCCTTGTTACGTTGCACTTAATAGTGCAAAGTTATACTCCCTGTGTGTTGAGAGAGCAGGAAATGACACAGTAAATGTTAGCAGAAGCTGACGTTTAGGCTTTTATTATCACTTGATAAACCCATGTAAATCCCATTAACGCGGAGAGGAGTTATATGTGTGTATCAGGGGGGGAAAGAGACCATTTGCTCTCAAGTGCACGTAACTAATTAAAAATTTAAAAGCATATAGTACTTAATTATATTGGACTGCAGGTTAATGCTCCTGAATGAAAGATGCTGGATGAGCTGAAATGCTTATACGGGACAAGAGGAACTCTGGCTGCTGCTATGAATAGTCCCTGTACTCACTGCTCGGGTCGCTCTGCGGCTGGGGCTGATGGAAACGGGCACATCTCCAGCTGTGACCTTGGCCAGGACCTGAAGAGCAGGAAACAATGCAGGGAAAGACAGGAGGACAAGCCTTGGCACCTGCCAGCTGGTGTGGCACCCTCTGCTGAACTGATTTCTGGCAGTATTTTACTGGCCAGCGCAAGCAGCAGGCAACGCCTGAACGTCTGAGAACCTTTCTCACCATCCGCCCAGTGCAACCATCAGAGAAGCTGAGGTTTAAGGCTGCTCTCCTGGGGAAGAGTCCAGTTCACTCTAAATGTCCCCTGTTAGCCACCTCCAGAGCAATACCAGAAATGTGTGCCTGCAGGAAGGGTGTCACCTTCCTATGAGCGAGAAGCCACCAGCCACTAGTGTGGTCCAGACAGGATGCTCATGGGGTTGCTAATCTGGAGTAGGAAACACAAATCCATACCTTCTCCTTCCTATATAATTGTGTTTCATTTCACAGGACTGTCTTGGAGTTGTGTTGGAGTTAACATAACTGTAATTAGCCAGTAACCTTCATTAAAGACACAGCTAATTGAAGCAATAGCGGGATCTACACAGAACATTTGTCTGTCCCCATCCAAAGGCGTGTACAGGACATGTAGATGGAGAATGGCTTCCATGCAGCTGGAAAAGAAGCCCCAGACTTGGGACAAGGATGATAAGCACAGTCCTGAGGAAAAGGACCATGAAAGGCTCTGGGGAGACCTTCCAGTATCTGAAGGGGGCCTACAAGAAAGCTGGAGAGGGACTTTTTACAAGGGCATGTAGTGATAGGAACAGCTTCAAACTGAAAGAGGGGAGATTTAGATTAGATATCAGGAAGAAATTTTTCACTCTGAAGGTGGTGAGACACTGGAATATGTTGCCCAGAGAAGCTGTGGATACTCCACCTCTGGAGGTGTTCAAGACCAGGTTGTTCTTGACAACCATTGTGTTTTATGGCATGATGAAATTGCTGGGACTAAGTCCACGGGCAGGTGCACAGCCCCACTTTGTAGTGCGACTGTCAGCTTATTCCCATTTCCTTGTAGTCCTTTTGGTTTCAGAAATTCTGGCAACACAAGAAAACCCCAACCTTTAAAGTTCCTGTCATGTGATTTACACTCCTGTAACCACCGCTGGTTGGAATTTCACATCTATTCTCGAAGTGAAAGTTGAGCTGATCTATTTTTTATGATAAAAGAGCAGCCACGGAATTAATCGCGGGTCAGTGTGACAGATATTCGAGCGTGGTTTGGCATTTCTGTTGAGAATCTCCTGTCGTCCTCGCCGCCGCCCACAGACGCCATAGCAACCACATTGCACAGGGGCGAAGAGGCACGCAGGGTCCAACGTGCTGCTAAATGAATGCACTTCTTGTTTTGCTATTGTGATGCTGAATTCCTTTCAGCTGCAGTGGATGATTAGGAGAAAGCTCGGTTCCCACTGAAGAGAAAATAAACAAACAGGTCCAATTTTGCCCTTTTTGGAATTTAGCGGTTACGTAAAATTCAGCTGTGTGGGCAATTAGCTAAAAGGAACCTCAAATTATATGTTGCACTTAGAATCATAGAATGGTTTGGGTTGGAAGGGACCTTCAAGACCATTTAGTTCCAACCCCCCTGCCCTGGGCAGGGACACCTCCCACCAGACCAGGTTGCTCCAAGCCCCATCCAGCCTGGCCTTGAACCCCTCCAGGGATGGGGCAGCCACAGCTTCTCTGGGCAACCTCAACACCTCACAGTAAAGAATTTCTTCCTGATATCTCATCTAAATCTCCCCTCTTCCAATTTAAAAGCACATAAAGCCTTTAGAAGGGCCATAAGAAATTAGTCTTTACAGTGAGCACAGGGTTCAGCCAGAAGAAGCAACAATTTGTTGAGAACTTAATGCAGAACAATGCTTGTTTATTCACCAGTGGTTGGATATTTAAGTCTTTTGTGCCATTATTTTCATGTGCCACTATTATAATGGCCTGAGTTTCAGCAACATTTTGCAAAGCTTGTGCAAGGCAATAATGGGCTGCAATTAAAAATCTGCAGCTCGCATTGTGATTGCTTGCAAAATACAGGAACCTTGTTTTTAACACATTCTTCTAATGTGTTAAAGACACTTTAAAAGCGTGCTAAAGCATCCAGCTTGTTCTTCATCATGTGCTCTCTTCACAGCTTGCTCCCCCATGAAAACCTACCTCCAACGGTGTGAGCTTTTCTCAAATACTGCCGCGATCCCACTCTCTTCACACCCACTTCCAACTTCCCCGTATCCCTGCATATCACTTCCAGGCATTAATTATTCCACTTTCCTTGCAGGGATCATTAGTGGAATATTTCACTCAAGGCCCTGGCTTACATATTGTCCGTAGACAGCTCTAAATCCAAGAACAAATTGTTCTTGTTACGTATTCACCGGTTATTTTTCCCTTCTTTGTGCTCCCAGCCATCTCCCAGTAGAGCCGAAGGAGAAAACCCACACACATCAACAGGGAGGGACCGCTCTGGAGGCAGCGTCCGCAGCCAGACGGAGCCAGCCTGATGTCACCCACCCCTCCTGACCTTTGTCTAACTGTCACGTTTGGCTACTGGCCTTTGAAACGATGGGATGAGAGGTCTTCAAAGAGGGGCAGGTAGGAGGATGGAAAGAAATGCTGCTGCTCAGTAAATGTCTGTTAGTTTTAATGTCTTCCTTGCGCACAGCATTCCAAATTGTTGCTGCTCTCCAGCCTTTCTGCTTCTCTCTTGCTCAAACTGGTCAGTGCATAATCCCTCCTTCATCTGGGGGGAAAAGGCACAGCAGTTTTCTCGCTTGAGTCCACTATCTTTGTCTCTTTGCTTTGGCTTCTCTCTTGAGAGATTAGATGAGAGCTTTGAAAGTGCTTGCTCTGAGCCAGGCTCTGCCACCAGATTCAAATCTCTCAAACAATGCAACATTTCTTTGGCACTGGGATCAGAACAGAGACAAAAACCACAGAATGAAAACAGAGCTGGAGGATCCTGGACCCAAATTCTTTGGCCACGTTCGTACTCAAAAGGCTCCCAGTCCCCGGCCTGACAAGATGGGACCTGTCAGAGCCTGCCGAAGCTCTGGGTTGGACCAAGCACCTGGATTTCTCTTTGAAAGGTCAGTGTGTTCCTCACCTATCATGGCAGGACATGGCCAAGGCATCCACGTGGTATGGGTGCTCAGACCAAGCTTGGTGGCATGGGACATTTCTATTTGCTAGACTGAAGAGCACTTCTGATATTGGATTTCTCCCTGGAGGCTCTTGGATCAGTGTCCAGCCACCCCTCAGCTTTCTTTTGACCAGCTAAATAGACCAAGCTCCTTAAATCTCTCCCTGCAGCCGTCCTTCTCAGACTTGTCTACATTCTTGTGTCTCTTTCTTGAACCATCTCCAGCTTTTCAACCTCCCGCTGGCTTTGTGGACATTGAGAGCAGGGCACGATGCGGCAGCAGCGCTTTCGGGAGAGGGGGAACACTCAGACAACACCATCCTCCTCCTCTCCCTGGATTTCCTCTCCTTATACGTGCACAGATTGGGTCAGTTTGTGGACAGCTGATTCCTCACAACCCTTTTTGGGTTGTGATTTTCCAGTGCAGAACTGCTGCAGCTGCCACTGGGCAAATACTTTCTCTGATCGTGTGGCTTAACTTGGTTGTGCTGGTTTTCCTTCATATTACCAATCGCCCATTTCTATCAGTGACCTGCATTCCTTCTTTTTACCATTTTCCCAGCATTTTTCATCTGAAACAATTGTTGATAATGTTTTCAAGGTGGGTTTTTTTTTTTTCTAAGTTGTTGCTAAAATACAATAGCGGAGAGCCAAGAACCAGTCCCTGTGGGATCTCTCCAAACACACACCCACTCAAAGAAAATTTCTCTGGTTATAATTATATTTGAGACCTGAAGTTTGCCAGTTCTTAATCCATTTAATGTGTTTTACAGTGCTTTTGTATTGTTTTAGTTACTTCATCAATATGCTGCACTGTTACATTTCCTACAGAAGCCTAACAGCAATTCCCTTGTCAGCCGAACTCGTAATCTAACGCAAACTTTCCCTGAGCTAACGGGATAACGGGAGATGCCTGTCCCACTACACAGCAGCTTTGGGCAGAGAGACCCGGAACAGCATTAAACCACCCAGTTTGGGTACCAGGATCATGGTGGGCACACCAGTACGGTGCTATATAAATCATTTTTGCCCCCTGCTCTCCCCTGGAGCCGTGCTCTTGGCAAAGAGAGAAGCTGCTGAGGATGGTCCTGGTGTTTCACTCTCTCTCCTCGGAAGCCGGTTACACGATCCGCTGAGCGACGTCCTGGAGGAGAGTCTGTTTTCCCAGGATGGATGCCACCCCTTTGTCACCGGAGACTCCCTTGTTTATAATTCCATAAAGGATTTGCGAGCTGAAGGTGTTTAAAATATTTTCTGGTGTGTTGGAAGTAACCTCAGCCTTCCGTTGGGCTGCCAACAACGAGCAGCACCTCTCTGGTTTCTCAAGCACTTAGAGGGCAACAGGGGAGGAATGAAACTTTGAGGCAGGATGTTTATCCTCTTCTCCCCAAGTGTGTGGTGTGATTTTTATCAGGGAAGGAGGTCGATCAGACTGTTGTTCTTCTTTTCCAGCTAGCATCTTTTCTAGCAGCATCTTACATGATATGCTCCTGATGTAGTCGCCCTGCTGGAGGTGAATGCAGAGGGTTTAGGTCATGGTACATATCTTTAAGTGGTTGGTCCAAATTTAGTCATTTCCTTGGATTCAAAGAATTGTCCTTTTCAAAGACACCGTTTGAACACAGAGAAGGGACCTGTGGAATAGCTGGCTTGTAAGGGGATGGAAATTCATGTGCTTGCCTTGGGTCTCCTGACTTCTCCAAAAGGTAGACAACCCACAAGTTGTATATACACACACAAAATTAAACAATTGTAATCTGGATTTAGATTTGGGAACGAACAGGATGTTAATGAGATAATGTCTGGGCATGATACGGTCTCACTTCTTGGCTTAAGGACACATAGTAACGTCTTCTACACTGTCTGTTTCAAAGGACAAACTCTAACGATACCTTTTCAGTATTCCATACCTAGTCATTTCTATACATTCACTGGGACTCGGTTATTTATAAGTTCAGTGTTTCTGAGTGTACATAAATTCCAAGTTAATGCTTATAAATAACTTAAATATAAAGCTTGGAGGACAATGAGAAAACAGGAAACCCTGGAGCAGAGGGAGGTTAACTCTCCAAGGGCAATGCTGTTCCGCTGGAAACTTTATCTCCCGCCTAAAACGGACTCGTTCGCTGTGAAGCCCAATAACACTTTCAGGTTGAGTTTGATTGCCAAAGAGGGGGTTATTCAGCGGCAACAGCCAGAACAAAAACCATTAAAAGAACAAAATAGGAAGGCGAGATCTCTGGAAGCAGGCTTTAATTCATGCTAATATGCAGGAGAATGCAATTAGGGGAGGCTGTGAATTGCAGGAATGCCTGCCCTGCAACATGCAAATCTCATTTCAACGGGGGCAGCCAGGCTGGTAATAGATTATCCCAGTTCTTATCGCGCAGCCAACTCTTTTGGGGTGGAGTTCATTAATATAAATAAAAGAAAAGGGATGTCAGCTCTGGAAGGACAGGTGGGTGGGTCAGTTATGAGAGGGAGCAGATCCTCTCCCAGTAATACCACCTGTGGCTGCCCGTGCTGTTCAGAGAGTTCGGCCCCACCGAGAGCAGGAAGCGTGAGGCAGAAATTCTGTCTGAGCTGCAGTTTTTTCCTCCCTTGATCTGCAGCAGGGATTGAAAAAAAAAATAATAAAATGTTGCTGCTGCTGCTGCTCGTTAATCACTCTGAAAACAAACCTGGCCTTGCGGAACTAACTGTGCAATCAGAGCTCTGGGGAAATTAGGGAGAGGAAGAAAGTATTCGGACGGTTTCTAGATGCTCAGATGTCTCTAATTTAGGGTTTCCCGTATTTCGCTTCTGTGATTATTTTGCAGTCTCAAAAATTACACTGTTGAGAAGCTTTTTCTTTTTGCACAATCTGCATTTTCCTTTGGACAATTACTTCAATTTGTTATTCACCGCTTACTTCTGACTGGAGTGGTGTCCTTTGACTATCCCTGAATCCCTATCTGCTCAATCAGTTAACTCCAGATGAGAATGAATGAATCTGGCATTGTGTTACCTATCACAGGAGAAAAGTCCTGGTTATAGAGCCCCCACGCTCACCACCAGCTCTGAAGCCTCATGATCATCACTGGGACAGGTAGAAAGCAGAAAATCCCAGTACAAACTGGTGAATGCAAATGAAAGGATGCCAGGTTGATGTTGAAGGTTCTTTCTGGACCGTTGGCTTTTTAGACAAACTTTATACCCTGTGGCTTCTCTGTAAAAATGTCACTTAACTGAGCATGAGGTTCGATTTGCCAATTCCTATCCAGGCTCCTGAAGATGGATGGAAAAATGCCCCCGTGGTCAGTGATGCTGGGAAATGTCCACGATGCAGCTTGTGTATGGCATGGTCCCCTTTTGGGCCCACACTTGCTGTTGGAGGGAAGGTGGCTGCACGTTCAGGGCAGGTGGTTGGAAGTCCTTCCAGACCCATCTTCAGGGCATGCTCCTCGCCTCCACCCTCAGTTCCAGGCTCTTTAACTCTCTGAGCTCTTCAGAAAGTGTAAAAGCAAATCCCAGCAGGTGACTTTTCCTGACACACTCTCAGCTAAAACTCCTGAATTATCTTTTTTAAGGTTTCTTTAGCTGTCATTTTTATACAGACATTCATCTTTTTGGTTTCTCTTCTAGGTCTTTGCACTGGTGTGGTGTTGCAGGGCTGCTGGTGGGCACGAGGGTGTGTGAAGAAAACGGAGAGGAACGCTTGTTTGGAGAGGAAATAAAGGTGAACAATCACATGGACCTTGCAAACTTGTTGAAACACAATAAAACATAGATGGGTTCAGCTTAGGCAGTGAGGGAGCAATGTTATTTAAACGCAGACACTCGAAGACCATCCAAATAATTTCCAGGGAGGAGAAAGATGATCCCTTGGTCTGCTCTGCAGCTTGGACGTGCCATGAGTCTAGAAGCCAACCCTCCCTTGGCCTTGCCTTTTGGTATCTGGCAGGTGAATGGCTCCCTGCAGCGGGCTGTGGGTGGGATTTTCCCAGCCAAAACTTTGAAGTCGGCTGTTTTGCCCGTTCTGTGATGTGCTGATGTATGTTTATAATTTGTGAAGCACCTCGGGGTGAAAGGCCTTCTGTAAATGCTGGTTTCCATCAAGAAATAACCGGGCCTGTCCTTTAAATGTCAGCTGGCACCGTTCCCAACCCCCACCGCCGCGTTCGACTGTTTATTATTTTTACTACAGCGGCGCCCAAGGATGAAATGAGAGTGGGGGTCCCTTGTGCTAATACTCCATGCAAATATAAATGTCATCTTCTCAATGACAAGAGAGGAAAAGGCTGTGGGAAGGGAAATGTTTCATACGCTGTGCCTCAGACTCTCTCTTTCCCAGCTCAGAAGGATGGTGGGAGGGCAGAAGGTCTCTCTGTATTTTTCCTTCAGACCTAAGCTAAAAGCTGCCCCTACAATGAGAACAGCCCCAGCCAAGTGTCTGGACTCCCCTTTTCACTGATGGGAGCAAAGAGTCGTCCCGGGGGCAGTTCACCCGAGCTCGTTCAGACACCAAACTGAAGATGAGATGAACCGTGTCCTTTGTGAACCTGCTTCTCCCCGCTGATTAAAAGGGCAAATCATAAAATGAGCCTGGATGTAGACACTTAATTAGTGAGTTGAACTTGGCTGTTGTTGGTTGGGATGAGAATCATAGAATCATAGAATGGTTTGGGTTCAAAGGGACCTTAAGGATCATTGAGTTCCAACCCCCAAAGAACCAGGGGTAAGAGAACCCATGGAGAGAGACTGGGTGGGGAAGCCCCACTATATCCTTCTGCAGAAAGGTCCCTCAAGATACGTTTCCTTGACCTTGGGGCTAAGCCATACACCAATCTCTAAGACCAGCCCTTTTTCCTTGGCTTTACAGGAGATAAATCAACCAAAGAACTAACTAACCCTCCCAGCAAAAAATTGTAGTGTCGTGGTGGGAGCGTGTATGTCCAACCAGAGTGGGACCCGTAGAAATGCCATAGTGAATTGGATGTTGTGTGTCTGACAAGAGACTAGTCAAAGCTGCAACAAACCTCCATTTATCCCCCCCAGGAATGTAGCATGTCTTATGGGATGCCAAGGACAGTATTCATGTTAAAAACAAACAAAAAAAAGGGTCTTCTGTGTGAAATTAATACCGAGTGTTAGTGCCTCGCACAGGGATTTGGACTGTCTTGGGCTTCCAGGCTGCAGCGCTCTCTGCGTTATTTCCAGAGAAATTAAATATCCTTGGTGAAAGTGCACCTGCTTACAAGCTGTGATGGACCATTCTGGGTTTAATTCAGATGATTTCCTAAAATCCAGCTTCTAGAGCCAGCAGTTTGGGGCTGGAGCTTGTGCACGAGCAGAAGTGTCTGTGCCTTCCCTGCTTCCTGGCTCCTACTGACTCAGAAAGGCTCCGGCAGAGCCTCTCCTCCTTTCAGCATTTTAACATGACATTTTGGCAGGACTCCACCGTACCAGCAGTGTATAAAAATACAGAATAAAACAAACATAACAGAAGGAAATAATTTTAAACAGAACCCTCCCGATGAAAACACTGGGACGGCTTGTTTAAAGACCTCACCTCCAATGCCCTCACCTGTTTCTGCTGCCCATTCCTCGTCGCTAAGTCAAGACCAACTTCTTTTGAGCTGGGCCCAGGCTCTCAGCAGCTGGTTGGGAAAACTGGAGATAATCCTTCCTGCTTGCACCGAGGTTTGCTTTGGGGAGTCAGTCTCCACAGTCCAAAATGTCCTGGAACCATCTACTCTAGAATAACACCGCGTTGTGATGGTTGGAGGGTGTTCTGTGTCTGTGTCAGCATCCGATCGTGCTGAGTTTCACGGCTTGATATGAAAGAATTTATTTTCTTTAGGTCTGGGCTTAATAATTGCAGTGAGATTTTAACTCTTCCTGGGCTGGTTGAGGGTCTCTAAGATGTTTTGCTCTGCCAAGGGGGAACCACTCCCCACCAGGGAGAAGAATCCCAGGACGTGGTGCCGGTTTGAATTGGTCCCATTTTCTTCTTGTTCTGGGTATGAAGACTGTTTTGGGAGACTTTGAGGGAGTTTTGGTTATTTCAGGAATGGTTCCCTCCTCCTACTGGAGTAATTACTGCTATGCCTCCTCCCTGGCCTGTTCACCATGTGCCTGCACCAAAAAAGTGCCATCAATAAGGTGGAGTTTTGTACCAGCGTGTGCATCTTTCCATCCCTAAACCCCAGAGCCCTGCCTGTGCTCAGCTTTGTGAGCAATTATCACTGCACAGGGTGTATCCACAGAGACCCATCACCTTCCCAACACTAAAATCTGTTGCACCAGTAAGAACTGCCTTTACCTTATTTTCCCGTTATAAGTAATTTATTCTTTGGACTTTTCTGCTGATATTAAAAACACCCAACACCCAATCGTAAACACACCCTCTGACTCAGTCATGGTGTACTTTAAAAGACACAACCCATAAACATCCTTTCCTGCAAAGGTCCAAACAAAGGCAAAGGGCCTTCCTCCGGGCAGGATGCTCTACGGTTGGCTTTGAACATCTTCTGCACATGCTATGGAGTCCCCTGCAGCTTTATCCTATTTCAATAAATTTGATTTATTATTCCCCAGATGACTGATTAACAATGCTTGATAGCATTCCTCATGTCCTGCCTGGTGTAGCAGGGCAGGGGCAGTTGTTTGCCTAAAAGCACCTACCAAAATGCGTGGTTTGTTTCATCCATGGAGGCAGCTCATGTGCCCAAGCAAATGGTCCAATTTCCATTACCAGGGCTTGAAATTCGGTGGCCGTATGAACACTTTCCTCTTTCATTCTTCATGTTTCTGAGGAATCTGGGAAAAGACAGGAATTGAAATGCTTGTTAATTAAAAGACATACTATATAATTGCCAAAATGGAGTGAGAGGAGGCTGACTTATATGACTGGAGCGTTAAAACTGCTGACTACGACCTGTGCGTGAACAGTAGCGTGTGCCCAAGAGAAAAGGCTGAGTGGGAAGGGGACTGTGACCCGTTTAGCTGTTAAATGCAGAGATATTAAAGCTCAAACTAAGGAAGTGAGGGGGTGTAGTGGGGGTGAACGTGCGTGTGCCTGTAAAGGGGATTACAGACCATGGCTTTGCGTTAAGAGGTGAGTTGCTCCTGGAGCTTTTATCTGTAATAAATGGAAAGAAATGCCGGGTAATGGGAGATTTCAATCATCAAGATGTATGCTGGAAGTCTCACATAACCAGAAATAAATCTCTTTGAAGTTTCTCAAATGATGTGTGATCATTTTCTAGCCCAG
This sequence comes from Calidris pugnax, assembly GCF_001431845.1. Lineage (NCBI taxonomy): Eukaryota > Metazoa > Chordata > Aves > Charadriiformes > Scolopacidae > Calidris > Calidris pugnax. The sequence continues at coordinate 27,512,961 of NW_015094509.1, forward strand.
CAGATATTACACCCAACACGAGATAACAGTATTTCAGATTTCATTCTGACAGCTCGGGCTGTGCGTTGGAAGCTGACGGTATCTGAGGAACATATGGCTGGGACTCCGCTTCAATAGAGGCAGAGGATGGACCGACGTGGTAATGAATATATTGAGTAGTTCAAAAGGGATAATTTCCCCAGTACTGAAGCAGAATATGAAAGAATGGAAGTTGGGCTTTCTATAAGAGGATTTCATCAGCTGACCAACCACCTCCATTTCACACTGATGCGAGAGGGCAATTTTGATTAAAAATCTATCCTGCTAAAAGAGGGAGAATGTCCCACAGTAGGAGATAAATGACTTAATAAGCCAATTGGGAAAAATAAAATCTACCTTCAAGCGGACAGATGCCAAGTTAGACGTGCCAGCGACAGGATGGAGGGCAGTGCAGGGGTGAGCTTTCGCCATCGGTGGCTGAAATGCTGCATCCAGTTTGCGTGTTCACATTTAGAAACTGTCGAAGACTGGGCTGAGCTGGTGTTGGTGGGAGGGAGAAGCTGGAGACAGCCTGAGGCCCAACGAAAATGCTTCATAGCCAGATTTAGGAGCGCCGTCTGTTCAGATTATCCAAAAGAAGACCAAGGAATGACTTGGTATCTGGGCTTATGTACTTTGGGGGGGACACACCAGGGAACTGGAGGCTCTTTAATCTTGGGCAGAAACCCAAGAGAGCATCCAGTGCTGGGAGGTTCAAGCTGGACAAACTGAAATGAGAAATAAGAGTTTCATTAAAAGCGTGTCCTGGTTTCAGCGGGGATAGACTTAACTTTCTTTCTAGTAGCTGCTGCATTTTGGATTTAGGATGAGAATAATGTTGGTAACACAGATTGTTTTAGCTGTTGCTAAGCGATGTTTATATTAAGTCAAGGACTTCACCTTCACATAGAAACCAAGAGGGAGCACAGACAGGACAAGCTGGCCAAAGGAATATTCCATACCATAGACATCATGCTCAGTAAAGAAATATATATATATATATATATATATAAAAATATAAATATAAATATAAATATAAATTGGGCTGGCTGGGGGACAGGAATCCATGATCACTGCTGGGCTGGGCAATCAATCATCGGATAGTGAGTAATTGTATTACATCACCTTTTCTTTATATTATTTTACTATTATTTTTCAATATTTTTTTCTCTTCCATTGCTGTTCTATTAAACTGTCTTTATCTCAACCCACAAGATTATTTTTTTTCTTCTTCTCCCTCATCTCCCCATCCCACTGCCTATGGACGGGGAAGTGAGTGACGGGCTGCGTGGTCCTAGCTGCTGATTGGGGTTAAACCATGACAACACAGGCAGATGATAACTGGCCAGTGATGGTCTCTCCATCTCTTGGTGGCTTTGGATTAAGATCCAACCCCGTTCTGCACAGTGCGGTGAATTACAGAGCAGGATCCTGGGCTGACAACAGAGGAGGAGACTGTGCTGCGGGGAAGTGAAGTTGGTGGCTCTTCTTGCCTTGAATAAAACTGTGAATCTGTGAGAAGCTGGTAAGGACACTTGGTGGGATTTTATTACACAAAGTCTATTCAAGGTTCCGTGCAGCTCTCTGGAATGACGCAGCATTGTCTTTCACAGGCAGCAGACTCGGCAGGGAGCTGGGAGAGGCTGGTTCCAGCAAGATACGCTTGGAGAACGTTATTCAAAGGCCCTCTGCTTTTCTACTGAGCCTCATGGTCTATCAAAACCTGGGTTGGAGCCAGGAGATGGGAATTTTGGGTCCTGGAGTCCTGTCATTCTACCAGGGAAAGAGAAAAGATGTAATGAGGATGTTGGAGCATTGCTTTGGTTCCTGTTGTTTCCTGATTGCTGTTTTCTAGATGATAGATGGGGACCACATGTCCACCGGCCCTGGCAAATGTGTGGTCCTTGCATTCTGGCTCTGCCTGGAGAGCACACAAGCATCCTGGCAGGAAGTGAAAAAATGGCCAGTTCTGCCAAATTGCCCAGTACACAATCGTATACAATTGTCTGCCCCAGACACCTGATGACATAGAGGAGCATGTTTAGATTTACCCCAACACACGGCATGAAGCAGGAGGAAACGTCTTGCTCTCCGTGGGGACATAAGTTGAAGAAACTACTTGCCGAATGCGTGACGGGGGAGGAAGACAGGAGGAGAAGGCTGGGAGAATGGGAAAAAATAAGGTCAAAATCAGAAATACTGGGAAATGGCAAAATATTGTGGAAAGGCTGAAAGTTTTCTGTGGGGTTGACTTTAGCTGTGCCACTGACATCCCCCTCAGGGGACCCATATCTTTGTCTTGGCTCTGCTGAAAGGCAACAGGCAAGTCCCTGCCTTCCCATGTCCCCATTGCCCTGGCTGTAAAACAGTCCTTTACAGAGCACGTTGGCACCTCCTGTGGAGAACAGATTTTTAAGTGCTTGCTGTTATGATTATATTATTATTCCAAAGCGGGAGAAAGTAAGTTTCTTTCCCTTTGCACCAATAATTGAACTTGTCCAAGAATGACACGTTGATGGACTCTGGAAAAGGAGCAGGAGTGATGTCTAAACTGGCCTGGAATTCAGTCGACAGCTTGTTGCATCTCTTCTGAGTACTTAGTACTGTGTCTTCTGTCTTCGGAATCATGTGGGAAACCAAAGAGAGGAACCTGTGAAGTTTTTGCAAGTGGTCACATGAATTTATTTTTTAGGAGTTAACCAAAGTTTTCTTATCTTTTTTTCCCCCAAATTGCAGCCCTTTTCTTGATCTCACATATAATACTGAATAACTTGTCTCCTATTACACTGCTTTCCTGGGGAAAGAAGGGACAAAAAAGACATTTAAGATCTGTCTAGCATTTCAGAAGGACTATTTCCAAGTGGGTCGATAGGTCTATTTCAGCACAAAACTGGAAGGAAGAGCCTTGATCTTGCTGAAACTCGTCCATCCGCACAGCTCCGTTTCTACAGGTGCAGAAATCAGATCTGCAGAAAGACCTCGTGTGTTCACAGACCCCTCATGGCCATCGTGCAGAAGAGCCACCGCGGTCAGGGGTAGTGAAATATTTGTTACAAGCCATTCTGCAGCTGCCTGGGGTTTGACAGAGAGAAGAGCCACAAAAGACTGAGAACACCATAAAGCATGGAAATACCTTGCACAAAAAGCTCATCTATGACCACATGAATGAGTCCATTTGATCTGCCAAACATCTCCAAAATCACTTATTCTGGCCTAACGCCGCTTGTTATATTTCTAACGCGGGAAGGGCATGGCTGCTCTTTGTCTGTACTGAGTATTACGAAAGTCAAAAGAGAAAGGGAAGGAAAAAAACCCTTTCAGCTCCCCAGAGCTAATCAGGTATTCACCTTGAACGAGTACTAATGAAACCAGCACCACATCAAAGGGGAAGCTGGCTCCAGCCGAGAAGGTTATTAAAAAATTAAACAGTACCAGACGGCCCCCAACCAGGGTAAGTGACTGCATTTTACATTCCGTTTTGTAAAGAGAACTGCAGCCCCGTGCTTGCCCTCTCAGGTGCCACCTGCTTTGGGGCTACCCAAAAGAGCCACTAAGAAGCCATCCTTGAAGGCAAGGGTGATTTTTTTGCTTAATATGTGGAATATGTCCACATTTCTCTTCCACTCTTCACACAGTTGAGTTACCAGAATGTACTAATGTGGGTCAAACCCACCAGGCGCTGAGTTGCTTTTTGACGTAACGGCAAGGGTTAACTCCTTTCTGTCACCAGAGTAAAAATACGTTAAATATTCTGAATTAGGAAAGGAAATGAAATATCCCACTTGCAAACCTAGTGGAAGAAAAATAAACATGGTTTTGTGGGAGCAACTCACTGGGAATGGGATACGAATAGTTTGGCCTCCAGCTGTATCTAAGTGTAAGAGGAGAGGAGGGAGTCCTGAGCCAGGATGGGTCCCCTCCTGCACTTGTAGGTGGCTTCTGCTGCCACACAATGGATATTTATATCAAACAGTGCTGCAGGTGAGGAACCCAATCCACCTCCAGGTTTTTATCTACAAATAATGGCATAACCACCCACATGTAAAGTGACACTTACTGTAGGGCCATTCCTTTAGCCAAAAACACCGGGGAGATGTTATAGCCTCTTCCAGTCCCTAAAGGGGCTACAGGAGAGATGGGGAGGGACTCTTTATCAGGGAGCGGAGTGATAGGATGAGGCATAACAGTTTTAAATGGAAAGAGGGGAGATTTAGATGACATATTAGGAAGAACTTCTTTCCTGTGAGGGTGGTGAGACACTGGACCAGGTTGCCCAGAGAAGCTGTGGGTGCCCCATCCCTGGAGGTGTTCAAGGCCAGGCTGGATGGGGCTTGGAGCAACCTGGTCTGGTGGGAGGTGTCTCTGCCCAGGGCAGGGGGGTCGGATTCGATGACGTTTAAAGGTCCCTTCCAACCCAAACCATTCTGTGACTTAATGCTCCGAGCAAACTAGACCTGCAAGTCAGAGTCCAACCATGTCACTTGTACAGGAAGAATGGAAAGAGAAGTTCCTCTATAATTAAACTTACATCGAAGAGAAAGTGTCTCTGTTGGCTTTGCAAGCGCCCGTCACCGCTGAAGGCATGATGGGAAAGCACATGGGATGGGAAGCTGTGGTCAGAGCAAATCAGCCTTGGGTGGCAGGGCTTGCAGAAGGGAAACTTCACACGTACAAGTTAAAAGGCAGAAGATGTCTCTGCTTGTGGTGGCTGGTTTTGGGGTTTTGCTCACTACTATTCTATAAAAATCTCTGCGGCTGGAAAGTGCAGGCAGAAAGGCTCCGGAGCAGCTAGAGGAGGCAGCAGGAAAACACAAAGCACTGCCTCTGGGACCCAGAAGACAACATTTCCAACAAAAAAATGCATTTTGGCAGGGAGTGGCAGGGAGGGAATAAAACTAGAGAGAACAAAGATAGTCCCTGCCACTTGTGCCTTGCCTTGCCAGGGAAAATAGCAGTTTCACTACACAAATACACTGGATCGTGCCAATTTTACCTGGCTCTCATCAATTTCTCTAACATCCTGAGTTTTGAATAACCACGTGTTTGGGATGAGCTGAGCATTAGTTCATTTCAATCTCTCCACGGGTTACGTGGTTCGATAGTTTTCCCGAGTCCGGCTGCGATGAACATACATTGATGCCCTGACTGGGGAAAAAAACAGGTCAACGTGCTTCATAGTATTTAATGTATTTATCCACTCAGTACCCAGTGAGGAGAGAAATGGGCTTTCCGTGTTACAGGGGGGCACGGAGTCCAAAGGGAAATAAAAAAGAGAAGTGCTATTTTTTAGCACTGTACAGAGCTGCACGCAAAATATATATGTCTATATTTCTTTATGTGTGTGTTTTCCTAAATAGATGGAGAGGGCTGAGAAAATGTTGTTAAAAAAAACAACCCACAGCCAAGAAGTCTAAAATGGTGGCTTAAAAATGACTGCAAGCTGAGAAAATTACCCTTTGAAGTAGAAGAGTCAGATCAGAGCGATGGAGGGAGCTGCTCGGCCCAGGATTGGCATGGACCTTGGTGGAGACAGCCTCTCTGCAGCAGAGGCTGAACCCCAAAGCTCTAAGAGCACTGTGAAGCCCATCTTGTATCTCCTTCACCTCCTGGGCTTGACAAAGCAGCTCCCGCAGGCTGCGAGAGCCTCACCCAGGAAATTGGGACTGGCACAGCCCATCTTCCCGACCTTACTGGAGGTTAAGGAAGGAGCCCTGACCTCGAGCATCCTTTCTCCAGCTGTGCGACCCGCCTTTCTTTGAGACATTTATTGTTCAAGTCCTGGAGAAGAAGAGGCTTGTCGCTGGGAGCAGATTGCAAGGAGAAAATTGCCACACAGGCAAAAACTGTCCTCCCGTCCTGTTTCCAATAGAACCGCAATTTTTGTTGACTGCCTGGTTTCAATAAAAAGCCCAGAAAGAAAGAATTGAAGGGGGCAATGCTTTTCATGCAGTGCCAGCAAATAATTGCAAAAAGTTTCTTGTTTTTAAAGAATCGCATGACTAGGGCCAAGGCAGGGTGCTCGGGGCTGCGGAGACATGCCAGATTCTGCCCCAATTCCCAGCTGAATCCTTCTTCTTACTCTTCTCCTTGAAAACATCTGGCCTGGGCATTTGTATCTTCATATTCTAAAGCTTCTCCTGATGCTGGCTGTAGCAAGGACACAGTGAGCGGAAGCATTAGATGCAGCTCGGCTGCTGGATGGGAGTGTTGGGTCACAATGGTATTGGTATTTCTTTATGAAGATATCGATCATCAATCCTGGCACTTGCCAGCTGGCACGCAGGCGGTGGGGCTGGTGCCATTTCCCTTTTGGCCACTGCAAGGTGACAGTGTGGTCGGGGTGGAATCACACCAGCAACTCCACATCTTCTGCTTCGAGTTTCGCCGAAGTTGGCCACGCTCTGTCTCTTCGAATAGCCTCAAAATAACAGAATCACAGAATCACAGAATCTTCTAGGTTGGAAGGGACCTTAAAGATCATCTTGTCCAACCGTCAACCTAACTGACAAAAATAGACACCCACACAACAAACAAGGAGCATCACCATCACTAAACCAGACCTCCCAGCACTACATCAACACGTTTGAACACCTCCAGGGATGGTGCCTCCACCACCTCCCTGGGCAGCCCATTCCAATGCCTGATAACCCTTTCAGTGAAAAAATTTTTCCTAATATCCAGCCTGAACCTCCCCTGGCACAACTTGAGGCCATTTCCTCTTGTCCTGTCGCCTGTGACTTGAGAAAAGAGACAAAACGCTGCCAGAACATTATAGAAGGTCTTGTAGAATTTATGACTGTAAAAACGCCAAGCATACAGATCTATGCTATATATAAATCACCGTGGGGTTTTTTTTTCCTCATCACTCACCCTTTTCTCCAGTGAGTGCTGTTTGCTTTGTATTTAACCACTGTATCCGTACCAAGTGAAAGCACTTCTGGGTTTTGTACTCACCATCACTAAAATAGTGAGTCCCCCAAATGTTTCTGCTTCGTACCCCGTGTTAGTTTCCACCAAACTCCCTTTGCACATCTCTTCATGCCACAGAAAGCATCACACCTCACAGGGTCCCCAGTGTGTTTGTCGTGGGGTCAAAGAGCTTAGACTCCATGATACAGAGTTTTTTGCATTTCAAATGCCACTCTTATTTGGAGCTTTTAACCCAGACTTTATTAATGTGCTGACACCAGAAGCATTGGAGGGGAGATGTTTTGCTCTTTTGGTGGATGCACAGTCCCTGATGGCTCCCTTTGAGGCTCCGCAGGTCCCACCGACACAGGCAGTGGTGGGACAAGCCAGGATGCTGTACCCCGCATCCCCTGGTATGTCCTGCAGGATGCTCTTCCTCTGTATAAACACAGAAGGAAACTTCGGAGGAAATTTCCATCAAATTTCTCTGTTTCATCCTGAAGTGGCTCTTTTTTTTGTGTTGTTCTGCCAGTTTGCTACAGGGGCATGGATGGGGAGTGCCCCCTCAGAGTGCTCTTCTGCATTATAAGCATGGGACAATACAGTTTGTTGTCTGTGGGATCAGTTGGAGGCTCCTGAGGGCAATGACAGGAGAGGCTACAAATGCTACAGGTATTTGCCCCAGTTTGGGGCCAGATGGGGTAATGGAACCCCCCTAGTACCAGCTCTTGTCCCTCTGAATTCAAAAAGGAAGGGCAGAAAGCCCTGGAAAATCTTTGCAGAAGCAGAAGAACAGAGAGCAGAGGGATTGCTCCTGGGGGCCCTGCAAAACCACTGCTCCCACTTGGTGGGTAATTGCAACAAAACACACCGAAGTCAGTTTTTTGAGAAATTTATAGCCATAGGTGCCACTTGGTATTTTAACTCCCTTGGCTCATGGTTTCCCACCTTCCACAGCCCATCTTGAACCACTGTATAAAACATCCTCCCTCTTCAGAGTGCTGAGCAGCAGGAGGAAGACTCCTGCTGTGTACCCTGGACCACAGATAAATGGAGATGATAATAATAGTGATAAATAGTGATAACAATAGTGATAAATAGTGCGACGGGTGGGTGGTAACAGGCAGCAGAAGATAACTGTGTGGCTTGGCCTTTCTCAGTCCACGTAGAGCAATGTGGAGAGCCTCAGAAGCAGCATTTCTTCATAGTCTGTTACCAAAGTGCAGCCTCAGGATGTTTTTTAACCTCTCTGGTGATGAAGAGGGGGGCAGAGCGTGGGAGCTCTGTGGGCGAAACAGTCAGGATGGCAAATCGCTGAACTTCTCAGAGGCAATCCTAAGCCTCAGGGATGGGGAGGCTCTTAGAGGAAGAGAAGAACAAGACGCAGGAGGGAGGTTGCCATCGGCTGGACCTCATCCTGCTGGGCTCCCAAAAATTCTGACTGTAGGGAATAGCGTGGGAAGGTGTCCCGCCGTAATGGGAGAAATAAGACAGCTCTGCCTTGAAATGTCTGGGCAAAGATTAAATGCTACTTGCTGGGGGGAAAAAAAAAATATATATATATATAAAAATGCTGTGATACTGTGCCAACAGGCCACATAGCTGTTCATGTTAAGATTAATTCTCCCCTCTGTAAGTGGCACGGGGCCCTGCGCCTGCCAATTAGCAAGTTTGGGGAATGCATCTGGCACTGCCTCTCTCTCCCCTCCTGCAGCAACGCGGGCGCTCGCTGAGCCGCTGCCTCTGCTGGGGCTGGAGCATGTTCTTCTCTTCAAGAGGCTGAGAACTCATCACTCTGAATTTTTTTTTTTTGAAGATGATTTTATTAGTTCAAAGCAAGCGATGCTTGTTTTAATTAATGAATCTGTTTCTCTTTTCTCGCTTCTTGGCTTACTGCCTGGTGCTGCGTTTTCCTGCCTCCAGAATAAAATGTTTCATTCAAAACAGAATCCTCTTTGTCCCTGTGTGTGGCCGCTGCTCGGAGAGGTGAGGGAGCTGGGGAGGCGGCAGCGGGTTTGATTTTGGGGGTGGAGGACGAGGGAGGGAGAAATGGTCAGGATTTTAGAAGAACTGCAAAGAAAAAGCAAGTTGTACAGCGCTCATCACACTTAACTCTTCCAATTTTCCAAGAGCCATGGTAAATCCTATATTTGCAAATCCTCACCTTAGCAGCTTTCAGGTATTCTTACAGCCCCCGGTGTGAATAGCAGGAGGAATTGGCAGGTATATAACCCTAACCAAATGGCTACGTACCTGCGGAGCTCGTTGCAAAATTTATGAGCAATGATGTGGCACATTTAACTTGCGTTTGCTGATCGCCATCCCCCAGCATCAGCTGCTTTCCACAGCTCTGCCTTAGCTTAGCACTCCTCAATATTGGGCTAAATTCCAAATAAAGCAGGGGAATCAGCTGGCATTCATTTGATGTGTTACTTTTTTTTTTTTTTTGCCTCCACACTTAATTGAGCATTCCACTTCGAATAATCCTCAGCGTTAGATTAAATCTCTATTGATCTCATTTTAATGAGCTCACCACTGTGACCAACAGCCCTTTCTCCCATAGCAGATGGAGCTGTGGCCATGTGAATGTGTGGCAGAAATACTTTTGTTTCGGAGCACTGACACCTTCTCCTCCGTACAGCCGTCCTTAGCACCCCATCACCCCCGAGTCTGCGAACCAAAATCCAGCAGATACGTCCCCTTCTTTGCATCGTGCCTTTGTGAGGTTGCTCTTGCTGTGAATTCTGGGGGTGTTGGTCGACAGTCGGCTGAACAGGCGCCAGCAGTGTGCCCAGGTGGCCAAGAAAGCCAACAGCATCCTGGCCTGTATCAGGAACAGCGTGGCGAGTAGGGCCCGAGAGGGGATTGTCCCCCTGTACTGGGCACTGGTGAGGCCTCACCTTGAGTACTGTGTCCAGTTTTGGGCCCCCTACCATAAAAAAGACATTGAGGTGCTGGAGCGGGTCCAGAGAAAGGGGACAAAGATGGTGAGGGGTCTGGAGAATAAGTCTTATGAGGAGAGGCTGAGGGAGCTGGGGTTATTCAGCCTGGAGAAGAGCAGGCTTAGGGGAGACCTTATTGCTCTCTACACCTACCTGAAAGGAGGTTGTAGACAGATGGGGATCGGTCGCTTTTCTCAAGGCACAGGCGACAGGACAAGAGGAAATGGCCTCAAGTTGCGCCAGGGGAGGTTCAGGCTGGATATTAGGAAAAATTTTTTCACGGAAAGGGTTCTCAGCCATTGGAATGGGCTGCCCAGGGAGGTGGTTGAGGCACCATCCCTGGAGGTGTTCAAAAGACGGGTTGATGTGGTGCTGGGAGGTCTGGTTTAGTGATGATGCTCCTTGTTTGTTGTGTGGGTGTCTATTTTTGTCAGTCAGGTTGACGGTTGGACAAGATGAACTTTAATGTCCCTTCCAACCTAGAAGATTCTGTGATTCTGTAATTTCTGTTTAAACCACTGCCAATAGCTTCCTGCAACGTCCACGTCCATCAGTAGGAAGGGAGGTAGCCGAAGGCTGTATGTGAGCTCTCTCTCTCCTGTGCTGCAGGGAAAGTGGCCGTGCTGGGGTGCTCGCAGCTCCCAACTGCCTGCTTAAGGGGATAGATTACAAATTCAGGTCTGGGGCAAATCAATTTTGTGAGCTACAGGATTGATTCCACTCTGGCATTTCACCTTCAGACACCTGCATTTAAATTTCCACTTGAGATTAAATTATAAAACGAAGGAAATCTCCCTTTCCTTCCAAGAAAAAAAAAAAAGAAAAAGTGATTAATGAGGGTTTAAATCCTAATGACAAACAAATCCTCATGACCCAGCACTTCTGATGTCACATAATTTGCTGCACCGTAGCATTTTGTGAGCTTCATGGACCAAAAGATCTTCAGGGTCAGCTCATCACACCTTCTACCTAACAAAGGTCATGGGCATTTTCTCGGTGATTTTTGCATACAGTCCAACAGCTTGTACTTCAATTGAATAGTTTAACTCTTTTTAAAAACCTTGATGAAAAGATAACATCATGGGGGAGCCCTGGAAGGGGTGCAGGGAGCAGTGTAGCACTATGGAAGTAGTTTAATTGGAATCTCATTCCAATTAAGAGCTTGTTATCATCAAACAAGCTTGTACCATCTAAAGATGTCATACACGAGATAATATTTTAAAGCCTTATGCCCAGTTTTGGTGGTTTTGTGGGTACGTGACAAGTGGCATTGCCTAAACACAGCTGAGATGCAGCCACCGAGGCAGGGACATTGGCTTCCCTTTTAGCAGGAAGTTTGCAGTGCGGATTTGCAGGCGCTGCCCATCATAATTTTCAAGTTTGGTTGTTGCTTGCTCCCTTTTTTCTTCTTCCTTATCTACGAGAGACAATACGTCTTGCATCAGCAGATTATGATTAATAGTCATGATGTGTAATGACATTAATTAGCAATAGCTATTGCTAATGATTAATAACAGCAGCTAAGCGAAACCCCGGCTGCAGTGATTTATTTCAGTACTTTTATTGCGCTGTGCATCTGGCAATATTGGGATGCTGTGATGTCTTTGGGGAGGAATGTCTGTCTGAAGCGAAGAGCTGAGAAACGCTTCGAGTCCAGCAGGTGTGTGGACTTGTCCCTCCTTATTGCCACACACAATGACCCGCTGGGACATTCAGTTGCTTCAGTGGGATGGAAGGCAGGAGCTCATCATGAAGCTTCAGCACAGGACCTCCTATGGACCATGAGCTCCAAAAGGGTTTGGGGAGAAGGCTGTAATTACTCATGTTGAAATGAGATGCGGGATCCCCTCTTGAGAGGTGTCACAGGGTTTGTAACACATAGAGACTCTGGCTGGAGTGTAGGAGCCTTTATCCTGGTGCTTAATCGCTGTGTGTCCACCTGGAGGGGAATTGCTCTTTCCTTCCACAGGACATTGAGGCCTCGCTTCAGAAATGATCAACTGAAGCTGTGTTTAGATTACAATGAAGTCACAGAATCAAGAATGGTTAGAGTTGGAGGGGACCTTAAAGACCATCCAGTTCCAACCCCCCTGACATGGGCAGGGACACCTCCCACCAGATCAGGTTGCTCCAAGCCCCATCCAGCCTGGCCTTGAACCCCTCCAGGGATGGGGCATCCACAGCTTCTCTGGGCAACCTGTTCCAGTGTCTCACCACCCTCAGAGTGAGAAATTTCTTCCCGATACCTAATCTAAATCTCCCCTCTTCCAGTGTAAAACCATCACCCCTCGTCCTATCACTACACACCCTTGTAAAAAGTCCCTCCCCAGCTTTCCTGTAGCCCCCTTTAAGTACTGGAAGGCCACTGTGAGGTCTCCCTGGAGCCTTCTCTTCTCCAGGCTGAAAAACCCCAACTCTCTCAGCCTGTCCTCACAGCAGAGGGGCTCCAGCCTTCGGATCATCCTTGTGGTCTGCTCTGGACCCGCTCCAACATGTAAGTTGTATTGCATGGGTTTTAAATAGCTCCTTCACAAGGAAACGCTGTTTTAATGTTTTTAACATGTTTTGACATTGGATGGGAGATGAGCCAGAAGCACAAAGCAATAATCTCCAACCTTCCTAGGAAGGATCTGAAACAAATTCCAGCTCTGAACAACCCCGCACTTCGGTAAAACTCCATCTCAAATTGGAAATGAGAATTTGCAACCTGGGCATATAATTGTTGTTCATTACCCAGCTGAAAGGAACAGGAAGGGCCTCTCTTTAGCATGGCCTTAGTGCCGGTTCCATCTTCTGGGAGAACTGAACTTGCATTTAGATTAAAGTACAATCATTCCCTTTCCCTCCTGCTTCCTATTAATTATATGCAATTTACTCTGTAAAGATCTGTTACTGTGCTAATCTTAGCAATCACCATACTGCAGCAAAAACACTGCACAACACTCTACGTCTGTAAATGCTTCCAGAGATGAAATTTCAAATTAAAAAAGCAGCAACAAAAATATCCTGCACTACTTTTACAATTTTGAATTAAAAAGCAGCAACAAAAATACCCTGCACTACTTTTACAATTTCCCTCTGTGGAACAAAGGTTTCTAAGAGAAACATTTTCCTTTCCTTATTTATAGTCACTTCTCCTACCGCTGCAGTTCTTCTTGTGGTCTTATTCTTTCTAATTTAAGTTGCAGGGAGCATGAGGCAGTACCCAGTTATTTGATTTGTCTCCAATGAGCCCAGCAAACGAATGATGCAGGTTGGGTAATAACAGTCAACTCGTTCTGGGCAGGGACTTGCAATCTGGTTTATGCAGAAAGGTCCAAGTAGCTTGAAGGAAGTGTTGGGCAACAGAAAGGTCAGTGGTTGGAAACCTTTTAGTTAAGAGCTAGTGGTTGGAGTGCAGCTCCAGGTAACCATGATGGAAAGTTTCTGAGCGTTGGGAGATCCCGTCATCTTCTGCATGGTACAGACGAGTATATAAGGAGATATGAAAAGGTGAAAACCACGGAGAGGACCACAGTCAAAGTTGGACTGGCATGAGTCAGAAGTAGCCCCTGCACCACCAGCTGTCTTTCTCTGCAGGCGTTGTTGAAGCTCCACATAGAAGGCTGTAAGAAAGAATACTGACCTTCTGTGGTCAGTATCACAGGTTTTTTCGGTGGGACTGGGCTGGCAGCAGTCAGGCAATAGCCACCAACAGTCATAAAGGGCCAAGATGAGCCTCTCCACTGACATCCAAGGAGAAAAGGCCTCAGAGTGTCCTACACTGGGCCCAGTTACTTGAAAACCAATTCAATTAACTATTTTAGAACAAGGTGGTCTTTTTAGTGGTCTTTGTCAAGTGCTTTGAAGACCATTACAAGAAACATCCATTTTTATTGCCTTCACAGCTGGTGATAGTCTGTCAACTGGAAAGTCCAAAGGATTAAGCCAACAAATTCTCCTTGGTTAAAGAAATGATCCTGGCACAGTCACAGTCCAGCCCACCCTGCCTAAGCAGCTACCACGTCCTGAAAACTCTTGGGCATGGGATTCATTTGAATAGAGCTGGATCTACACGTGGGTCCTGAAAACTCGCTCAGGTCACCTTTGTAACCAGCAGGGTAAGAGGCACCAGTCAGTTGAACACAGGGTGTAATTAATCTCCTGAAGAAGACACTTGCATTTGTTTGGGTCAATCATGCCCTACACTTTACACCGATGACTAGACCTCTCCTAATCATGATGGATGCCCGGACCATTAGTTCTGATGTAGACTTCTTGGGTGACATTAGTTGCCTTAACAATGGTGACAAGAGCAGTGCTGGCTGCTGTTGCAGAATGCGCAGGTCTCCGGTATGTTCAGTGTCACATCTGCCAGCCCTGTATAGAGCTCTCAGGTGACATGGAATCTCCCATGTGGTACTAGATATCTAGTACTTAGGCAACTGAATCTCAACCTTGCATTTTGTGGACTGCTGAAGTGAGGTGAGATGAATCATATCCTCAGTGTCTTTGTCGGATCTGAAGTCTTCAAAATTCCTCTGAATGTCCCTAACCGAAGACCAGAGAGAGCACTTTGAGAGACAAACCAGCTAAGGATGGGTTTAGTGAATAATCCACCACTTCCCACAGTGCTAAGCCCAAGAAGAAGGCTTTGAAAGCCAGGCTGACAGAAAGGATCCATTCTGCAGCCTGTGTCGTGTTTCCTCTTGGTTTATTCCATTCAACCTCCTGGTTGGTGTTTGTGGTGTCACGTTGTCCGTACAAGACAATGAGAGCCTTGTTCTCCCCAGGGACTGCAGAAGGACTTCAGCATCCCTCAGTGGGCTTTTAAATCCGTGGTGGGAGCAATTTTGCTGAAGGCTTTGTAAGGTTTTGCTCGGACGCATAAAACCAGGTTGTTGGCTACAACGAAAGAGTGAAAGTTTGCACATTCTCTGATCTGAGCTTGATGATAAATGAGGACATTAGACTTTGCACTGAATTCCCATACAACGACGTGGCTGGTTGACTCGCAAAAGTAATTTGAAACCAACTTTCAAATGTATTCCCTTTTGGTGCAGTCTGCTGTGCAGGGTTTCAATGGTAGCGCCGAGCTACGTAGACCCAACAAGGGTTAAAAGGGCTTTGAGAAAAAAACGGGAGTCAGGTTATTAGTATCCCAGATTGATCCCTGCAGGAGACACTGGGCATCCCATGGAAAGTCGTACTGGCACAACTGAGTGGGCAGCACGAGGAGATGTTGGGGTTGCTCGACCTGGCATAATAGCCAGAAAAAGTGTTTGCCAGCCTACAGCATAAAGGGGAAAAAAAAAAAAAAAAAAAAAAAAAAAAAAAAGGGCCGGATTTTTTTCAGGTTTTGTTAAAAAGAGTGTAAATAATAGCCAGAAAAAGTGTTTGCCAGCCTACAGCATAAAGGGGAAAAAAAAAAAAAAAAGACAAAAGATAATAGAAGGCCGGATCTTTTTCAGGTTTTGTTGAAAAGAGCTTGATACACAGAGAAGATGTTCATGGAAATGGGTTCAAGAGTTTTTGGTAGATAGTATGGACAGCTGTTAGGAAACCCCTCAGCGTAATTCATGTGCATAGAGCCAGAAAATGAAAGCTAGAAATGAAAGTGAAGCAAAGCAAGACGAGACTAAATACCTTAAGGATCAGCAAAGGTACAGTATCAGAAAAAATATTATAAGCTTAAAACTAGTGACTAATAAAATAACAATTTTTGGTCTGAAAGTCCAAAAAATGCCTACGGTTTTTGTATGTATGGTCTATCAGATTCTCACCCTAAGTCGACCACGTCAGCCTGATGCTTAGAGAGAGCATAAGACTGGACTTCTGGAAACTGAATCCTTTCACACCGTCTGAAACAGGTGATCCCCCATTACTGGGGACTTCTGGAAATTCAGGAGTTCACAGCCGTGATTCTTAAGTGAACTAAGGTAGCTTGGCATCTCCTTTACCACTGAGCAAAGTGCTAAGCCCCACTAGCTGCCTTTAAAACCTCAGCCTGTGTTTCTTATTACCACTGTATATGGAGTCTAGCCCCAGTTTAAGTGTAATACATTGAGATTATTATCCTCATTTTCCAGCACGGCAGAAGTGAACGCAATTACAAAGCCTCTTAGAGGTGATTTGACTGTGCAGACACTCTACAGCCTGCTGATTTTTCAGCCACATTTAGCGCCTGCCGAAGAACAGAAATCCTTCTAGGCTGATATGGGAGCCATCTGGTGATGTCTTTTTCAGTCCAGTAAACACTTCTGGGTTCAGTTTAGAGGCTGTCAATATATAACAGCTTATTTAAGAGCCAAAATGGAGGAACACAGACTGGGTAACTAAGGTAAACAGATACACCTTGGGAATGCTGTATGAGCGGAGATATGCAAGTGTGAAGCAATAATTATTCCTAACATGATTATTCCTAGTAATCCCTAATGGTAGACAGGAGAAAACTGAACAGTTTCTTTCAGAATATGAGTTAGGTTTACTGGAATTTTCTCTGGAAATGACAGCAAGCCTCCTGTTTTGTGGGATGACTTGAAGGGAAAAGTGTACCTGCATGGAGTGGTCTCCTGCTGCACCGCTTGGAGCAGAATAACACCATTGACCCAGCAGACAGCGGAGGCAGATGCAGCATTTAAAGGATGCATGATGTCTGTTACACATAGGATCAGGCAGCGTTGCTCCCCAGAGGTGTTCTTTATCACCACACAAAGCCCCTGGCTCAGCACCATGTCCGATGGAAGCAGGTCACACAATGCACCTTCTTCCCACACCCTGGCTTTTCTTTAGACCTTTCCCACCCGTGATGGGACCAGCCTAACTCCGAGGAACTGGCACCCTCTCACGAGCTCATACCCGTGGCTGGCTTTGCCCTTGGCAGGTGAGACCTCACCTGGAGTATTGTGTGCAGGTCTGGAGCCCTAAATATAAGAAGGACATGGACCTGATGGAGAGGGTCCAGAGGAGGGCCACAAGGATGATCAGGGGGATGGAGCACCTCTGCTACGAGGACAGGCTGAGGGAGCTGGGGTTGTTCAGCCTGGAGAAGAGGAGGCTCCGGGGAGACCTTATAGCAGCCTTCCAGTACCTGAAGGGAGCCTACAAGAAGGCTGGGGAGAGCCTGTTTAGAAAGGTCTGCAGTGACAGGACGAGGGGCAATGGCTTTAAACTGGAGGGGAGCAGATTTAGATTGGAGATTAGGAGAGGGTTCTTCACTGTGAGGGTGGTGGAGCACTGGAACAGGTTGCCCAGGGAGGTGGTTGAGGCCCCATCCCTGGAGATATTCAAGGAGAGGCTCGACGAGGCCCTGGGCAACCTGGTCTAGTTGGGGGTGTCCCTGCTGACTGCGGGGGGGTCGGACTAGATGACCTTTGGAGGTCCTTTCCGGCCTGGGCAATTCTATGATTCTATGAACTTTCTGTTTCAGGCCAAGCTCATTTATGTGAACACCACGACTCAGTGTGGGCAGTGATTTAGAAACAACCCTTTTCCCCCAGTCTTTCTAAAGAACAGGAAGGTCTTTTTGTTATTGGTTTTTCTCTTCATTGAAGTGCCTCTCCGTAACTTGTATTGACACCGCGTGTAATTCTGACCGTTATAGGAGCCCGTTGACTAATCGATATGATACATGCTCACACATCCAGCTGCTCACAGCCCTCCCCGGCCCTCCAGGGCAGTTTTTCAGGCAGCAGATGTGTCCCTGTCACCCTTGATCTCTGCCCACTAATTCGGCACACTGGCTTTCTGCATCAACGCCTGCAGCAGCGCAAGGCCACGCTGAGAGCGGGGAGAGCACTCCAGCCCCTTTTCCTGCAGATCCCTTCCCAACAACTGCCCTTTCCACACATTATCTCCACGGGGAGAATCAAAAGGAAAAACTCACAGAAAACTTTTAAACCAGCACGGTCCAGATATTCCCCCGGTCCCTTCGCTGCCAGACACTGGAGGCTATTCCTCCTCCCTGTCTGGAAAATCACCTCATTGTGCCCCCGAGGAAGCCACACGCTGGTACTTGTTGCAATCAGGAGCTTCACCCTGTGCCCTTCCATTTCTCTTTTATCAGCGACAGCCCTCGTGCTCTCTGGCGTTAATTAGATTACAAATTCCCCAGGTCTGCAGCCCTGCCTGTCACTCTGCGCCGTGAGGCATCCACGTACTTGCAGGTCATGTTAAGCCATAATTAATACTTTTAAAATAAACTGCTAGAGGACAAGGTTTGGAGATGGTGCTCAGATATTTCCTATTGTGACCCATATTTTATGGCAGAAATTAATTCTCATGGTCATTCATGACTGCATGTTTCTTTCTGACCTGTGCTTCTTCCCTGGCATCCACTGGGATGGTGGTATTAGGAGACTGAGAATGAGATTTTATCCTATTTTTGATCCTAATTAATGGGTACCTGTTGCTGGAAAAGAATGGTCAGGCTCACCAGGCTATGTCTGTTGTGCTGGTCCTGCTGCACACTGGTGCTGGCAACCACACCTGCAAAAATCCTTCTGTGGCATTAAACCTGGAGGGCTCTGCGCTGGTTTAGCTGCCTGGACTGACACAGTGTGGGTCAGGGACACAGAAATGAGGTGGAACGGAAGTTGTAGGATGCATGCCGAGGTCAGGGATGGCATCAGGGAGCTGGCCATCCTTCTCAGCAGAGGTTAAAGGTAGGTTGGTTCCACTGTATAATAAAATCACAGTTATGCAGACCCTTATGGAGATGTGTATCCTGTTAACACTGCCCTTCGGTACCAGTGTGAGAAGTGATGTACTGAAATTTGTTCAACAAACGCAATCTCTTCTTCAGGAGCTAACAGAGCAGGTTACTACTATTATCACATTTCTTTTGTATTTCTCTTATCATCCTTTTTCAGTAAGTCACGGCTTATCAATTATCCATCAGCAGCTGATGGCAGATGGGTTAAACCGAACTGTGCTGACACTTTTGGCTGGAAGTTAATCCTGAGCTAGGTCTCCTTTGTGGATATTCAGAAATGACCTCCACATGCATTTCCACAGCAGGCAGCTACTCCCTAGGCATTTCCTTTGAATTCGTGTTTCTATGAACATTCCTCACTGTGAACAGAGCAAAAGGCAAAAAGTTGCAAACACGAGCTGGAAGCCAAGGGAGACCCAGTGATTGCAGTTGAGGCACTCTTCATCCTGTACAGCTCTATAAGGTTTGCCAGGGGAGTTGGTGGAGCTCAGCATATCCCAGATTTTCCTACAGCAAACCTTGTGCAACTGAGATGAATCACAGCGTGATGCTACAGGGATGTAGGTGCCAGCTCCAGGATTTTCCATCCATCCCCTGCTATTGCTGCTTGTTTTCATCTCTGTGCTGCTCTGACAGATGTGCAACCATCACTGCAGCTGGACAGAAGATGGGATCTTATGATAATATTTGAGTTTTCCATAGCAGAACTTCCTTTGCTGCATCTGGCTTTCAGGGTAGATTTTCATGCATGAGTGAATGAGGACAGATCTTTGCACTTCTGCATTTTTGACTGTGGTCTATGTTCTTTTAATGGCTCAATTTATTCCAAAATATGCATGACAATTACTTATTTTATTCTCTTCATCTTTCTCCTACAGTCAAAGTTGTAGGTGGATCTTGGTCTTCTGAATTCATAAGGCTTGGGGGTTTGTTTAAGATTTTCCGAAGTCCTTTATTTTCCCTTCACCATCTCTTCTTTACTTGGTGTATGGGGAGGGGGTTGAATCAAAACTTGTCAGAGCCTTGTGTTTAAGACTTCCTACAGGATATGGATACTCCTTACTGAAATTAATAGGAATGAGGTGTCCAAAGTCCTGGAAAATCAGGTGGGATTTAGAGTACTTCTGCCCTTCCTAAGGGAATCATACAACCATAGAATTGCCTTGGTTGGAAGGGACCTTTCAGATCATCTAGTTCAACCATCAACCTAACACTGACAAAAACCATCACTAAACCGTATCTCTAAGCACTATGTCTACTCGTCTTTTAAATACCTCCAGGGATGGTGACTCAACCACTTCCCTGGGCAGTCTCTTACAATGCTTAATAACTCTTTCAGCATAAAAATTTTCCTAATATTCAATCAGAGTAAAGAGAATTCTGAGGTCTGCCAGCCTACAGAGCCCATCTTCCCTCACAGAAGATGATCTCAGGAACCTTCTGAACAAAACCAGAGGCTTCTTGATTTGGTGACTGAGAGCACCCCAGGACAGTGTGGTTCACATTCAAAGTACTGGGGAAGCCATAATATAGATCCCTGATGTCATCTATGTAAAGACACACTGGGTTACAAAACCTTATGCATCACGCCCAACACGTACGTGCCTTCAGGTGTCGTGCTTCTGCTCACCTGGATTACTCAGCCTGAGGAAGGTTTTGCTTCCTGCAGATCTGTGCTCCTGCCAGCAGCACCCTGCAGCGTGAGTCACTCTGCAGTGTGACAGCCTGGTCCCTACGGGTGTCTGCTAAAACCTTGACACCTCTTCATGCTTCCCAGAGAGGATGGCTTGGTGCTGTGAGCCTGGTGTGATATATGGGAACGGGTTTTGTGAGAAGAGTCAAAGCAACACAGTCCTTGGGGCAGCTCAGGGCTCCAGGAAGATCTCTGTAGTCAATGCAAGGCACAAAGGCGCTGATCTTTCACTTCATTCAGCAGTTGTTACAAACTAGAAAGGGCTGAAATGTCCTCCCGATGAGAGGGAAACATGCTTGTTTACCTTGCGGTGGTTTATTTTTGAGGAAGTGACCACAAGGCCCCTCCCGAGCTGTTCAGCAGCTGCTCTTTTTCCATCATTTATTTAGATTTCAATATTTTCCAACATTTCAAAAAGAAGTCATAACCCCACCGTCCCAAGAAGAAGAGCGGTATGAGACTGGTTAGAGATTTAGCCTCTGCTTTCCCAGGCAATCAGTGCAGATAAATTCATTGATGAATCTTCAAACTGAAAACCAAAAATCATCACTGAAATGATCAGGAAGTAATTCACATTGGCTTATTCGATGAAGCCAGACTGTCACCTGCGTGAACTTCCCTCTTGAAAAGGAGGGGGGAGGTCTGGCTGTCTGGGAGCTGTAAACGTGTTCCTGATTCACCGCACAGAATCATTTCAGCACACGCTAAATAACCGCTTTCCCCTGGGGACTGACTGCAACTGGCGGCTGGCAGCAACAAAAACGTCTGCTGTTTCCTCCTCTCGCTTGGCAGGACTCCCACCCCCAGGTTTTTAGGGGATGCCATGAGAAAGAGGCATTTCCTGCCCCTTGGAGATGCAACCGAAGGGAGGCAAGTGCTCATCTCGCAGTTCTGGCAACACTGAGAGTGCTGGCCGCAGCAGGGAATTTTGGTTGTAACATTTTGGGGTAGGTAGAGGAATCCTGACATGGGGAAACAACGCTGCTCTGCTCTCCAAGCGTCGTGCACTCCCTTGTATATCTGACCGAAAACAATAATAAACACTAAAAGGAAATTCTGGAAAAAATATCCCAACTCCTGCTCTTCCGGCACCTGAAAATTGCAGCCTGGAAAACACAGATCCGGTGGGAATGTGTTTGTCCCAGCCTTTCAGATGAACACCAGGTCTCAGCTCCTCCAGCGGTGTAAGAAGCTAAATGCAGACTGGTGTTGTACTGCTGCTTTGTAGAAAGTAGTGAAAAAAAAAAATTGAATTAGTGGACACATGGGTAGATGTGATGTGCTGTGGAAGAGTCAGCGTGGCTTTTATAAAGGGAAGTCCTGCCCATATGGTCCTAGTGGAGTTCTCTGAAGGTGTCAACAAGCCTTTGGATAAAGGATATCCTGTTGATATAACCAGCTTTTATTTCCTGAGAGCTGCAGACAGCATCTCTCACTAAAAGCTTTTAAGGAAAGTCAAGGCGTAAACGGGAAGGTCCCTGGATGAATAAAAAAGGGCTGAATAAAAAAACCTAGGAAACAGAGAGTGGGAGCTCATGGTCAGGTCTTGTGGTAGAGGCTGATCAGCAGTGGTGTGTCCTGGAGATCTGTGCTGTTTGCTCAACACACACATACGTGAGCAGGAAAGGAATGGAAAGTGAAGTGCCAAGGTTTAGTCATGATACAAAACTACTCTGGGTGTTAAAGATGAGGATAAACTGTGAGGAATTGCAGAATCTCAGTAACTGGACAGTGAAATGATGCACGAGGGGAAAAGCAGCCCTCAGCTCACGTGAAGTGATGGCCCTGAGCTGGCTATTACCAGTCAGGAGTGAAAACTTGGGGCTATAATGGATAATTCTATGAAAGCATCAGCTAAGCATTTAGAGCAGTCAATAAAGCAAATAAAATGTTAGGAATTACCAGGAAAGGGACAGGAAACGAAACAGAAATTTTTTATGCAACTGTAAAAATCTATGGCTCTTCCAGCTTGAATCCTGCGTGCAGCTCTGGTTCTCTCACTTAGAAAGGAAACAACAGAGCTAAAAAGATTCAGAGGAGAATAACAAGCATATTAGGAGTATGGAACTGCTCAATGTAAGGTACCTAAGTAGGTTCCCCTCTTCAATCTGAGAGATGACCAGGATAAATGTGTAACATCATGGAAAAGGTGAAGAGATTGATTTTGCATTGCGTTTTCCAATAAAAGAATAAGGAAGTGGCAATTTTAAGTAGGACAGGACAATCTCAAAGTAAACGGAAGGAAGTGACTCTTCACGCCTGGAGTTAAACTTTGGAACTTCCTGCCACAGTGTGTTGTGGGAACTAAAAGCTGGTGTGGCTTCAAAAGCATCCTTTCAAGGAAGAGAGAAAGATTGAGGGTTATTAATACACCGAGCCCACCTTTCCAGGAAGTCCCTGAGCTGCAAACGATTGCAAACTGGGAGCCTGCTTTGTCTGATTCTTACCCTCTTCCTGAAGCACCTACTTTGGCTGATGTCAGAGGTGGATCCTCAGAGGCAACAGAGATTGGTCCTTGGACTGCACTAAATCAAGGGAATAAGTTCATGCGTTCACCATCCAAACCTTCACAGTGCTCAGAGTTTTGCACATTTTTCTCAGCGTCGCTGTGCATTTAAGACCTCAAGGATCTGGCCTAGAAAGCAGACAAAGCAATAATCTCAGACATTCGGCTGCTTTTTTCTTTTTATCTTATTTCCTAGAGCTTGTGCTCGTCTCGCTGTCCTTCAGCCTGTTATCTCCAAACTTTCATTTCTTCTCTTATGGGAACACCATTAGCAGTTCGAGGATTTTGCTACTATCCACTGCATGAAAAAGGTAGAGTGACCCCAAAAGACATGAATTCTGAGTATATTATTTCAAGTGCTATATTTAACTAAATTACCCCCTCTTTTGGAATTGTTTGTTATTCCTTTGGTGATAGAACAGCATCCTGTTTGCCTGCACACATTGCAGCTGCAGAATTTAGTGAAATCCTCCTGGGTTTCTTGAAACAGCTTTATAACTGAAACCTCCCAAACACTACACTGCACTTCTAATTTATTTAACCAGATCCTACTACGAACCACAGAATCACAGAATCACATGGGGTTGGAAGGGGCCTCTGGAGATCATCTCGTCCAACCCCCCTGCCAAAGCAGGTCCACCCAGAGCAGGTTGCACAGGAACATGTCCTGGTGGGTTTGGAGTGACTCCAGAGAAGGAGACTCCACCATCTCTCTGGGCAGCCTGTTCCAGGGCTCTGTCACCCTCAAAGTGAAATAGTTCCTCCTCATGGAACTTCTTATATTCAAGTTTGTGCCCATTTCCTCTTGTCCTGTCACTGGGCACCACTGAAAAAAGACTGGCCTCATCCTCTTGACACCCACCCTTTAAGTATTTATAGGCGTTGATCAGATCCCCCAATTCGTGGGTGAACAATCCAAGGCTTGGTGAATTCTGCTTCACAATGACAGGAAAAGCCAAAATTGAAGGATCAAAAAGTGACGTCGCTATGAACGCTTGGCCGCCACAAGCCAGTTATCCCTGTGGTAACTCCTCTGGCACCTCCTGCTTAAAACCCAAAAAGCCAGAAGGATTGTGAGACCTTGCGAACCGCAGCCATTCCTCTCACACTGTTGTTCTTCAGAACGCATGACCGTAGTGTTTGTTTAGTGTAAGTGCATAAAAATACCCCTGAATTATGCAACTTTATCTTTACCAAACTGTGACTCAGATCAGGAAAATTCCAGAAGGTATGTCTGCTTCCATAACCCTAACTCAACTATGCCACACATCCTATGTGAATAATCCATTGTCAACCGCAGGAAACGGGGATCTCGTTGAACTACCACAACCTGATTACAGACAATGATCCATAAACTGGTAGCTCTGAGTAATATTAATCACTTTCCTGAACATTTTAATTTAGATATATGACTAGGTAATTAATTCAGCGCTAATAAATTTGGAGAGTTTGTAAGTGTTAAGTTGTGCTACTGTTATGGCAAACAACTATGTGTTCTAGCAATATTCCTTGCTTTCGATATTCTACAAGTATTTATTTATCTTACAGGGAGAGACTGGGATCTAGGACTGCTTTTTGCCTTTCAAAAAGAGGTTTTATTTTGTAAATACAGAATAGGACTGGGTCCAGCCTAAAGCAGGCTTACGGATTAAGGATTCTGGTGTTAATTACACCTAATAATAATTGGGTAGCTTTGGAAAATACTCAGCATCTGAACATCTGCTGCTCTATAACAGCAGAAAGCAGAGCAGAAAAGCTGGCTGGTAAGAAATCCAGATGCGCTGAGCCCCCCACTAACTCCTGGGAGATGAGAAACAGATTGGACAAACTGCCAGCGCTCGAGGTTTCACAGTTTTCCTAGGCCTCTATCCACTGTCCGCTCTGTCAAAAAGGTTTCTGTCATCATCTGCTTAACTCCTCTCTTTCAGTTTAAACTCATTACACCTGACCAGCCCCATGGGAGAGCAGTTCACATAATCCCCTTCCGCAGCTACCTTGCCCAGTGTCGTATTCTCTGAGGAACTCTGGGCACAAGAACCTGCCTTCCTTACAAAATGAGAAATGAGGATGAAGATGGTGGCTGCAATGAATGATAGATTGATTTTCCAGCATGTTGCATAGATATGCAGAATGGCAGCTTGTTGCTCTTTGGTTAATGGAATGGTCTGAGCCTGAAATTAAAGCACACGTATGGTGTATCTTCAATCCAGACTACTCTCCTCACCCAAGATGATGCTCCTTAGAGCTATCTGGGGACAGGAATCATTTTGATGTAAAAGCTCAAACCTGCATCAAGAATAAAATGAATAAAATAGCAACATTATCTGTCTGCAGCCCAAAAAATTTAACAGGGCCATCGTATTTTTGGAAATTACCAAAGAAGAACTCTCTCCATACTGACACTGTCACAGCAAGACAACGGGCTGGGTTAGGTGACGGCGTATTTCGTCTCGGAGAGCAGAGGGATTTCTTAGAAAGGGAGCTAATGACAGCCTTCTGCATGACAGACAGGCTCACATATGGAATCCATTTGGCCAGAGGCAGAACCGCCCATGGAGCTGATTACAATGATCCCCGGCTCTGCGCAGCTCCAGCCACTCTGCCAGGACAGATGGGTTTACATGTAGTACTTAAATCTTCATTACCTTCAGCCAGCAGATTAAAGAAAAAGACGAGCAGATCGTGGAGACGTGAATCGAAATCACACAACAGCTGACAATAGAGGAGATACTCAGATTTGCTTGGTCCATCTGTTGAATGAACATACTGAGAAGCAGCAGGAGAAAAAGGAGTCACTTCCTAGATTATTAACTTTATTTCAGATCTTATTGTTTCAATGTAGAAAGATACAGTCCCCAGCACGGATCTGTGTATAAGCACAGGAAGCCCCTGAGTCAGCATAAAGCTCTGGACCTGCATGAAGATGAACAAGAGCACAAACACTCAGGAAGTGCCATCTTAAAGGACCAGTTTTGGATGGTAAAACAGAAATTACGTTGTGAAGCTTCATCAGAAGAGATCTTGGCTGAGATCTGGGCAAGAACCTTGGAGATCTTTGAAACTGGCAGAAAAGGGTGTTAGGTTTTTGCCTGGAGTTGCACTGCCCTGTACACAGGATTAGGGCACCGTACCCAGTGGAGATGGGTTTCCCTGTGTTTTCAAATATAAATCTCTTAACCTTATTGCTCATCCACCTCCATTTTTCTTCCCTGGTCCAATTGCAGGATTGGGTGTGTGGTCCATGCTTTAGGGTCCATGCCCTGGGTTTGAAGGCTTCCTGGCATTGAGCAGTTTGCAGGTCAGACAAAAGAAGTGGAGCATGAAAAATCACCACCTTCATTGAACGGCATTTTGGTGTGAAACAAGGGAGCTGGGACTCTGGCAACCTGCAACTCAGTGGCAACTGATGTGCGTGGTAGCTACATCCTCAACGCTCACTTGTCTTGTCCCTGCCTCATCTTATCCTGCCCTTTGTTTTTCCCAGTGACCTTCTGTTTAGCTTCATGCTTTCTGTGTAGCTAATACTTGGGTTTTTTCCTCGTTTTGATGGTTATCACCACTGACACCAGAGTTGCAGAGCAAGAAACCCCAGTGAGTGCTGACTGATCAGGATTAGGTGGCACCTACCACGGGCTGGCAGAGACGAGCCTCAGACTGAACACATCAGCTCAACATTTCATCCCGCATGAAAGTGCTGCCCTTGCCTCAGAATGAACTTCTAATGAACTGCAAATTGCAAACAAGGTTACCAGGAGCTTATCGCTTGCTTTAAGTGCTGAGGATAAAGAAAAGTTGCAAGGAGTTGCTAAAGGAGAGGCAGGAAAAGTGTTCCATTGAAACAAATTAAGGGCAAGGAGAGACGGGTGGTTTCTAGGGTTATACTAAAGGGCTTTGATGAATGGCAGCTCCCAAAGGATGGTATCAATTATCTATTTCTAGCCCGGGCAAACCGGTTGCTGTGTCAGCATCAATGCACAGACTGATGTCATCCTAATCCACATTAGAACAGTCATCTCTTCCTTCTCTCCTTCTCCAGGCCATTCTTCCTCTCACCACCATAAAGCTTTATTTACACTTTGCTTTTCTTCCTCATCTTTAACATTTCTCTTTTCTGACCCTCCCTTCCCACAACCTCTGTGTACTCTCATTGCTTGCCACCATCTTTCTCCTGTCCTCCTCTTTTGGTTGTGCCGTCCCTGGAATCCTTCCTCTCTCACTGACATGACCACTTTCCAATACTTTGAGTCTTTAAGGCTGCCTCACTTCAGGGAAATCCACCATTTGTCAAAAAGGGAGAGGGCAGCAGAGTGAAATTTAAGGGCTGTGCTATATGTCAGATCCAACGCTCACATCTGGCTCGATTTCTGGTATCTTTCTCCTTCCACCTTTTCAGAGGTCTTGTCCTCTTTATCTGGCAGTTTTTCTCTTACAGGGTACTCCCTGCTGGTACTCCCATCTTGTATCAGAAAGAAGAATGTTAAACTTTTTCTCTACCTGCTGCCTTTAACCCCATCCCACTTTCTCCTTCCTCTTTTGAACAGTTCTTCATTTGATACTCTTCTCCCCTTGCCTATCCATGCTACTGCTTATCTGCAACCACCCAGCTTCCCTCCATCACCTTTCTTTTATTTCCATTTCTTTATTTCTTTCTCCACAATCTCCCCACTTGGTTCTCAATGAATTTGTTAATCCAGGTGGGAACTGGGCACCCAACTGGCTTTTAGGCCCCGAGTTTTTCAGGGATACCAAAACCAAGAGAGCCACAATCTATTTTTTTCTTTTTTTCTGACTGTTTGGAGGATAGATGTTCAGTTGGCTATTTCCTCCTATTGATTTCCTCAGCAGCTATTCACAGGGTTTATTCTGTGAACTGATTCAACATCAGGGCTTGTTATTTCCACCTAGTCAGAGAAGTAATGTGATGCTGTTTCCATTCCCTGCGTATTCAAGGGCATGAAAGATCAGGCACGAATATTTGTCTGCAAATGAAAGTCTCCTTAGCCATTTGTTCTGAGTATGAAATGTGCTCCCTAACAATGCTTGTACCTGAAAAGAACTTTACAATTTGCAGAATTATGAACTTAGACATTAAATATAAACACTAACTTTTCCACTGCTCTATCTAACATGGATTAAAATTGGAAAGAATAATTCAGAAACAGTTATTTTTCATAGCATTCCCTTAACTGTAATTGCTTCTTTCTCTACCCAGACAACAGATCCACAGCAGAGCTGATCGTGTCATGATTTCTAGTCCAGAGATACTTCCTCCCATGTACGTACAAGAATTAATAGAAAGAGAGGAAATTTTGTGGCTTTCTCCCCTAAATCAGGTAGATATGGGCTATTGTTTGAACCTGTTTTAATCTTGAGTTGTTTATCTCATATATAATAAGCTTAAATATGTTTCTGACATATGGGCTGGTTACTAAGGAAACAACTAGGGAACTCATTTTGGGTTGGACAGCTCGAGAAAACAAAAATTGAAACAAAAGCTTGTGTTTAGTCCTAATGGCTCCTTAGCCTGAATGCATTTACCAGAATCATACCCGTAGAAACCTTGCCCACAGCCAGTCTCCAAATCCACTGTGACTCTGGTTTGCCCGAAGCTGGTGTGCCAGTGGTGTGGTCTGGAAGTAAGTGTGGAGGACAGTCAAGCTCCTTGCTCTGGTGCTGTTTCCTCTGTGGGTCTCTTAAATACTTATACAGTCTCCAGCTTCTTCTGAGTTGAACAGCCCATGGCCTTGCATAGTATCACCTTGCTGGTGAAATGTGATGTTCGTACTGACCTCGTTCTATTAATGTGGGAGTTAAAGGGCTGCTAAATGACTTGCCCATGGTCATAGACCTCAGTACCTCACAGACTAGGGCCATCAATTACACCAGTGCAGAAAAAGCTTGTGGAGATTCTCAGCAGAAGACACTCCAAAGAGACCAGTAATTATAATTAGTTATGGTAGTCATTAACTACTTGCTTCTTTTTAAAAACAAGCACTTATCTGTTATGGTTGGGTCCTAGTCATGATCTTCTGGCACATGCTCATCAGGTAACTGTCATAGCAGGGCTAGGAGTGCTCTGCAGTGAACACACTCCCACTCAGTCCCCATGGAGAGCATCTCCTGTGCCGGCACAACTGGTGGAAGACTTGGAAGCCATTGTGCAGCTGGAAAACTATGATTTCTGTGACTATGCAGTCACAGAAACATGGTGGGTTGACTCCCCAACTGGGGTGCTGCAATGGATGGCTATAAGGTCTTCAGAACGCATACATAGACAAGGAAGGAGAGATGGTGAGGTACTGCTCTGTTGTAGGGAGTGTTTTGACCATCCAGATCTTGATGATGGCGATGAAAGGGTCACATGTTTATGGGTAAGAATCAGGGGAAAGGCCAACAAAGCAGATATCCTGGTGGGAGTCTGTTATAGACGACCCAACCAGGATGAAGAGGCAGATGAAATGTTGTATAAGCAGCTGGGAGAAGTCTCACAATTGCTAGCCCTTGCTCTCATGGGGGACTTCAACTTAACCAGATGTCTGCTGGAAATACAATACAGCAGAGAGGAAACAGGCTACGAGGTTCCTGAAGTGTGTTGAGGATAACTTCCTGACGCAGCTGGTGAATGAACCAACTAGGGAAGGTGCCCCACCGGACCTGTTGTTTGCGAACAGAGAAGGACTTGTAGGTGATGTGATGGTTGGAGGCTGTCTTGGATACAGCAATCACAAAATAATTGAGTTTTCAGTTCTCGTAGAAGGAGGGGGGTTTGAAGAACTGCTACCTTGGACTTCTGGAGGGCAGACGCTACGAGGTTCCTGAAGTGTGTTGAGGATAACTTCCTGACAAGGAAGGAGAGATGGTGAGGTACTGCTCTGTTGTAGGGAGTGTTTTGACCATCCAGATCTTGATGATGGCGATGAAAGGGTCACATGTTTATGGGTAAGAATCAGGGGAAAGGCCAACAAAGCAGATATCCTGGTGGGAGTCTGTTATAGACGACCCAACCAGGATGAAGAGGCAGATGAAATGTTGTATAAGCAGCTGGGAGAAGTCTCACAATTGCTAGCCCTTGCTCTCATGGGGGACTTCAACTTAACCAGATGTCTGCTGGAAATACAATACAGCAGAGAGGAAACAGGCTACGAGGTTCCTGAAGTGTGTTGAGGATAACTTCCTGACGCAGCTGGTGAATGAACCAACTAGGGAAGGTGCCCCACCGGACCTGTTGTTTGCGAACAGAGAAGGACTTGTAGGTGATGTGATGGTTGGAGGCTGTCTTGGATACAGCAATCACAAAATAATTGAGTTTTCAGTTCTCGTAGAAGGAGGGGGGTTTGAAGAACTGCTACCTTGGACTTCTGGAGGGCAGACTTTGACCTGCTTAGGGGCCTGATTGACAGAGTCCCTTGGGGAGGCAGTCCTGAAAGACAGAAGATTCCAGGAAGGCTGGACATTCTTCAAGAAGGAAATCTTAGAGGTGCAGGAGCAACCCTTCCCTGTGTCCCAAAAGACAAGACAGCAGGGAAGAAGATCAGCCTGGCTGAACAGAGAGCTTTGGCTGGAACTCAGGGGAAAAAAAGGAGTTTATGACCTTTGGAAGAATGGCTGGTAACTCAGGACGACCACAAAGATGTGAGGTTACGCAGAGAGAAAATTAGAAGGGCCAAAGCCCAACTAGAACTTAATCTGGCTACTGCAGATTAGGTTCTAGTTAATTAGGTTAATTCAGAAAATATAAAATGTTTCTATAAATACATTCACAACAAAGGGAGGCCTAAGGAGAATCTTCATCCTTTGTTGGATGTGAGGGGAAACGTAATGACAAAGGATGAGGAAAAGGCTTTTTTATTAGAGTTTTGTAAAACCTTGGGATTAAGGGAGAAACTTGGCCACAAAATATCATCCTTTAGAGAAGAATAAAAGAGGGTCCTGGTCCTGGTCCAAGAAGCACTGAGCACTTGTAACTCCTAGTGAATTCTATAAACACTGTAATTTCTTGGCTTCGTGTAGGATGGGGACTGGGCACCTGAGAAGATTGGTGGAAAACTGGTAATGCAGCTGCGAAAAATGGTCGGTCTGGCTCCATCTCACAATGCAACTGGAGAACAGCTGTGTGTTTGGTAGCAAACCATGATACAATGGCCAAAAGTCTATTCACTGTTCGCTTCCTTTTAGGATATGTTTGAACTGCCTGAGCTCCCTCTGCCACTTTGTCAGGGCAAACAAGAGACACTGTGTCTGCACCCACCTGGGGGAATGAGTAACTCAAAGCCAGGAGCAGCTGCTGGATGGCACAGATGTGCATTTGAACTGAGAAAACTCAGCTCAAAAGGTCTGGGCTGGATGTGAACTGATATTAATTCCAGGAAGGAGCAATTTGACTCGCCCTGCAGTTGCCGAGTGAAATCGATGCTCTCGTCGGGGTCCGTGGAAGTGGCCGAGGCTCCTGGGGCTGAGCAAACCCCTCAGACAAAGCTGTCCCAAGATGAGGTGTCTTCAGCATCCCAGTGTTTCCAGGGCAACCGGAGCCGGAATTCAGATCTGATGAAAGTTCACCAAATCTGAGCTCTTTCAGACATAATATTTTTCACTGGCTGAACTGGCAGCTTTGAAAGTTGCTTCTGAACAGTGGCTCTAGTGTGCTCGGCCATGCTAAGTATCAGCAAGGGCACAATAGGCAGACATGACACATTGCTGGAAATCAGACGCAGCTCCTTTGCCTTCAGTGCTGTTATTGTTTCTTAGGAACACAGACATCACTGTGCTGTGGGATGCATGGCCATTTGGTGGGATCACTTGCTTCTGAGAGGGTTTCATAATGGAGACATCAGTAGAGGGTGGAAACAAGCCCCGATATATTTTTCCCTGATGCTGTAATATCAATCCCCTACATATAACAGATACCGAAGCATTTATCTCCCTTCTGTTTTTGTTTGGTTTTTTTTAGCTTTCATTGTTACAACTATATATGTTCCTGTTACCACATCAAGTTTTCTCACGTTTTGGGTTTTAAGTAAATTCCAGAGCTCTGCATTTTGCAATTACGTTGAGCAAACGCTTCTGCTGTCAAATTGTAATTTGCTATTTCTCATCTCTTTGAATGACGCTTTGCTCTTTTATTATATGAAAAGGAAAACAGGCATTCTTAATCCATATGTCCTAGCCTGTTCATGATTTGATTTATCACAGCTTATCCTTCCCAGATAAATAACTCCTTCTTTTAGTATATTTTTGTTCATCCCTGTAAGAAAGCTGCTTGTCCCTGAACTCCCCGGTCCTGTTATTTATTTTTGAAATAGAGAAACAAGCGCTGGAGACAGTTGTTGGATGACAGCAATCACATACATTGTGTAACTGCATTATATAACCCTTCATCCCACCCTTTATATAGTCTCCTATATATTTGCTTTTTGAATGCAGCCACGCAGGGAATGCAGCTCTTAACTGACCTTTCTCCAGTAATAGCCAAGGACTTTTTCTGAGTTAGTGCTTGTGCTAATTTATGGCGGCACAGAGGCACAGTGAACTATGACAGCTCCGTGGTGTAACTCCCAGCTGAGCACTCGTACGCCGCAGCCAGTCTTTCCGCGGAGAGGAGCTATCCCAAAATCTCTGGAAAAGTCTCCCATGTAGATAAGTCCTAATTTAGGGCCACATTCCTGTCTTGAGAGTCAGTTTGGGAAGAATGATGGAGATGCGTAAAAGGAATAATAAATGTATGAGCCATGAAGGTTGCCATGGATAGTGGAACGGGGAGTACACAAGGCTGGTATGACAGGGCAGCTAAATAAAGTGGAAGTGACACAGTCAAAGACCTTGAAACACACAGCACAAAATAAAATATTTCCCCAAAAGACAGATCACTCAATTAAAATAGAAAAAAAGAGCCCCATTTCTAGGCAGAACGAGCTGTAAATCTCTGGGAGAATAGAGACAGCAGCGTTCTTCTCAAGTTATGTTGAAGGGTAATAAATCTGTAGGTGATTCTAACAGAGCGACCGCTCAGCACAAGGAGGGACAAAGGTCCGCAGGGCTCTGCAGCCTGGCTTGCAGCTTCTCCTGCTTGTAGCACCCAGATGATGCAGCTGGGAGAAGGATGCACCACGTTGGGATGATGGGATGGCTTTTGGGTACTGCGCGGTAGAGGCTGCTGCCTCGGCAGATGGGACCTATGTACTAAAGATGACAAAAGTATGTGGCCTGCCAGTCCCCACGGGCTACTTAGGAGAAAATTTAAGAACTGAAGGTTTCAGCTGAAGCATCTCTGGTGAAACCCAACAGAGCTTTGACACACACTGTAACTGCTTTCATAGTAGGTTTAATTATCTGAGGTCATTTAAATGGCCGGGGAGTTGCAGCTGGAGGGGGAATCGGTGAATCTCCGGCAGACGAGGGGGTGTGATTTCCTTGGGAGCTGCTCAGGACTGAATTTTTCTTAGCAATGTTGCTAAACATGCCCAAGACTGCTTGAATTTTATCCCTTAACATGTTTCTTTCTGCTGCCCTCAGACTAAGAGCAGGACAACCCTTTCTTTCTGCTGTGGAAATTGTTATTCTTCCAGGAAGGTGCAAATGGTGGGGATGCCCCCTTATGTTGCTGTCAACTGGAGGTGGTCCTTGTGGTTGGGGGAACTCTTGCCTACGCTTCTGAGTCAAGGCCATGCCAAAGAGGAAGGAGAGGAATTGATGAGCCTGGAGGATTTCTTTACACAACGTCTATCATCTTGCTTATTGGGAAGCTTTGGGTACAGCAGCGTTTCCTTTAGCAGCTGCAGTAATCCCGTCCCAGCCCATATCTCCTGCACAATCTGGTCCTAAAATAGCCTGTTCCTCTGCACACAGAAGTAGGAGATCTCATTTTCAAAGCATTTCCTCTGCTGGTAGTCTCCCAGCTTTTACTCACGGCGCTGGTATCCAGTACTGCTGCGGGGAACGGGAAGCGATGCCCACACAGAGGGAGGAAGGGGAGCGACCCCAGGAGAGGAAAAAATCACCCGTCTTTGCAAGGCGGGAAGTGGGGAGAGATCATGTGCCGAAAGGCCACCACGTAAGAGGCAAGAGATGTGGCTCTGCCTGGAGAAGGATGGCGAGTAGCCATCTGGTGGGTAGCTCAGCACAGCCCGTGCAGGGTGCTTCTGCACATTGTACACATCAGTTCACAACCAGAAGCATCAAGTGCTTCCAGGGCCTGGGCCAAAAGCCATGTGAGAGGTGATGCAGGGTGCATCTCCCAGGTCTTCTCCTGTTCCAGTGTCTTCTCAGGATCTCAGCTCAAATCCTTCCTTTCAGTCACTTTACTCAGACCCATTGGTCCAAAGTCATTAATCCTTTTCCAGCCCATTTCCCTCACCTCATATTTTCATTCTTCACTATAAAGTTTAAGCTGTTACAGACATGGATTGACACCTCTCCAAAGTGTAAAACTTTATATAGGTATAACTGTAGGTTCTTGTGTGTATGACCACAGTTTTTGATTTCAGCCCTGTATTTCAGGAGCAAATTCCCCAGCGTTGTACAGGACTCTGGAAGATGCACCCCATGCAGGATTTATCTCAAGGCCCTAAAGAGCACACACGCAGAAATTAATAGTCATTACTAAATTAATATTCATACTCTTCCTCTGCGGTGATTTATCTTCATAGAACTGGTTTTGGCACTGTCCATTTCCTTCACTCTTGGGTCCGTCCCTTGTTTTCCTTCTGATTAATGTGTTGATATCAGGCTTCAGGTAAATGGCCAAACTTTCATTTATCTGTCCTTTAAACTGTTTCTTCATGGCTAATCAGCTCAGTCTTTATTATTAAAATCTTTTGGTATTTCACGCTGTTGGGACATTACTGCTGGCTAAGTATTGCCCCTGAATACCATAACACCAAAGAACGTGCCATCTTTTTTCCTTCCCAGTCTGAACTCCCGTGTCCTGGTCTGGCAGGAGCTCACCTCCTCCTTTCCCATCCACCTGCACCGTGTGTGACAGACAGCGATGGATCATCCTCCATGGGGAAAACAATGGGGAACTCTGAGTTTGCCTTGTCTCTCGCTTTCTCTGCTAGTATGATCACATGAAATGATTTTTATAAAAACCAGTCTGCTTCCCCGGTGGTTTATTTTGGTAGCAGAGATCACTTTGTAATAAAGCACTTCTTTAAAACTGATGTAAGGTTTTGCCCGGCTGTTTAAATGCAGTCCAGCTGTCAGAAAACAAACTGCTACCTTTCATTAAAAACCCCCCAACAAATCCTTTCCTTCTGGGGAGGGACTCTTTGCCAGGAAGGGTAATGATAGGACAAGGGGAAATTTTAAATTGGAAGAAAAAAGATTCAGTTAGATATCAGAAAGACATTTTTTACTCTGAGGGTGGTGAGACACTGGAACAGGTTGCCCAGGGAAGTTGTGGCTGCCCCATCCCTGGAGGTGTTCAAGGCCAGGCTGGATGTGGCCTTGAGCAACCTGGTCTGGTGGGAGGTGTCCCTGCCCAGGGCAGAGGGGTTGGAACTGGATGATCTTTGAGTTCCCTTCCAACCCAAACCATTCTATGATTCTATGATTCTATGATTCTATGATTCTTCAGAGTCTCTCTCTGAGCAACATCTGGAAACAGAGTCTAATTACCAGTCCTGAACATAACCCAGTGAAATCCTTCCTCGGCAGGGTACTGGAGCTGGACTGTAAACCAAAGGCCCTATGTTCTCCTTATTTTAGCCAGATCTTTGCTCATCCCATGAACGCTGCTGCCTGGGCAAGGCTGGAACAGTTGCCCAGCACCCTTTGGTGTGACTTGCTCCCTGTCAAACCCCAGAGCAGCCTCAGCAGCGAGGCAGCAGCTGCCCATGGTACAGGAGGGGGATGAAGAATTGCTTAGGAAGCGGTGGGACTTTGGCATCACACCAGAGCCATCTGCGTACTGGGGGAAATCCCATCGGGGGTGAGGAGGTGACTGACTTCCTGGCAAAATAACCTGCTCCAGCTGCAGCCTGTGACACCAGCGGCGAGAGGTGGACACGTCTGGCACTGTGTGCATCCTTTCGACCTCATCTGCATTTCAGCTCGGCTCTGCCTTTGCTCAAAAGGTCTCCCCACAACCTGCGAAAGGGACGTTTCCCTCCGGGTTTCCTTCTCCATCGTACCTCAGAAGGTAAGAGTTTCACAGCAAGGACTTTACTGCAGACCCACACAGCAGGAAAACGTTTGCAGTGAAACAAAAATAGATTGATGCACAAAGAATATACCTCAGATTCTTGAAGCTTCCCTACATAAGAGGTAGACATGGGCTTGAACTGAATTTTCAAGAGAAGAAGTGATTAGTGCAGACATCACGGGAAACAACTGGTGTGTGAAGCACTCGGGAGCTCCTGGTTGAAGGGAATATCCAGCAACTCCGGCTCTCAAAATGTAAATAGGAAACAGTCAAAAAATCTTATCTCTGGTTTGCAGCTAATGAAAACACTAGTCTCTCCTGGGAGCCAAGTCTTTGCTCTAATTTTAATGCATTTTCTTAGGTTTTCCTTAGCTGTGACTAATTTGTGCTGTCAGGTGTGCCTTTTTTGAAGTTAAAAAGCATATCTGAAGCACTACAACCTCTAGCCAGAATATTTCAATATCTGAAGGGTGCCTATAGAAGACCTGGGGAGGGACTCTTTGCCAGGAAGGGTAATGATAGGACAAGGGGAAACGGTTTTAAATTGGAAGAAAAAAGAGTCAGGTTAGATACCAGGAAGAAATTTTTTACTATGAGGGTGGTGAGACACTGGAACGGGTTGCCCAGAGAAGCTGTGGATGCCCCATCCCTGGAGGTGTTCAAGGCCAGGCTGGATGGGGCCTTGAGCAACCTGCTCTAGTGGGAGGTGTCCCTGCCCATGGCAGGGGGGTTGGAACTAGATGATCTGGGTTGGAAGGTCCCTTCCAACCCTAACCATTCTATGATTCTATGATTCTATTTAAATTAGTGAGTACCCACTGAAACTACATCTCAAAACCTGTCCAGTGAGGGGGTGGCACGTGGAGACTCTCCTGCTCTGCTGAGCCATGGGGACAAGCAATCTCTGCTCCCGTAGAAGCCTGGAGGCCATCCTTCCCATCCCCTTCCACTATGTGGGCTGGGCACAAGCAGCACCTTGACTACCAGCAGGAAACATTTGAAAGCCAGATCTCAGCAGGTGGTTTGGTCAGTGGGGTGGGCAGTGCCCTTCCCCTCCCCGAACCTCAGAGTGCAGTTTGGAAAACACACAGAATCACACCTTAGCCTATACCCTGAAACAAGTCTCAATATATATAATTACATATAGGTATATATACACATCTAAAAACACATATACATGTAGAAATACATATAATGAAATTATAAATTTATAATAATATGTAAATTTAAGGACTTCACCCCCTTGCTTACTATGGTTGTATTCACATCATGTATTAAACCTGGGTCTGCTGATCACTCTGGGAAACCTCTGTCCCCAGACCACAGTGTCCTTTAGCCAAGGGTCAAAGTCTTTTAGGAGACCCCAGGGTCAGAACTTGGTGGGGT
Source organism: Calidris pugnax (assembly GCF_001431845.1). Classification (NCBI taxonomy): domain Eukaryota; kingdom Metazoa; phylum Chordata; class Aves; order Charadriiformes; family Scolopacidae; genus Calidris; species Calidris pugnax. The sequence continues at coordinate 27,550,245 of NW_015094509.1, forward strand.
GGGCTGGGATGGCACTGAGCAGCTCCAAATTGCTGCTCAGCTGCTTCTTCCTCTGGTTCAGCTGATCCCTGAGCTTAGCTCTGCTCAATGATCCAGGAGACAGAGAAATGAGAGGGCTGGAGGAACTCACAAGCAGACACAGCCTCAGCTGGGCAGCCCATCCCGCATGGCACTCTTAATATATAGGGTGGACATACCTTCTGGTGCCTATGACAGATGGAATAACATGGAGTATTGAGTTCATGAGAGCAATTCAGGCCACCTGCTACCCACAACTACTAGGCCATGGGGGCCAGGCTCTGCCAAGCCTGGGCAGGAGGTCTCCAAACTGGTGTTAGAAGTTATTGAAGATGCTGGAGTACTGCAGTAAGATGCTTAGGTGTGCTGCCTTTTGCATGTAATTTGGGACCAAGATGGCTGTTCCCACCTGTGTGCTGGCAAAGGAGCTGCAGTCTGTCACTTCAATAAAACTAAGGAGAGTTTGGATTTAGGTATTCAGTGCCACCTAATGTTGTATATTTGTATACGGGAGGGTAAGCAGGGATTTGGAGGAGGGCCAGAGATGAGTTTGCACATGACTTAGCCCTAACGTTAGGCATGTGACTTGCTGCCTACAAGGGGAGGTGTTGTTGCCCCATAACTGTGTCCGCATTGTCCCTGCAGCTGAGCATAAACAAACGATTGTGCCGTTGTTTGCAAACATTAACCCTGTGGAGTAGGGAGGCTACTCCCGATGGAGCTGGGGCTGTGACAGCGACTATTAACTCCTTGCAAAGCACAAAAAGGTACAGATGCGCGTGACATAATTAGCATCACAACAATGAATGTTTGTCTACTGGGAAGGCAGCCAAAGGAGGTTTTCGTGCTTGTCTGCAGAAAGTTGTCAGCCCGTCCCTCTGTGCCCCCTCTGCAGAATTTATTTTCTCTAAGCAGGGAAATAAAAAGCAGATTTTGCAAATCTACCTATCTGATCTTGCTTTTTTTGTCACAGAGATCAGACAAAGACCTAGGTGCTTCCTGAGTTCAGCATCAAATCCAGCGAAAAATGAAGTCAGTGCTGGGCTCCAGGGGAAGAGGTTGCGTTTGGATGTTCTGTGCTGCCTGGAAAGAGGCTTTCAGAGAGCGAAACAGTTGGTATTTTTTACCGTCAGAGCATTTTCAGTCTGTCTGATGAGAGCTGCCTTCCCGTCTTCCTCTGACACTGGCTGGAGTTTAATTGCTTATTTTCTGGTTGGTTTCCTGGGGAGACTTGCAGAACCACGGCACCTGATGGATTTCTCCCCATCCTTTCTTCTCTGGCTAATAAAGTTTAAATCTGGTTTCAGTCAAATATGATAGAAAGGCAAAACGTTGAACAGAAATTCATGCCACCTTTGTGAAAATAGACAGATGGGTAGAAACTAAAGCACCTGTAAGCATGCTTCATGAAGTAGAAGCTGGAAACTCATGCGTCGTTGGAGAATCCAGATGGGAGGGACATTATGAAGATGCTGCTGTTGTGGGAAAAGCTTCACTTGGTGATTTTGCTTCTTTAGATATGGAAGTCAGTCGATCAGGGCACAAGTCTCCAGGAAACCAGGACTCACTGGTGCTCAAAAATTACTTGTGCAAGTTTTTGCTGGTTGCTAGAAAGATCTCTCTGTGTAGCTGGTTTAAAAAAACCTACTCCACAGCCATGACACTGCTTCCTTTCAGAAAAGGCTGACGGCGTGTCAACATCACAAGCTACAAATGCAGCCTGATCTTTGAAATAATTCATGTACTACTTAATAAATTAATATCCAAATTTAGCCCTTTAATCAGAGGTTCTCAAAGCCCTTTGCATATGTTCGGAAGTGATCCCCATGGATGAGGGAAGCCTTCTCATTCTCATTTTACAGAGGACATATTTGTGGCAAGTGGGTAGAATTGTTTGCTCAGGGTTACACGACAGGCTGGGAAGGGAAGGGGGTCCAGCCCTGAAGACGCATGAGGAGTTTGCAGCAGACACAGAGTTGTTTGGCCAATGTTCATCCATCCCATCACTGCCACACACCATGGCGTGGTCCCACCTCTATGGGTCAAATGACCAGGCAAAAATTGACACAGTTGAGCAGAGACAGCTGACTTTCAACTTTTTTTGCCAAGAAAGATTCAAACCTATGTCCAGACTGTACCACAGTGGTCACTCCGATGCCACATGCTTCATTAAAGATGCCTCCAGTGCTGCTCCTCCTCATACCTGCAGTTGTAGCAAGCGGCGTTTGGCTTATACCTGCTGAACTCTAAACCTTATAGGACCAAATTTCATCTGTAGGTTGTGTAGGTGTTTATTAAGTGCTTGTTCTTTATATGAGAAGTGCACAGCACCGCAATCCTGTTGCATCACACAGAAATGAAATACCTCTCAAAATGTCAGCTAATTAATCTTCCTCGCTCACATCTGTAGTAGGCTGGGAAATATGAGATGATGTGTTTCAGCTTCCAGGGAGGTGGCCAATGTAGTGGGGCTGCGGAAGCTGCTATAATAAATCACGGCCCTAATATCTAAAAAATTATAATGAAAAAAAATGAACAAAGGGTTTGCTTTCTAAATAATTTCCTGAGTTTTTGAATTCCGTACAAGCTTGTGAATTTGTCCTGCAAACTTGTGTGTGCGCAAACTGGTTAGACTGGCCAGAATTTGATTGAGAAAAGTGGCAAAGATGTGGATTTTTTGCATTAAGCTCCTCATATTTTGAAGCCTATTTGGTAAAGCAGGTAGTGGATCGCGAGATTCCCGTCTTTCTGCAGCTGACCTAGCATACTTTTCTAAAGGAATTTGTGATATCTGAGCTTTGAAATGGTGACTATCACAGGACTGCAAAATACTCTAAAAGAGACATTTCAAGCTTTGCAAGAATGAATATTTGAAACAATCAAACACCCAATGTCATCAGGTTTTCAGGCAAACTGAAGGCAAAAAGTGTATTCTACAGCAATGAACAATCCTAGTTAAGCCCTGTTTGCCCCTTTTCCAGACCTTTGTGGAGCCCAGAGCTTTGTGAAAACAGGACGGGTTGTTAATGAGAATGGGCCCTTGAGCTGAAGTGACTTCCCCAGAAGTAGGAGTTATAGCTACAAACCCTCCGGATTAAGCAAGGAATTGCAACCCTTTCTTTTTAAGTTTTGCTGAAAGTTTTTGTGTAAGATTCATGGAACCAGTTCCTTTCCCTCCAGCTCTGTCCGTACTGGCTGTCTATGCTGGGTGTGATGGGATTGCACTGGGACAGTACCTGGGGTACTGCGTCAGGCTCTGGAGTCCTCAGCACAGGAAGGATGACTTGGAATGGGTCGAGTGGAGGGCCACAAAAATGATCCGAGGGCTGGAACACCTCTGCTATGAGGACAGGCTGAGTGGGTTTGGTTTGTTCAGCCTGGAGAAGGCTCCGGGGAAACTTTATAGCCCCTCCCTGTCCCTAAAGGGGGCCCACAGGAAAGATGGGGACGGACTCTTTATGAGGGAGTGAAGCGATAGGATGAGGGGGAATGGTTTTAAACTGAAAAAGGGGAGATTTAGATTAGATATCAGGAAGAAATTCTTTCCTGTGAGGGGGGTGAGACACTTGCCCAGGGTGCCCAGAGAAGCTGTGGCTGCCCCATCCCTGGAGGGGTTCAAGGCCAGGCTGGATGGGGCTTTGGGCAACTGGTCGGGTGGGAGGTGTCCCTGCCCAGGGCAGGGGGGTTGGAACTGGATGGTCTTTATGGTCCCTTCCAACCCAAACCATTCTATGATTCTATGAAATCTAGCCTGGAGTTAGGTACCTCTTTATGAGTTACATGAGTGTTATACCAGAGCTTATGTCTCAGCTCAGGTTGGGACATCTTGAGCATTCCTAGGAATCTTGGAAGCCTGGCGATCCCAAACACAAGGATGGACGAGGTGCAGGTGATTGCAGCATCTGGCAGCCATGGATGACAGAAGATCTTAACTATTCCCTTCACCTAAATGCTAAAATTTGCCAGGTCCGTTATAGGCGGGAGATGGTCTGAATACGGCTCCTAGTGGTTAAAAGCACCCATGACAAGTTTGATATGAGCTTTGCTAGGTTTTGAAACCCTTGAAAAATTGGATGAGTAACTCTTCCCTTTCCCTAGAGTTACCCACTGTAATCTTCCTTCCTTTTTTAAATTTGGTTTTTCATCCTTGCTAGAATGCCTGGACTTCCTCTGCAACGAGAAGGTGAGAAAAAGGCTGCAAACACAGAAGGATGGAAAGTGCCCTGACTCTTGGCCATCACAGCATATTTTAGGCAAGTCCTTTAGTCTTTTCCTATCTGTCTCCCCGTTTGTTCACTACTGGGGACGTTACACGTTGGAATTTCAGTCACAGAAAACAATCCCGTTGTGACTGAAGCAATAAAAATCTGAAATGAAAAGGTAATCCTGCCCCAAATTGCTTTTGAGGTGTATGACAAGGAACAGCAGATGGATACAGTCAGGGAGGGGAATTTAAGGCCACAGTGAAGCAATACTGATCAGCGAGACAGGCAGCCAGCACAGGGCTGTTGCCAAGGCTCCTGTGTTGTGGCAAAAAAAAAAAAAAAATTAATGATGGATTTGAGAAAAGCTAATGAGAGAGCTCTGTAAATATTTTTGTAAGCCCAAAGCATAACAGAAAGCATGAAATCGATTGTTTGAACATCTAACAGTAGCTAATTTGTGTAGTAAGTATGATATCCATGAATTCGTAATGGAGGTGATGAAGGTTAATTCTTGAGCATGTCTAAGTGTGTTTAAATACCATTGAAGAGTAGAGTATTGTTAAATTAATCATTCCAGGGAAAAGCCTTAGAATCATTTTAAAGAAAGGCAGCATGATTTTAGACAGGTGATGAGTGAAGAAATTGGAAGCTGCAAGGCCATAACGTTCTGATATGAGCAGAGGAGGTCATTAACATGAAAATTGCCAAAGGGATTTTTTAGCAATTGCAGCCTCTGCCATATCAGATTGGGTTGTATTTTCCTTTGCAGTGGCTAAAATACTGGTTGTGGCCGCTCTGACTTCAGTACCGATGTGTGTGTTGATTTCAGGAAGTAAAAGACATTTCACTGGGGGCAAGAGAAAGACTTAACCCGTGTGATGGTATAAAAGAACTAAAATACACAGCAAGACTTCGAGCCAGCAGTTACTGTCAAAGCAGTTAGAGCCTATTTCAGCAAAAGTGAGGTAACTAGAATGAAAGAAGCATCCTATCTAAAACCAGCATTTCTCTTAAGCATATCTCAGTGCCACATACAATTTGATTTTTAAACTGTTATTTGGAATGGAAAATAACTTTTAAAGGACTGCAACTTCTAATCTCACAAAGCTCCTCCGAGTCATTTCCTCAGCCAGCCCACTGACCCTGAATACTCTTGGTCTGCTGTCTGCAGGGGAGACAACTGGGAGGACCACTGTGAAAAAGGCTTTGTATGAAGTTAGTTATTCGTGACATGCAACAGCAACCACAATGTATTTCCTGAAACACATATCCTCTGGTTTTGTATCCTTTTGAATTACTGCAAAGATTTGTCTGTTATTTTTTAAACTTACGAGATTTTATCTGTCCTACTTTTAAGCATAGAATTTGAGGTTGTCAAATCGGATCTTTTTCAAGAAGCCTTTAGAAAGATCTTTCCAGTGTCATTTGCGCAAGATGATTCAGGCCTGAGCAAATGTGACCCCTCTGTGCCCTGTTCCTGCCTAGACAAAAGCAGTTGCCTGCAGCTGTGTCCATCTTGCCCTCAAAGGATTTTTAAAATGCCACTTGACATGCTGAATGTATTTGAATGAATATTTGCTGTCATTACCAATTGAAGTAACTCCTGCCTTCTCCTCATGACCTTCAGAGCTGGAGCCCCGTAGCAGAACATCATTCTTCCTCTTTCAGACAATGCTAAGTCTGATTGCTCTATACCAAAAAGGAAGTTAACGACATGGGAAATATTTCCTTGTTCTTGAAGAGGGGTAGTGGGTTAGATGATCTGTGGAGACGTCGTAGGGAACTAATTTAACAAGTCCTAAACTCCATTTTCAGGCTAGCTCAGACGTGAGCTCACTTTGTGGCTGTGGACACATGTGGTAGGGTATTTTATCAAGTTCAAATTCTTAAAGTCTCAGTGAAAATCAAATAGACAGTTTTTCCAGAAAATCTGGAACTAGGTTTACCAAGAGTTAAGTGGTGGTGGACAAAAAGGAGCTGGGGTTTTCTCAGCTGGAAGACACTGCACATAAAGAGGAAGATAAAAGGAGTACTTTGTGGTGGGGAAAACCCTGATCTCAGTTGTAGGAAACAGTTTGCTCCAAGTATGCCCTTCGGAGAAGACAGGACTTTGATTTCAGTGTGTACACATCCTGGCAAGGAACAAATAATTATAGCTTTTTCTCCTCTGTTATCAGGAGTACCAGGGAAGGGAAGTCCACAGTTCACCAGCGCTTTATCTGACTTCTGCTTTGCAGAGAAAGGGTAACTAATTTTCCCCCAAGCTTCCTCAGAGATGTCTTTGGCTGCCAAGAAGCCATGATGGCCTTACACCTCCAGTTTATATTGAATACAACCACGGTCAGCAAGACAGCATTTCTGAAAAGTTCTCTTAAGCTACTTCAAACTCAACATACAAAAACATAGCCAACATCAGTAGCTACTTCTGAAATTCCTTGCCTCCATTTAGGACGTGCTTACATTCCAAGGAAAGAATGAAAGAAGAAAGTATGCTCTTCATTTGTGCTAAGATAAAGATAAGTCAGCTGGGGTTTTAATAGAGGGAAGGAGATTGCTTTTATCCTCAAGTTTCCCTTTTAAATATTCATTTACTACTAACGCAGCTTAAAAACTGCCCTCCTCATAGCAGTTTCAGCTCAAACTGTCCTGCCCAAGTTAAGAATACACTTTTTTCCCCCTCAGAACTGATATAGTTTGAGTTGCCTTATTTTGAAATGGTTGCTTCTTACCTGTTCCTTCCTGGGTATGTTTATGAGTTAATGCTTGCACCGAGTTTGAAAGAAGTCCTTGTTTACTAAATTTAAAGATCGGGAGTTGCATAAAATGGAACAGACCTAAGCACCTCTGTACATCTGGCCCAGCCTCTTACCTGTCCTGTTCATGTTTGTTTACTTTGAACAGATGGAGCAAGGTAAATAAGCCAGTGAAAAATGAATCTTGCAGAGCTACTATACCTGCTTTTTCTGCACATAAGGTGAAACAAAGCAGCAGAGAGCTCAGGTCGTCAATGTCAAGGCATGAAGGGAGCCAACACTGTTTGCCTGACAGCGAAGAAAGCAGTGCACTGATTTTCCCCATGTGATCTTACACAGGTGAGTCACGGTGAAGAGAGGTGCAGATATATGTATTTTATTTATAAACTAGAGGAACCAAGTAAGAGCATTACTATGCATTCGATGGAAAACACTGCCGGTACTATTCAACAGAAATGGGCTGGCAGGGAAATCCAGCTTGTTATTTTTTGTTCATCTGAAATATAAATTTTGAACTAATCTTTCAGGCGGAGCCATTTCCTAGTCTGAACTTGTTGTTAGCACTCAAAGACAGGTGAAAACCCCCCTGTATAATCTTGCATCTTCTTACCATTCCAGTGAGAGTCACGGAATCACAGAATTGTCAGAGTTGGAACGAACCTCTAGAGATCATTCAGTTCACTCCCCTGCAAAACCAGAGTTGCCCAGAGCACATCACTCAGGACTCCATCTAGATGGGTCTTGAAGATCTCCAGAAAAGGTGACTCCACACCCTCCCTGGGCAGCCTCTTCCAGGGCTCTGGCACCCTCACCATAAAGAAGTTTTTTCTTGTATTTGAAAGGAACTTCCCATGTTCCAGTTTGTGCCTGTTGCCCCTCGTCCTACCACCGGGAACCACTGAAAAGAGTCCGGCTCCATCCTCCTTCAACCCACCCTTTAGATACTTGTCAGCATTAATAAGGTCTCCCCTCAGCCTTCTCTTCTCCAGGCTAAAGAGTCCCAGCGCTCTCAGCCTTTCCTCATAAGGGAGATGCTCCAATCCCTCCATCATCTCTGTTGCCCTTCGCTGGACTCTTTGCAGTAATTCCCTGTTTCTCTTGAACTGGGGAGCCCAGAACTGGACGCAGCATTCCAGTTGTGGCCTCACCAGGGCAGAGTAGAGGGGGAGAACGACCTCCCTCCACCTACTGGTCACACTCTTCTCAGTGGTGTCTTCTTGCCACTGTGAGTTTGAATCCTCGTAGAACTTGCTCTGAGCAGTTGTTACGAGCAACAGGTACATTTTCAAAAACAACTCATCATTTTTATACACCAGTGTGTTTAAGCCTGAAGCACAACAGGCTGGAGGGAAAAGACACGCTCCAGCCTACTAATACATACAATTAGTGGCAGTAACGTTCAGAAATTAAAATGTTTGTGTTGCAGAGTTGGTAAAACTCTGGTTTTGGGAGACAGGGAATTTCTGTTTATGGAGCTACAAATATTTTCTCATACCATGTTCATCCACACCATTTCTATTCAAAAGCAGCCTTTCCACCTTGGTTTACAGTTTCATGGTCTGCATCCAGGATGGCTGAACACACTTACAGACAGGTTGCTTCCAGTTGAACCTTACATATCTATGGTGTGTGACAAACAGCTGTCATATCTGTCATATTAAAGACATAAATAATAATATTATATTTCCCCTCTTTTCCCTGGGAAAAGTCATGCATCCATCCAAGCTTTTTTTACCAACTCACCTCTTGTTTTTTCCTATTCTTTACGCGCAGCTAGTGCTGGTGTACGTTGCAAGCAGCAGTGGCTAGATTTGGTGGTGTGACTCTAATGTGACATACTTCATTTGGCATTGCTAATTCCTTAGCTGTCATCTGGGCCTGTAACTCTGTTCTGCAGCTGCTGCATTTTTGGAGCTTTGCTTTTGTTTGATCCACAAGTGCCCAGTTTTGAAACATTCAGAGCAGGTTTTATTAACACATATTGATAAACACTGCACGGTACTCACTAGTAAATGTGTGCAGCCTTTTTCCAATCATGTCCTTTCCTTATTCTGTCCATCCTCGGTGCTACCAGAAGTATTTTTTTTCCCTCCTTCTGGAAAAAACGTGGACACTAGTGAGAGCAGAGGATTAAAACTCACAAAGAAAATAGGTGCAGTGGAGGAAGGGAGGTAACAATGACTCCTACTTACCTCTGTGTGTGAAACTAGTCTGTCCTTCACTTCGAAGTAAGTCAGTCTGGTTTGCCATCATTTAGTATTGCCTTACTACTGGGTTGTCTTGGTTTTGTTAACCCTGTTGAGAAATAGTCTGTGTTACACTTCTGTACCATACTTGTATTTATTGATGTAAAAGATCAGCAACAAAAGCAAAGAACTTAAATTGAAAGTTTTACTGTTTCCTAATTAAATTAGGAAATTATTAAATGGTCTGAGTGATATTAAATGATTTAAGTAGTCTAACTCTAAATAGAAACGCTTTGCTGCAAGAATTTTCTTTCACTCATATTCTCCTCAACATTATATGCGAAAAATACTGGCATTGACATCTGTTCATATCGTTTCAACAGTTTCATAAAGACGTATAGGTTCACAGTTGTACCATAGGAGACATATGTATTTTTATATGTTAGCACCTCATAGTGTGAGTCGCTCAAGGGATTTGGTGGGGGTGGAGATCTAGTGCAATCATCAAAGGGCATCTCCTGATACCTTGAATTCTACAGTGCTGTTCACGTGCTTGAAGTGATCAGTGGCTGCAATTGCTTGTAAAATTCAATACCTGCTGCGGTGGGTTTGACCTGGATTGGCTGCTGGACCCCAGACCCTCACCCAGCCGATTTCTCACTCCCCCTCCTCAACAGGATCGGGGTGCGCAGGGAATTAAGATGAAAAAGCTCACAGGTCAAGATAAGGCCAGGGAGATCGCTTTCCAGTTACTGTCACAGGCAAAACAGACTTGACTTGGGGAAAAATAATGCAATTTATTAATGCAATCAAAAAATAAGAGCAGCAAAGTGAGAAGCAAAGATAAAACTATCAACATCTTTTGCTCACTCTCCCTTTTCCCCAGGCTCAACTTCACTCCTTCCTTCCCAACTCTTCTCCCTACAACAGGGGTTGTGGTCAGTCCATGACATGTCCTCTCTGCTGCTCCTTCTTCCTCATGCTCTTCCCCTGCTCCAGCGTGGGGTCCTTCCCACAGGATACAGTCCTTCCCAAACCTCTCCAGAGTGGGTCCTTCCCACAGACTGCAGTTCTGCATGAACTGCTCCCAGCGTGGGTCCTTTTCATGGCATACAGTTCTTCAGGAACAGACTGCTCCAACGTGGGTTCCCAGGGTCTCCAGGTTCTGCCAGAAAACCTACTCCTGTATGGACTCTCCTGGGCTGCAGCTTCCTTCAGGGCACGTCTGTGGGTCCTCCACGGTCTGAAGGGGGACAACCCGTGTCACCATGGTCTTCTCCACGGGCTGCAAAGGAATCTCTGCTCTGGGACCTGAATCACCTCCTCCTTCTCCTCTTTCTTCACTGACCTTGGTGTCTGCAGCATTATTTCTCTCATGTTTTTCTCACTCCTCTCAGCTGCTGCACACTTTTTTATCCTTCCTTAACTATGTTTTCCCAGAGATGTCACCAACATTCCTGGTGGGCTCAGCTGTGTCCTATGGTGGGTCCGTTTTGGAGCAGGCTCTGTCTGATGCAGGGGCAGTCCCTGGCCTCTTCTCACAGAGACCACCCCTGCAGCCCCCCCGCTGCCAACACTTGGACATGGACACCCAATACACCTGCTTTCATAAAATGTGGAATCAGATTAAAATTCAAGTTGGACAGGATCTCTTGAGGTCTTTAGCCCAATCCCCTGCTCAAAGCAGGGCTAGCATGGAAATTAGATCAGGTTGCCCAGGAATTTCAAGACCAGGCTGGATGGAGCTTTGAGCAACCTGGTCTAGTGGAAGGTGTCCCTGTCCATAGCAGGGTGGGGGCTGGAACTAGATGATCTTTAAGGTCCCTTCCAACTCAAACCATTCTATGATTCTATGAATTTCACCACCTCTCTTTCTCAATTAACAGGAAGAAAAACCAAATGGGCAGATGATTGCATAGAGAGAGCCTAGTTTGCAATTCAGACTTAGCCATTACTGAGGGCAGCTGAATGCCATGAAATAAGCTCTGTGTTTGAAGAGAAATCAGTATTGGCATCCACACAGTCTGCAGTGGAAATTGTTCACGTAACAGCAGTCATCGTTACAGCTGCCATTAACTGCTTTCGTTCTGCCTTGGGGCAGAATACCCAATGAGGGTGAGGAAAGATGGAGAGTGAAATCTTCCCTAGGGCAAAGACTGTGAGTTTATAACTGCATTTAGCAAAGTCTGGATCCTGATGGCTTTAGGTACCACTGGAGTACGGGTACTGATGACTTCTGTAGGAACCATTTTGAGCTCTGTTGCCAAAGGTAAGCATCACACAGTCTGTAGAGAAAACGACATGTAGCTGAAAAAACTGATGACCTCAGCCTCCTTCTGGATCCTTTTCTTTCACAGAAACCTCGCATGCTACCCTGCTGCAGATCAGAAAATGTAACATAGCAAAAGGAAAAAGAATGATTCATTGGGTATTTCCATGATGCTTTTGAATGGCATTATAGCAACAGGGTGAAAGCAACACTAACAAATGTTAAGCGCTGAATCCTGAGGATACCTATAACCCCCCTGTTTTTTGGGTAGAGCTCATTCAGGGTTACTGTCACTGCAGGTAATCTGAATAGTGTCCTCCTAAGGAGTGAGGTGAGATTCCTGGCTGAGACAAAGCACCTCCTGGCATGGGAAACTGGAGGAATAGGTGAAGGAGAAGACTTGGGCTAGAAAACACATGGGAAAACCATAAAAAGCTGCTCTTTCTGCCTTAAACAGAATGGCAAAGTAGAAATCAGCAGCTGTTCCTTATGCACCTTATGCACCTCTGAATCTTCATCTCACACTCCTCTCTTTTCCTTGCTGGAGGGGTAAGCACAGCTCTTCAGAGCTCTGCCACAGACTACAGAAGTAGCCATGGATGTTTTGTTATGGCAGAGCTGGCACGTGTCTGGAGCTGGCTTTGCTGCCTGAAATGAAACTAACAGCAAAAGACAGTAAGGGGAAAGCATTGCCTGATGATAGAAGTGAGCTGCAGTTAGAATTAAGACGAAAGCAAGGCTGCAAATTCTGCATATTTATGCAATCACTTCTCTGGAGGATGTAGCTGTTATATTTAAGTTCGGTTATTTATTTTAACTTAGCAGAACTGAACACCATCTGTCCTCAGAGAATAAAGACAAAACAAGTCCGCGTTGCTTGGCTGTTTGTTCTATAAGCTCTTTGGAGACAAAACTGTGCCATCAGTCCATAGGGCACCAAGCATCAATGGTGTTTCAAGCCCCCACGAGGTATCTAGGTGTTAGGAGAGACAAATCAGAGTTAAAAATACTGTACAGGGCATTCAATAGCTGGCTTGGTGCTGAATTACAGATTCTGCTTAACGCCAAAGCTTTTGTGCTGTTTATGCTTAAGGTTTGCTTTTTGGCTGAGCTGAAAAACAGAAGGCTTGGCTGTCATTATTTCACAAGCTTTAGATGGGTCCAGATCACTCGGAAACTCAATTTGAGGGTTGCTTTCTCCCAAACAAAATTTGCCGCTGTTTAAAGATGTTAATTTTGAAACAAATGTAGCCTTTACAACATATTGTAAATATTTACTGCAGCACAGTGCCCTGTAGCACTTTTCTCGGCGCTGCTTTATTAATAGCCTCTTTGATTCCTTCCTCGTTAACTCAGATTGGTCTTGTTGCAGGAACTCTAAAGCCTTTCATATTGAGATTCAGGCTTTGCTCCACATCAAGAGACTGAATGTTTCTGGACAGTATGTAAATAAATTACCTTCTTTCCTTTGAAATCTTTATCATAATTACATGATTTGCAGGGGTAATCATGCATGTCATTATGAAGAGGTGACTTGTATCTTGTTCAAGTCAGTCAGCTCTCTACTGGTGCTGCAATACACTGGCAGCAAATCGCTGTAAGAAAGCTTCTGTGAAAAATCTTGTTAAATCCAGGAGAAAACCCGGGGAAAATATGAATTAAAGAATAGACTTGGCAGGAAAATCTGCTCATCGATTCATTTATGAATTACATTAATGTGCTTTCTTAGTTAAACAATGCTGCTTTCTTGTAACTATAGGCAAGACAGAAAAGGCACAACAAATGTTATTGAAGCAGCTTTTACTAGAAGCACGTACTCTGGTCATTAAAGACACATGGCTTCTATCAGCGTACCATCAACTTTTTGACCTATGAGCAACTTGCACTGCTTGAAGAAAGGCCTGAAAGGGAATGCCTCGCGTGGTTGTGCCAAATTACACATTCCTTGCGTGCTTTAAAAAATTAACTCTCTTTTGGTGCAATACAGGACAGTGCAGAATGCTATATTTCACATTTTCCAGTAATGCCACTTTCAGCCATGTTTGGCGAAGGGGCCAAAGTGCAATCTCTTGGAAGATGTAAACCAGCTTTCTTTTAAAACAATGGTAGAACTTTAACAAAGAAATCCCAGAAAGCAATGGGTTATTGTTGTCGTGCTGTTATCCGCATGCCTTGGATCAGTGCCCTACACTGGGAGAAATGCCTCCTGCCCTCAGGCATTTACAGTCTAAGGTTGCAATGCAATAACGAGTTGTGTGGGCTTGATCCTGAAGAACAAAACCGAGGGCTGAAGGCTTAATTTTAGAAAAGATGCAGCAAGTGAACTTGCCAATACATAACACGTGGATGAGAACAAAACTAATAAGAAAACATAGTTGTTTAAGCCTTTGGTCTGTATAACCTGAGAACTCAAAAGAAGTCTGTCTCTTTTAGCCAGGACTTAAAAATACATACTGTCCCTCTGTGGAAGTAATAAATTTGTTGTCCTTAGCCTGGGCTAGTTTTTCATAAAAATATAAAATTCTATATATTTTTATATTACATAATTTACCCTTGGCAGGTGAACAGCTTTGGTGACAATATCACAGAAGCTACGACCAGTGTTTTCTGAGTCACTGCTTCTCTCAAGAGAAGCTTTCCCAAATCATGTCAAACTCTTTTTCTACTCTAGTATTTAATAATTGCCTTTGCATTCACAACAACTCTTGATAAAATAAAAAACTATATCTTTTTTGACAACCACCATGAGCACTCCTATAACATATTATAATAGTACTTGGTACCTGACCAAACTGGGGTCCCGATGTTGTGTGTGCTCTACAAACACAGAAAATTAACAGACACCCTTCAGAAGGATCATCTTATGCTCATGGAAGGAGGCCAGAGACAGCATAAACAGCTTGCTCTTTCTGACACTTGGTAATTGGACATAAGGTTAATCTTTGTGAAGTATGACCCTACTTCTGTAATTTTCAGTCATTTCCATTTATGTCAGGTTATGTTACTTCACCAAGTGGAAAGGTAATATTTTGGTAGTTTTCTCCTACTACTTTGAAGATTTGAGGTAAATCAACTCTGAAAAATTCTCCAAACACCAAAGAAAACGAGATTGAAATAAGGAAAGACAGCAGTAGATTCAGCTGTGCCACAAAAGAAAGCCTAAATCGCTCTAAAAAGGATTTCTTAAAATAACTTTGATGAATAATTCACCACTGTAGATGAGATATTCTCTCTGCTCTTCAACTAACCAGATACCCTACAGAAAACTGAAATAGCTATTATAGAGGAATAAACAAGAACCATAGAAAACAGCAGTGGGGAGACACTGCCAATTAAGTTTTCCAACCCCAAATTTGGCAATGCTTTTTATTTTTAATATTAGGAGATGTGCAACAGGGGAAACAAGCACAAACTATTGGGTGGTATTTGTACTAATGCAATTTTTCTTTATGTAGTCAGCCATGCAGCATCCTCCCTGGCCTCACGGCAACACAGCATGCCTGCTCTCACAGTAGAAGTTGCCCCACTATGCCCCCATGCAAATTGGGGATTTTGCAGCAGTAAACGGGAGTTAATTATTTACGAGAAGTTACGTTCTGCCCAATTTCAGTCATATGTGACACAGCAACATGTGCCTAATTGCTATATTTGACGTGTCAGGCAATATTTAAATATACCCCTTTTGCTATAGAACGACACCTAAAAGTATACGATATGTTTAGCTATGCAAATGACTGAACTTTGTTCTCTGTCTGCTGCGCTTTAAAATCTCTAAAGACCCTTGGATGCAAATAAAACAATATGGGCTTAATTAATTATAGAATCAAAGACAACTGTTGTTTAGAAGGGACCTTTGGAGGTCTCTAGTCCAGCTCTTCACTCAGAGTAGCAGTAACTTCAAAGTTAGATCCAGCTGCCCTGCTCCTCATCCAGCCAAGTTTCGAAAGTCTCTAAAGGAGGAGACTACTCTGTCTCCCTGGGGAACCTGCTCAAGCGCTTAATCACTTTCATGGTGAAAACCCTTTTCTTTATATTCAATCAGAGTATCCCTTGCTGCAACTTTGAACTGGTGCCACTTGTCCTCCCACTGTGCACCTCTGAGAAGGGTTTCTGTGGCTCATTATAACCCCTCTTCAGAGAGATGGCAACTGGATCTCTACTTAACCTTCTCCTACGGCAGCTCTGCCCTTCAGCCTTCCCCCCCAGTGACATTCACAAGTTTGCTGAGGATGCCCTTCACCCCATGGTCCACATTCGTGATGAAAACACTAAGTATTAATAGCCAAAGTATCAAACTTTGAGGAATGGCACTCAGAACCAGCTGTTAGATTTCAAACTGTTCACCCCAACCCTTTGAAACTGATGGCCCAGCCAATTTTCAGCTACCTTGTGGTCCACTTTTCTTGTCCATTTCTTCCCAGCTTGGTTACAAGGAAGCTATGGGAGACTGTGCCAAAACCTTGTGAGAAGGTAAATGGCATCCCCTTGCCTCCACAGGGTCGGTCACCAAGGAAAGGCACACAGGTTGGCAAGGCATGATTGCCCTTGATAAACCCATGCTCACCACTTCCAGGTACCTTCTGTCCCTTCTGTGCTTAGAAATGGTTCTGATGAGATCTAGCTCCACAATGTTGCACTGCTCGCCAGAGAATGAGGAGCACCAGCATGAAATGCCGTCAAGTTAGAATGGTCTCATGTTATACATAAACATGGTGTCTACTGCCCATGGATTCTCTTCTTTTTGTGTTTATATTAGACTGCTATAAAGGACACTCGCTGTATCCTGCCTTATTGAGGGTCTTCTTGATGCATTTTTTATCTGGGGCTAAACTGAAGTCACTTGGAAGCTAGTTATTTTATATGGAAAACGCAACTGTTTGGTATTCTGGTTGGATCCAAACCTGAATGAATCTTCTTCAACAACCTTGAAAAGTGAATATTTAAAAATGAACAACCTTATCATATTTAAACAGTTTCCAAGCTTAGAGAAGATCCGTTCATATATAACAAAGTTAATTTTGTTTATATATGCTGGCTTTTTTCATAAAGAGAGTGATGTAGGGGCAGCTACAAAAAGATCAAGAGGGAAAGCGTTTGGCTTTTAATATGTGTTTCATTAAGCTAACATTAATTACCGATGAAATTTATTATATTATGCTTTTGTCAAGCTATGAACTGCTAACAGATCTTTTCTGAACACAGTGAAGCATCCCAAGAGATTCTTCAGATTCCAGGGACAAAACCAAGTTTACTTTATTTTCTAAAAAAAGCAGCTATGAATTATGATATCTGTGTTTATGTATTTTAAGGTTTCTTACATTGACGCACACAAGTCACTATTACACAAAAACTATTCCATCTGAAATTTTATTTTCTGTATCTGACTCTATCTTTGTGCACTAATTGACCTCTCCTATCTCTTGTCCCACCACTTCAGGAATTCTGAACCTGCACTTTTATAGCACTGCAGTAAAAGGACAAATGTTACGAAGTCTTAATGCTACTATAAAAGCAGCTGCAAAACTATCAAAATCTCTTTGGCTGCCTGAGATTGTGCCAGATGGTAAAGAACTGGAAGTATAATAAATGTCATGTTAAGCAAGTGAGATTTGAGGGACGTGCTATGCATCCCACATAAATAAAACACTGCTAAAACTGACCCTCCAGTGATTAGGCTCAAGAATAAGCTCTTCTGTAGCCTCAGGAATATCTCAGAATATCTACAATGCAAAGTGTTTCTAATATTCAAAGCACTCACAGTAGTCCGGTTCTTTGCCAAGACCTGACAGCTTAGTGACACTACATTTCTCTGGATGCTGGGGCTGTGATAAAGCTCAGCTTTCCCCCCTCCCATCCCTAGGACTTTCAACAGATTTTTCTCAGAAAAATAAAACTACAGCCAGCCTCCTTATCCGAAATATAGAGATGATGAGGAATAAGCGTTGCATTGACACCCAAAGCTATTTCCTTGGGCCTCAGTTATCCCATCACAAAAATGTTACTTGTGTTAAATTGAAAGGTCATTGACTGTACAACTGGCTGAGGATTTTCTCCGCTTGGTTGACTGGAATTCTAACATTTTCTTTCCTTTATATAAAAATTTTTAACCCTCTTGCTGTATTTGAACACCGAGTCCCTGAGAATGACAGAATCATCCAGGTGAGAAGGGACCTCAGGAGATCTCTAGTCCAACCTCCTGCTCAGAGCAGGGTCAGTGGTCAGCTCAGACCAGTTCGCTCACAGCTTTATTCAGTCTCTTCTTGAAAATCTCAGAAGATGGAGATGACACAATCTCTAGGCCCCTGCTCCAGCGCTCGACTACTCTGAGAATGAAAACTCTTTTCCTTGGATGCAATCAGTACTTCCCGTTTCAGATGTTTCTCCACCTCTGGCTGTGCGCCTTGGTGAAGGGCCTGGCTCTGCCTTCTTGATGATCTCCCTGTAGGTATCAGAGTTGCTATTAGTTCCCCTGAAGCCATCTCTTCTCCAGCGCTGCTGCCTCAGACTCTCCTCACAGGACAAGAACTTCAGCCCTGACCATCCTGGCAGCTCTCTGCTTCATTTGTTCTGGTTTACCCATGTATGTACCCCATTCTTGCATGTGGTTATCCTACAGAACAACCTATCTGTAGAGGCTTTTATCAGGTTATGGGATGACAGTGGGGCTAAGGGGAGTTTATTCCCCTCATTAACACTCTCACCCTCCCTGGCGGGGCACAAACACCAGGTCCCTCGACAGAGATGCACATGTGTGGTTATGGCACCCTTCTTTCCCTCCCATATCCTACCCTCATTCAGAGCGTGGCTTGATCTACCTTTATGTCTAAAAGGAGATGGCAGACATCAAGGTAATGAATTACAGCCATAACATACACCAAAAAGTATTCTGCATACAGCACATTAAATTAATCTGATGATTTTGCAGGTTGAAAAGTCTGCTGTTGACAGTTCTAAGTTCTGTAGTGCAGGGTAGAGGTACCAGCTCAGGTAATTTAAAAGCATCCCCGGGATGAAATAGAAGACTTCACTGCTACCTGCTACACAACAAAGTCCTTCATCATATGGATAAATCACAAGGATCTGAACTTTAAGGGCTATGTTTCCCTAAATAAGTTTGAATTGGGGGTAACTTCCCATAGCTTGAGAACTGAGCTTTAAGGTCCCTTCTCACCTAAACCATTCTATGACTCTATGAAATAGCAGACAGTAGATGACTTCTCTAGCACACAGGCAGGTGGAAGCAGTGGAGAATACAGATCCCACCTGGTGATAACGCTGTAAAAACCAGTCTTGTACTGACATGTTTCTGTAATATCAGTGAAACACATCTATATATTATTAAAGAGATGCATGCTAAATGACAGTTAATGTTGCAGAAAATTTGTATTCTGTTGTACCATAAACGGTGTCAGCACAAATCAGACAAGACAAGTCAAAAAGAAAGAGGATGCAAATGGAACTGTTAACAGAAATTGAGATGCCTGCACTGTCCTCCTTTTCCTCTGCTACATTTACACTGAACCTGGTGGCCTTTTGCAAAATAATACCCAGCTGGATGATACCTGGGACAATAAAGAATTCTTGTAGTTTTGTAGCATTATTAAGAATGGGAATAAATGTCTGAGACACTGAGAGAGGAATTTTAAGACTGTGCAGGGCTCTAGTTTTAAAATAATGATTCATTTGCATAGTCAGTGGTTGCTTGGTTGCTAATAACAGTTTAAATTTAGAAAGTGTATTGTCTTGCAATGAAAGAAATGTATATAAAGATCTTTCTCTGCAGACTCATGGAATTCTCCTGCTTCATTATTCTGGAAGAAGGAATATAAAATGAGAAATGCTGAAGTTGAAGAGATTACATCAAGCTGACCTCCCCGAGTTTTATTCAAAACAAATCCTTCCTCCCATGAATAATCTTGTTAATAAGAACTGATTTTAGAGACAAAGGGTTTAAAATCCTGAGGTGCAATGTTTTTTCATGGACTTCTAGACTGCAAAGAGTTGTCTCATTGCTTGGAAATGATTTTGGAAGGTATTTCAAATGTAAGGCTGAACAAGGAAGGCTGCATTATATTACCCATGAGTACAGGATTTTGAGGGTGGCCTTACTAAAGCCAGAGTCAGCTCAAGGCTTCTTACCTGATTGGGTAAAAGACTTGTAAAATTCTTTTCTCCTCTTAACAGAGGCAGTCTATCTAAAACATAAACACCATATTTGAAAGCTGAATTAGATTTCTGTGTCAAGGGAATCTTTAATTACTCAGACATGGCCCTCAGGTCTGATAAAGGATATTGAGGATATATCAAGATCAGCAGTTTTTTCTGCATATAGCTCTAAGCAGCCAAGAACAATATTAGACAGTTAACAAACAAACCAACATTTGCTGTATTTGTGGCATTACAAAAAGAGAACACATAATAAAAGCTGGCATTTCTTCCTCAGCTGACAAGTTTTCTTAGGAAATGAACGATTTAACTACATGTATCTTTTTGTAGCACAGGGGCATTCTTCTCTATGCAAATTATTTTGTCTCTTACCATACCCATATGGCAGGTTTTCTACTTCCAGAGTTCTTGAGATTTTATCAGATTCATGTTAGTACCTCTCATCTTGTGGTTCTGTTTTGATAAGAACTTCATCATATCCTTGCTTTGAGGGCTACATTAATTATGTACAAGAATCATCCAGTATTTATGATTGCAGATAGCAGAGAAATCAGAAACTAATCATGATAAAGATTAATTAACTACAGGGTGACCTGGATTGTTTAATAGCTTCGGTTCCTTTGTAATTTTCTTTTAATACGGTCAAATGCTAGGTCATAGTCATAGGTCAATGAGTGTAAGATGTAGGACTGTCATGTTGGAAGTAATAACCCTAAGGAAACCATACATGGTTACAGTGGATAACCAATTAAACATTACACCCTTTTTGAATGATTCATATATCAATCTTCCTCTGTTTTAATTAGGTGGAGTATCAGTTAGAAATTGCAGTGTAATTTACCGCTGTACATTCAGCAATAGTAAAGCTTATATTCAGTGTTCACAATTAAAAAAGAACATTGGAAAAATTTGAAAAGGTTGAAAAAAGATGCATACAAGTGATTAGGAAAGGAATTTAGAAAGCATGAGCTGTATAATCTCTTAAAAGTAAATCAAGATTAATAATCTTGAACTCTGAAAGGAGAAAACTTTTTGTAGTAAAGAGTCTGTTCAAACAGCAGGGAAACTGTAACATTGTGATCTCATGGCAAAAGTATAAGCTAAACAGTGAAACTAAAAATGAGATGCCTGACTTTCAACAGTGACTGTTAGTAATCCCTATTGCACGAACTCATGGCATGAGCCAGAAGTTACAAATTCAGTAGCATTGCAATTCTGTGCCCTGGGCTACATGAGCTAAACAAGATGATTTTAACTAGCTCTTATGACCTAAAATTAACATCTATATTTGAACCTATGATCTTCTGGGGCTTTGAAGAAGTGATCCCTGAACTTCCAGGTTTTCAAGAATTTCCTTCTTTTAGTCAGTGCTATATAAACATCGTTTCCTATATTCCGCATTTGTGACTTCCTCTAAGTGAGTTATTAGAGAACATCGGAGGCCATATAATCCTGAGTTTTAACACCACAAAAACTCAGATAACAAAATCCCCATGAAGACCAGACCTCACATTTCTGACATTCTTTGTACTTTTTTTTTGAAGAAGTCTCTTCTGAACCCTGGACTTTTGACAAACTCATGATAGCCTGGAGACATTTATATTGGGGTTTTTTTTGCACTTAAATACGCGAATACTTGTCCACAAAAAACACTTGTGGCTGTGACGAAACTACACGTCACACCTTCAGTTTCAGAGAAACCGCTCGCTGGTTTCGAGAACTTTACGCAGCGGTCCCAGAGGAAACACAAGTCTCTCAGTGAAGGTCTACACTGAGCCAATACACACAGAGTGACTCACTCTCTGTAGATTAAACGTTTGTAAAGAAATCCCAGAATCCTCTAGGTTGTTTCTCTACCGGCCAAGCAGCTCCACTGCCCTCCGAGAGCGAAAACACCACGCAGTCTGCAAGCAGCTCTGTGCTTACACTTCACTGGAACTATGACCCATGATAAATATAAGAGTGTTATTTAGTGGCAGTCACATACCCCTGCTGAGTCACCTGGAGCAAACAGCAGGGAATGGCACACACCGGGCCGTGACTTCACCCACCTCTCTCAAGCGCGGGCCTTGGGCAGCCCTGAGGTAGCTCAGCCCCTCTGGGGCAACGGCCCCATCGGGAAACCGACCCACGGCTGTCAGGGCGAAAAACGAGCTCTGCTTTGGGTCGGGAAACGTCTTTCCGGGGGATTTTCCCGGCGGGGCAGGGAAACGATGAGAGGAAATTGAAACTAACGGCGACCGACGGCCGCCATAAGCGAGCGGAGGGGCCGGTACCTCAGCCCTCAGCTCTCAAGCTCCGCCCCCTGGCTCGCCAGGCCGTTCTGATTTGCCGCAGCATCTCAGAGCGACGGGAGAGAGAGCCAATCAGAGCGTGAGTTGCCCTGAGGGCGGGAAGGGGGGTGCGGCCGGCCGGGAGGGGCCGAGCGGCCCTGAGGGAAGGAGTTGCCGCCGCCGCCGCCGCTACCCACCGTCACCCGGCGTCCCGGTCCCGCTGTGCTATGGAGGACGTGCTGCCCCCGGGTCTGCTGGAGATCTGCCTGCTGGTCGGCGTGCCCCAGGAGCGGGTGAGAGCGCTCCTCCAGGTGAGAAGGGCTGAGGTGAGGGGAAGGGAGAGCGGTGCCCGGCGGCCCGGTGCCCCGGCTGGTCTGTGGGGGCAGCTTCTGTCAGCGGCCCCGGCCGGGCCTCTCTCCCCCTACACGGGCTGGAGTGAAACTCTGGGGTTGACTTGTGGCTGTTATCATCGGATAGAGCTGAAATACTGAAGAGAAAACTTGTTTTGACAGGAGGTCATCAACCAAGCAGGGATAATTTGGTAGCAGCCGTAAGTAATGCCATTTTTTCAAAGCTCTGAGCTTAGGTGAAGAATGCGGTGTAGCTGTATATAAGCAGGAATAGCAAAATGGTTGAACAATGCAGATCCTTTACTTGGTGATATCCCATTTCCTGTCTTCCGTTGGAGAGAAGAGCAAAAAGTAGGGGAATAAAACTTGTTAACTCGTATCCTTGGCTCGAAATCCCTGCATTGAGATTAAGTTTAGTGCCTTGTATTTGGCACAGCCAGAGTGGTTCAGATGCGGCAGAAGTCGGTGGGTTGGTTTCGGCTGTGAATGTGTGGTTTATAATTTGTTTATGACTGCAGCCACTTCACACGTGAGTTAACAGTTAAAATCCTCTTCCTGATTTCTCTTCATTAAAACGTGCTTTTGTTAAAGATACCTGTGTGGGAGCAGCTGCGGTGCCAGCACGTGCCGAAAAGCCAAGCTGCTCCCAGGGATCTCCGTTGTCTTGCTTGAACTTGAATTTGATTGTGCCCTCTAATAGCATTAGATAAAGAAGTCTTTGTTAAACTTGTTGCCGCTCACTCGCTCAGGAGACGGCTTTTGCTGATGTCAGCTTCTTGAAGTGAGACTGGCTAAGGAGGGGTTCAAATTCCAGGATCTTGTTCGTGTATACATTCAAACTAAGGAAATAATAGTGCCATAAATGTCACCGCCGGACTTTAGCGATCGGTGCGTATGTGTTGTTTCAGCGTCTGCGTGAGAAGTGAGCCCCAAAGATGTGGAATTTCTTTTTCGTTTTGATCCACTCACTTTGATCTCATTGCTTCCAAAAGACCTGTAGAACAGCAGATAGGAAATTGACTACAGAAGATAGAAACCATTTCAATATTCTGCTCGCGCTACAGTTTTTGAATTGTTTCTTTGCTCAGGGTATAAAATGGAGTGTTGGAAAGTAGTTTCTGTGCTTGTCAATATTAATGATAGTAATGTCCCTGCAAGCTGTTAACACCACAGGGATTTCAGTCACTGTCATAGGGCAAGTTTATAGATTTACTCCGTTTCCTTTTCCTCCTGCAGCACTATCTACGTTAGGAAATGGTGGAATATGTTTTGTGTCTAATTTCAGGTAGTGTAGAAAGAAGAGTCCTTATTGACAGAAAATAAGAACACTTAAATGGAAAATAGTGGACCTCTGATGATATTTACAGACGAAACAGCAGGGTAAAAATCTTCATAGCACATCAAATCTTGGTCTTGAAAGAGTGTTTGTGCATTCTTAACTTTATTGCAATACGGAGTAATAAAGTCAATGAAGTCTCATGAGGAAAGACAGGCTGAGAGAGCTGGGGTTGTTCAGCCTGAAAAAGAGAAGGCTCCAGGGAGACCTTAGAGCAGCCTTCCAGTATCTGAAGGGAGCCTACAGGAGAGCTGGAGAGGGACTCTTTGTCAGGAAGCATAGTGACAGAACAAGGGGTAATGGTTTTAAACTAAAAGAGGGGAGATTTAGATTAGATATCAGGAAGACATTTTTCACTCTGAGGGTGGTGAGACACTGCCCCAGGTTGTCCAGAGAAGCTGTGGCTGCCCCATCCCTGGAGATGTTCAAGACCAGGGTGGACGGGGCTTTGAGCAACCTGGTCTGGTGGGAGGTGTCCCTGCCCAGGGCAGAGGGGCTGGAACTGGATGATCTTTAAGGTCTCTTCCAACTCTAACCATTCTATGATTCTGGGAAGTCAGAAGGAACCTGCTGCCAAAGTAAGAAAAGCCTTATATGACTGATATGTTGTCAATGTGGGTTCCAGGAAAAAAGTTACAGTTTTGCACTGAAGCTCATGTAACTGAAGTTTCTGGGCTTTCATCCATCAATTGTCCTTTTGGCAATTGTCTTTGTCACTAAGATTTCAATTTGAAGAGATCAGAGGCTGCTATTTTCAGCTGGAGATTACTTTTTTAGTGTTGGAAGTTTGTATTTTGTAAGAATGACGTGTGCGATAGTGAAGATCCTACAACCATCTTTGATAAGACTTCTTTCCCCGAAGTTATCTTTAAAGCTGGGGTTTGATATGGCAAGTGTGGTTTCTGAGATGTCTCAGATCTTCCTGTTGGGTTCTGTGTCTACTTATCACCATCAGTGGTACAGGTCTTATCTCTTACAGCGTCTGCATCATCCTTTCTGGCCTTACTAATGCAGACATAACCACCAAACCAATTTTTTCCTCCTTCTGTAACGCACCCCTGAGCGTCCAGTTTTGTGAAAGAAATGGGGTGTAATCAAGTCAGGAGCGTGTGCTTGGGGCAATGAAAATTAACTGTGGCCTGCATCATCAGGACTGTAGCTGACAGGTGAAAGGAAGGGATTATTACTATTACTGTTTTTATTTAACACTCCTGGGGTCACATCTGGAATACTGTCCCACATTTGGATACTGGAGAACTGCTGACAAACAGGAGCGAGCCCAGAAGAAGACAAGCTTTACAAGGGCTGTATCACAAGGGGGAAAGAAGCCCCTTCCCAAGTGATTTCTGAACCTTGACTGGATGAGACTCAGAGCAACCTGATCTACCTTCAAAGTTATCATTGCCTTGAGCAAAGGGTTGCACTAGAACCTCCAGAAGTCTCTTCCAGCCTAGTTTTATTAAGGGTTCATACTTTTCCCTGCCCAATTATTCCTTGAAGAAGCCAGTTCTTCCGTGACATTCAAAATGAAATCAACTTCTTCAGTGATGGGAAGAGGAGAGTGAGATCAAGGAAACACCAAATAGCTGAGATCACACTCCAGTCTGTGGTTTCAACACACTACTTCTTGTTTGTGTCTAAAACAGCGTAGTCACTGTAAAAAGTCTCTCTTACCGGTGTCCTGTACGGCACCGTTGTTACAGGAACATAATCAGTAAATGGGGATGGAATAAAATCCCTGACTTCTGGAATCTTGCAGAATTACAGGAAAGAAAAGGCATTGAAGTTTCCAAGAAGCTACGTATGATGCAAGGACATTTGATAGTAAGAAGTGACAGAAGAGAAGCGTTTCAAAATGAAGAAGTAACAGTAGAAGCAGAGAATAGAAAATGTTCAAAGAATAGTAGAAACAAATGAATGTTGTTCTGTGGCTGCCTATTCACTGTCCCTGAGCTGAAAGGGTAAGAAAATACGACTTTGGCTGTAGACATTAATATGAGCTGACTCGAATGCTGACAACTGAGTCACTGGGTCAGCGACGGTGCTGACAGTGCTGTTCAGTGGAGGAGGGGAAAAAAAAAAAAAAAAGGCGTTTAATGCCTGTCTTGTAGTTCAAGACATCGAGGACCTGCCATTTCAGAGGCTGTTACACTGGGAGGCTATTAAATCCCTGGCTGTCATCCAGCACTTTGTAGCACAGAGATGCCTTCAATGTAAGTCAGGGATTGCCCTGTCAAAGCGACTTTGTACCAAGACCTCTGCAGGGCAAACCTGCCAAGTTTAAGATTGCTACTGTTTTGAGTAGCTCTGTGTTTTTCTTGCATAACAGCCTCAGGGCTGAGCCTTAATTCTTAATTTCCTTCTGAAATGTTTAGCTGCATGTTATATTGAGAGTGATTATGTTGGATTTATCTGCATTTCCAGTTTCTTCACTTGAAATTCATGTCAGGTGCCAGCTAAAGAAAATGACACGTGAAGTTTTTAGCGTGGCAGGATATGGCACTCAGTACCCCAATTTGTAACGTGCTTTTTAAAGTCATTGCTATCTTTTCAATGTCCCAGTGGATACTTATCTTTTTATCTTTTCCACTCTGATTTCTTTCAAGTTCAGACTCTGTGTGTTCATTAAAAGAGTGTTTTTCTACTTATTTTCATTGAAATACTTTCTTTCAAGTATCCTATTACAGAATACGGTGGAGCTTAAGATACAGTAACTAATACATCATGAAGGTAAATATTCCTTCTCATTTTTTCCTGTGATGCTCAAATCTGAAGAAAACTACTGGTGGACTCATCTACTAGGACAGATAAGCTGAGACTTTCTCTTCCAAAACACGGACAGTGGAAAATTGCTTCTGTGAAGCAATGGAGCTTTTTATGTTGTAGGGAAATGATGAGAGAGGCCATCGTTGCTTTATCTGTCTTTGAATCAGTTAGCAAAAAGTTGAAAAGAAAGCAGCTTTTTAGCCACAATGAGACTCGCCTTTCCTGTTTCCAAATATCCTTTGACTAAACAAAGCTTTTACTTGCTGGTTTGACCTTGCAGGAAGATATTAAAACAGCAGTGAAGTAATTGAAAATGCAGGTACTTGTCTCTCCTCTATGGTCAAAAATACGAAAAGTGCTTCCAAGTACAAGGAAATCTCCTCATCTTATCACTTCCTCCACAGGTTTTTCATAACAAGGCAGCAAGGGCTTTCAGTGTAGTGGTACTTCACAAAGCTGCCTTCTAGAAAAGTGTTGTAATTTTATGCACTCTTGGGATGCCTGTTCCATTTAGTCATCAGCATATGGAGAAATTTTCATGGCTTCATGTTGTACAGTGTCTTAAAATTGTGTTTATTGTAACAGTGATTGTTGGTTTTAATTGTACTTTCTTAACTGCCTTATAAAGTTAAAAGTTGTCTTGTAAAAGCTTGTGTGATTTTTTTTTCTTTGTTTTTGTTTTTTTCCCTGTAGAGATTATTCTGAGCTAAAATGTAGCTTTTCCTAAAGCTGAACAAAGGCTTATCAAGGGAGCTCAGCTGTTTTTGTTTTCATTTATTTGTTGCCTGGTTTCTCTTACTAAAGGTGTTTATTTACTTAAAGCTTAAGTATATCCTAACACTTCAAAGGAGGAAATGTTGTATTTGATATTGTTAGTTTTCTTATGCCAAAGGCATAATATTGCTATGATGTATTTTGAATGATGAAGAATGATTCTTTGCCTTCTGAAAATGCCCAGAGCATTCCCCGTGCATTCACATATGTAAAGCAAGAAATTAGAAGGAAAAATTAGTTCTTTAGGAAGAAGAAAAAATGTTTAGACCCACAGTTTTAGGGATAAAGAGAAAACAGGGATGGTTTAAAAAAACTATCAGGATGAGTGTCAACTTAGTGGTTGTTCATATTTTTTTGTTTTGTTTTCTTTTTATAGGGTACTCAAAGAAAACCCAAATACCTTCCTCCCCTTGATCCAGAAGTTCTTTCTGTATTTGTGCCTCCGTTTATCAGCAGAGATGATACTCAGGTGATTAATGCTGGTAATAACTTGAATAAAAGTAAACGCCGGTCTTTCCGAAAGAAAAAAGAGAGACCAAAGATTGAAAATGTCAAGAGTCTCAACGGGGAGCAGAAAGCACCGGACACTGAAGATATTACAGTTCCAAAGGACATTGATCTTATCGGTTTGCCACAGCTCTGCTTCCCAGGTATGATAGGGTTCACAATTCTTAATGAGAATTGTTTTCAGATGTATTTGTTGACTCATAGTGCAGCCAGTTTTTTTATTGTTATCATCTTCCCTATCTGTTTGCATTTCCCAGTATAAAAAAATGTGTCTGGTTGTGAGCAGGTCTGTGATGAAAGCACCTGATGGGGTGCTCTGTTCGGCTCTGTTGTGTGAAACAGATCTATTAGCTCCAGTAGCTGCAACACCTGCAAGAGAGGGAAGCTGCAAGTCACTTTAGCTCTTATTGGTAAATCTTGGTTTGAGTGAAGTACACACCTGTGCATAGTTTTAAAATTACCTTCAAATGACTGAGTACTCTTTCAGTTTTCAGTTGGTATTAAGATATATCTGAAGTAGTCACTGTTTCCTCCAGGTTTAATTGCAGCAATTTTAATATGCATGTCACTGTTGCAGGCCTTGTAAATATCTTGAAGGCAAAAAAATGAACAAAACCCATTTATGGTATTTTGACACTTAAAATGCAGTATAATTATATAATATTTTTTCTGCAGTAGTGCGCAACTTAGAGCCTTTATAATAATCCTTATATCAAATGGACTGTGTATGTGCATTTTAATCCCTTAAAATGAGACATTTGTCTTGAAATTAAGTGGAAGTGTGCAGTATTTGTCATTAATCTATTTTCAAGCAGCTGTGGTTAAAAAAAAAAGGTTTCTGCCTTCATTTCAGGAGGACTTTATGTAACCTCTGAATCCAAAGACGACCACATTCATTTCCTGGTCTTCACAGATGTCTGTGGTAACAGAACATACGGGGTTGTTGCACAATACTACCAGCCTATGCAAGTATGTTATTTCATTCATTGGTTATGTTAAGACATATCAAAAGATATGAAATGAACTGAAACAGTTTGAGAATCATGTCAGGTTTAATTTTTAAAATTACTGAATGGATATGTTTTAATGTTAGTAGGAATCCAGAACAAATCATACTTTATATTGCTGTTTTAAATTAATTACGTTGGAACAGCATTGCGTTAAGATAAACTGTTATGGATTTCAATTAGGAGTCTGGAATATTTAGGAGCAGTCTTTGTCCCTTGGACATCTTTTTGGGGTGAAGATTGTGTCCTGTGTTCTTTCTAAATATATTTGTGCTGAAATTATTTTTGATACGTATGTCTGAGTCTTGTTGGCTGACATTTTTCTGAAGAGCTTAAAGGAGATCAATAACCAAATCCCGTTGAAATTTAGAGGGAACTGGGTATCGTATCTCTAGGGTTCTCAAGAAAATATCAGCCATAAATTCCTGATTAACATAAACACATTAATCTATAGTTTTCTTGCAGGATGGCTCTATTTCCTCGAATGGGCAGGCCCACTGGGAATCTGCGCAGAGTGGGAAGATGCCTGCCTGTTTTGTACCATTAGCTATTTGTGTTATATCCAGATATCCATATTTTAATGCCCTCAAGGATTGTCTCTCTTGGTAAGACTTGCTATCCTCTTTGTTTCTTCTGGAAATAACTGTGCAGGTTTTAATACATGAATTTGCATGATGTGATCAGGATAGCTGCATAATGCTAAAACAGGCATTAATTTTAAGTTATTTAGTGTGAGATGCGTGGGAGAGGGGAAGAAGAAATACAATGTGAATGTTACCCAGACAATAAGTGCAAGTTCTGAATATCAAGGAAATTAGTTACAATGTTGTCTTCATTTTCTTTGAGGTGTTTCATAAGTCTAGAAAATACTAATTTGCAGGGAACAGATTTCCCAAAGAGTTGGGGTTTTTTTGGGAGAGGGTTAACTAGAGTTTTGCTATGCCGGCGAAAAGTCACTTTGAAAGCACAAAAACCTCTTTATAATGCACCAAATAAATATCGTAAGAACATGAATATATGTATTAATAAGTAGTTAATGACACTTTATTATTTAACTAAATAATCTAAGCGAGTTGAGGGAGTACTTGGCTGTCGTAGAACTAGGAGAGAATATTTTTGGATACAGAGTACTTCACTGGTTAGAAATACTCAAATACTTTGCAGTGTAGATGAGTTAAAAGATAAGTGAACATGGGCTATTTCACTTATTTTGAGGTTGCGTGTTGCTTTACTGTTAAATTGTTAAAATCTATGTGCTTCTGTTCTGATGTGGATTAAAAACTCCTTGCATCAGGAAGCCTGTCTCTGTACATTGGACATTACTGACTAATCTAATTCTAGAGTCAGATTTGCAGTCAGTTGTTTTCCTTTTGCAGGCATTTGCTTCTTATACTTAAGTTGCAAGATGTTAGGGTTTTAGGTTGGAGCTTCCAGTTTGTCCTGCTGGTGATTGGTGAGCTGAGCAGATGAACAAACAAGCACGGGTGAGCTTCTTGGCTACTAGCTGGGGTGTGTCACTAGCCCCTGACCTAACTCCATACCAGGGTGAGACCTGAGCACTCATTTCCCTACCCCGTGCACCTCTTCTTCCCACTGCTGTGGGCTTGGATCCGGTTGGAGCACTGACTGGTTTCCCTGGTTTAGATGAAGAGAGCCCTGGAGGGACAAAGCAGTGCCTTCCTCCTGGGCAGTTCAGATGTTGCCTCCAAAAAAAAAAGCTGTGATACCAGAAATGATTCACTCTGGGAGCCCTTAAGAACGAGTGAAGACTCTCTCTGTCATTTTTAAAACATTCATTAAGGCGTTTAATGTGGACAAGGGACTTCAACATGATGGAAACCAAGTACTCACAGGTTAGTGGGAAATGGAGACCATAGTAAAATAAAAAGGGAATGTTTTGTTTCCCTCTCTCCTTCCCTGCCCAGATCACTTTTTCCATTCCTTATATTTAAGTCAATTACATCAGCCGTTGGTATTGCAGGAGCTGATTCATTGCTGCCTTTTCCTAGTTTCAAATCTCAAGTAAGCACTAATCTGCATATATAACTCTTACAGCTCTCTACCTGAGCTGTGGTGCTCCACTATTTATATTCAGCCTTTATAACAGGATTCATGATACTTTTATACTTTTATACACGCTAGCTTTCCACTAGATAGGAAAGAGTATAGATTCAGCTTTTCATTTATAGGGTTCATCAGTGGTTTATATAGTATAGTCATAAATGAGTAATTTCTTCTCTAAAGTGAGACATCTCTGAGCTGGGAGAAGCAGTCAAATTGTGAGGGGATTTTTGAACAGTCCACTAGGGAGAAGTGGGAAAATGTTCAGGAAAACCATGGAAAAGTCCAGAGTTCAATAGGACAACAGCCTTCCACGCTGGTACTGTGTGTTGTCCTGGTCATTTAACAGGGGAATTTGTCATCCAGTTGCACAGCTTTTCTCTCTCCATTTTGTTTCTGCTTCTGGAGTAAGATGCAAGTGTGTGCAACTGGCAGGAGAGGGGGAAAACAAGTGACAAAGCTGCATTTGGGGCTGGCCTTTCCCACTGTAATGGAAACTCAACTGATTAAGTTTCCATTATATTTTCTTCTGAATTTTTTTTCTTTAGAAATCTGTTAATCACCAAGTATTTTCCTTGATGCTATTTGATAGATAATTTCAGAATGTCTGCCCTTCCTTTTTTGGTTTTGTTTTTTTTTTTTAGGAAAGGCATTTTACTGTGCCAGAGTATACTTGAGTGGGAGGAAAGGAAGGGGTGGAGAGGTACTATTTTTCCTTATTTTGGTTGTGTTACTGAACTTTTTCCGTACGGCACGATACAGCTGTTCTGAATGGAATATAAGCAATTACAGTAAAGAACCTCAATGATATATTTTGAGCGTAGCATCCTGTACAGCTGGAGATGTTTCAGTTTTTTGTAACCTTACAAAACATTGTCATTGTTTTCCTATAAACCAGAAAGGGAGTTACTGTCATTTTGGATACCTTACCTGTAATCAGCTGGCAATGGGTTAAAAATCTAATTAAATGTTTTCGTTGACTGAGTCTACTGGAGTAGCAGTGCCTCTTATACTTAACAAATAATAACACGTTCAACAGCACACTTGTCTCCTTGGTATGCTTCAGTGGTGTTTTGCAGGATGCTTCAACTGATTAATCATTCTGCAAGCCCAGGGATTTGAAAACACTTGCTGGTGGACCTCAAACCACCTACTTCTAGTGTGTAGCCCTTTCCTTGTGAGAACCAATGGAAAAATGCTATTTATTATTGCTAATGAAAGCTGGATGTTGAAGTAGCATCTAAAGGGGTTCTGCTTCCATTCAGGACCTTCTTGCAGCAGCAGATTTCAATTTCCTCCAGAATTCTGCTGTGCATAGCTTAGTTTCTCCAGGACCTGCAGTGCACAGGATTGCTTATAGGTGGGATGGTACTTGTTTTCATTCAGAACACTCCTCAAAGCTATTTCATTGTCATAAGCATTCCCAGATAAACCCTGTGTTCCGAAGCTTTTCCAAGTGGCAGAGTATAGTAAAAATCAGAACTGAAAACTGAGATATAAAGGTAACATCAAGCTATAAATCCATGTAGGTGCTTTGAACTGCAAGGGTAACTTGAAAACTTTCATCACAGTAATGAAGGGCTTCATTTTAATTAATTTTATAACTAATTCACATATTACTAGCAAACAATGCTTCCAAATCTGGAACAATTTGAATGGAGTGTGTCTGCCTCTCCCCAGAGAAAGCAGATGTGCATCTAGACCTTTCTACAATGCTGTGGCTGTTGGATTATTCTACATCATTATTTGAAAATGCTCAAGTTTTAAATTGAGAGGTTTTGGCACTTTGCAACAGGTAGTTTTACCTCAATCTGTTACACTACATGAAAAGTGAAATATTCCTGGCAGTAATCTCCTTCTGGATGAACTCCTGTCTTGGATGGGTGAATGGGTTCCTTTCAAACCGTAAATCTTCCAACCTGTGTATGAGTCCTTTCAGCTGCTTTGAGAAAAGGTGGAAGCCTGCAAATAGCTCCCAGCAGCGAGGCAATACAAAGGGCCTATTCTTAGATATTCTTGCTTTCTGAAACATCTGTCTGTGGACAGTTAATAGAGGTAATGGAAGGTTCATAAACTCCTTAGCTCTCTGCTTTAACGTTTCAGAGATGACTTCATTTATTTCAGGAGACGTTTGGAGTGCCGAGCTGTCAGCTGCTATTACATGGCATTAATGGGCACAGTCTGCTGATTAGGGAGCTCTTACTGTCCTTTCTGTGCATCTGCTGCTTTTTCAGCATCAGGCTCTGGTTGTTTCTCTTGTAACATTTACTGGATGTTGTTGATACTTGCTTTTTGTCTCAAAAAAATATATTAAATAGCAGGTCTACCTATGCTGTTAGGCCACATCTAAGGTGTTACTAAGTGCGAACAGCATATTTGTTTAAAATGCTGACTGTACTGTCTGGTTTTCTTTGATAATTCTTAAATTCCCCTCCCTCTGCCCTCTCTGCACCCCTGAACAGCTGATGGTCTTTATGGGGATACATGTCTAGTACTCAGTCCACAGCAATTTCCAAATGGAAATTTAGTGAACTTAAATGTCTCATTAATGCAAATAAAGCTCAGTAATACATGTCAGAATATTTTTATTCTGGAATCCAAATGCTATACACAAATATGATGTCCTGGACTCTTAATATATCTCTTGAACTACTCAGGGCTTTCTAGACCACTTTCTGAAGAGTGAGTGTTCTTCTGCAGGAAACCAGTAAAACCCTCAAAAGAGAATAGAACCACATAAAGTTCCTAGTTTCTGTATATATAGATTTGCAGGCTTAAATTTCTGATTTTGTAAAGGTTTAGGCTTGTTTTGGTTTTTTTTTTTGCCTTTTTTTTTTTTTTTATAAACATGCATATGAATCTTGTACTGAACAAAATACCCTTTTGGCTAGAAATACCTAACTTCTTAATTGTTCAACTTTAGAAATGCTGTTGGATTTAACGCTTTGCAATCTTAATAGCATGTATGTTTAAATGTTCATTAAGTGATCTGGCGTATTATATAAACTGCATGACCTTTGTGGCTTTGACGCGGATAAGGGGATATAGATCTAAAATAGAAACATTTGATAGATTTGCACAACTGTATTTGTTCTTTGTTTGGGTAGAAACAATAGCAAAGAGTTCATGCAGGCCTGGGCCTTACCCCAGATGTGGCTTTTGCTTCACATTCCTCTGCAGTTAAGCCCAACCAACTCTCTTTTCCTCTGATTTCCATCCCAGGGCTGATGTCTGATGCCTGGGGTGGGAGAAACACCGTGGCACCACGTTGCAGCTGTGGGTGTTTCGTTCCTCAAGCAATCTCTATAAGACACTTCCTTTAGCTGTGTCTCACCTATAGGTTTTCTTTGCCATTGTGACACCCAGTGTGCCCTCTGCATCCTCTGATATATACCATGCAGTAGTATGTTATGTGAAAAAACCTGCTTCTGACACAGCAGCATCTTTAAAATTAAAGAACACCTAAAGTATCTAATAAATTAGAAATTAATTATCTGGAATAATAGCTTCATTGCTCTTAATATTTTTTTAATAGTTCTAAGCTATCAGCAAAATGGCTTTTTTTTTCTGTTTGCATGTTACTATTTATAAGTAATTTTCTGTAATTTAATTTCAGCTTACTAGTACAGCTGCGACCTTTCAAGGATTTAGATGTTGAGGAGCACGTAAAAGAATTTGCAGCAAAATTATTTTTAATACCCAGCCCGCCACCAGGACCACTCCACTTGGTAATTACTGATGCTGAATTTCATAATTACTTTAACATTATGTTTTATAAAGCACTAAGATGTTGATTTCTATAAACTGGGGGAAATTCTTCACTGTCACATCAGAGACTTTACTTGCTGATCTAAAACTGATGTCAATACCTGTGCTTTGAAAATAAGG
Source organism: Calidris pugnax (assembly GCF_001431845.1). Lineage (NCBI taxonomy): Eukaryota > Metazoa > Chordata > Aves > Charadriiformes > Scolopacidae > Calidris > Calidris pugnax. Next base: position 27,584,804 of record NW_015094509.1, read on the forward strand.
TTATGTGTTATTAGGATATGAAATAATGGTGTGACCAGGGTGCAGGCTTGAGCACTGGCATACCAATTTTTAATACTCTTCCAGGAACTACTTGGCTCATGCCAACTATTTACAGTTTGAGATGATGCCTGAGTAGGTCTGGGGACAGCATGATGTGGGTTTTGGTTTCTCAGGGGGCAGCCCACATAATCTCTCCTAGAAGTGGCTGGAAGCTCCAGTCTGTAACTGCTCTATAAGAATGGAAGCTTAACTTTCACCTGAACAGTATGCCATTGCCATCTCCTTGAATATACATGTATAAACTCCAGTAAATCATGTTAACTATCCCTCAGCCAAAGTGTGGGAGCTCCCTATCTTGTGTCTGATACAGAGACAGGCTGCCTGATGTGGGTGCTCATGGCTGTCATCTTGGTTGAGTGATGGAGCAGGTCCAGAGGAGGCCAGGAAGATGATCAGAGTGGTGGAGCACCTCTGCTATGAGGACAGGCTGAGAGAGTTGGGGTTGTTCAGCCTGGAGAAGAGAAGGCTCCAGGGAAACCTTATATCCCCTTCTTGTATCTGAAGGGGCCCTACAGGAAAGATGGAGGGGGACTCTTTCTCAGGGAGTATAGAGATAGAATGAGGGGTAATGATTTTAAACTGAAAGAGGGGAGATTTAGATTAGATATCAGAAAGAAATTTTTCACTCTGAGGGTGGTGAGACACTGGCCCAGGTTGCCCAGAGAAGCTGTGGCTGCCACATCCCTGGAGGAATTCAGGGCCAGGCTGGATGGGGCTTTGAGCAACCTGGTCTGGTGGGAGGTGTCCCTGCCCAGGGCAGTGGGGTTGGAACCAGGTGATCCTTAAGGTCCTTTCCAACCCAAACCATTCTATGATTTTTCATTATTTGATTCTACTCAAAGTTAAGGAAAATAAACTTCCAAGTTCTTTGTAAATAAAGAGCGTGGAAAGAAAGAAATAGCCAGCTCTGCTACCGGTTTCACAGGGAAGAAAACCTGATATTTAAGTTAATATATGATCCTGACAGTCATAATGTTTTATGGCATGATGTAATTGCTTGGACTAAGTCCATGGGCAGGTGCAGTTTGTAGTGTGACTGTCAGCTTATTCCCGTTTCCTTATAATCCTCTATAGCTTCAGAAAGCCCCAGCAACACAAAAAAACCCCCCAACCTTTAAAGTTCCTGTCATGTGATTTACACTCGTGTGATTCTCTGGGTGGTCACACAGGGGTGTGACTGAGAAGTAGTGCACTGGCCAAAGAAATCAGTTGCTGGAACAACACTGAGAGCTCTGGACTTGTTTTATTTTTATTATTTGTGTCTGAATGACTCTGGAAGAGCAGAACAGTGTGTAGCAGATGAAATGTTCTGGATTAGCTGCTGCCTGCATTTGTACTCGGTGTAGAAGCTGAGATGTAGGGGCTGTGTTTTCTTCTTTAGAACCTTTCCCAAGTCAAGATAGATGTCAGCTAAGTCAGTGATTTCAGCACAGAAATGGCTTCTAGGGAAGCAGTGCTTCAGCTGTGGACTTCTCCTTAGCTGCTTTCCTTGACCCTGGGACGAGGGGTTAGGAGAAGAGTCAAAAATAGCATCGCTGGGAAATTGGCTGAATGGTTGGCTGAGCCAGCTGCAAAGTGCTGAAATATGGAGCACGTGCAGGATCTGGCCCCCGGAGTATTTGAACTGGAGTATTTGAAACACTGAAAGAGCTCGTTCATTTTGGCTTGATCTGTCTTTTTAACATGAGCACCTGTGCTCAGTTATTTTGTTCATTGTTTTTTCTATTTCCTGTATTAATTTTATCGATACTTTGGATTTCTCAGTTGTATCTACAAATATAAATTCCATTATTTTATTACGCTTATAGCAAAGCAAGTTTAATTCTGTTAAAAGAATATTTATATATATTTTAAAGTTTTATTGTCTAAACAACGTATGAGAATGAAAGGAGACAAAGTCCATGTTAGTTTTTCAAACTAGTTACGTCTTTTAATATTTCCCTCTCTTTCTATTTCAGTTTTCTGCAGTTTGCAAATATCTGTCTTCTTACTCTCAATTAATGTTAATATGTTGTAGTTGGAACTACAATCCTGAATTAAATGTGTTGTGGAAACATTTTCATTAGGAAGTAAATGGAAAACATCTGTTATTACAGGTATTTAATATGAAACCACTTCAAATAATAATTCCTTCACGAGAGGATCCGGACAGTCCAATTATTGACTTGGATCTTCATCTTCCGTTGTTGTGTTTCAAGCCAAAGCAGGTGCTGCAGGTAAAACTAATTGATACTTTAAAAATGTATTGGAGATTGTCAGTACTGGTAATTTGTGATTTAGAAAAATCAAGATGTTTAGTCACCACAAAACCATTATATAAGCCCAGGAATTCAGAATAGCGTTAGTTTGCGCATTAGAGATATGGCGCAATAAAAGACACTTTCTAGTAAGATGTTCTGTTATTCATAGGTCAGATTAGATTAAGGCATATTGGATTTATTTCACCTGTGATTTAGCAATAGATGCTAAATTTCTTAAGCATATAATTTAAAATATAAATGCCCAAGCTGATTGACAGATTTTGTATTGAATCCTTGTTAATTACTACATGCATTTCTACAAGGTAAGAAAGGGACCTGCAGGCTGGATGGGTAGCAGATGGCGCTCTAATATAAATGAAGTGTAAATGGTGTAGAAAGACAAGAAAATACAAAAAGCTATTTGCAAAGAATTTTTTTTCAATGTCTCATAGAAATAATTTTGGTTTGGAGCATCCTTTCTAGGTTTTCTGATCCAGCTCCCTGCTCCGAGGCCACTTGTGCAGTTAAATTACGTTGTTCAAGGTCATTGGTATTATTGGTTCCACGTTCTCTAAAAAGAGCAGATTAGAGGCTCTTTCCAGGGCTGCTTGTAAACCTCCTCAGTCCTGAAAGCAGACAATACTGGCTTATTTTTTTTGGATGTAGCCATTCTTCCACCCATGTGGGCTTCTGCCCACATGTACGTGTTATGAATAAAGCGATCTCAAATTCTAAATGGTCCTCTGCAACTGGGACATCTGGAGAATGGAGCTTTATGTGCTAAGATGTCCCACTTATGGCATTAGGCTTGAATTCATCCCACCTAAGGTCGAGGTGCTGAGGTTGGTGCTTAGCTGCTATTGGGTCCCTCTCTGCCATCAGTGGGAAAGGGTGGACATCTCCAGTTAGCTTCCTGGATTGCTCTGGGAAGTCACTGCTCTCCAGTGGCACTGAGAGGAATGTGACTAGCTAGAGTCTAGAAGTTCAGCTGAGATGTCTAAAACCTAGAGAGTCTTTGTGTTCATCATCAAAGACAGTTTTGCTTATATGTGGGTATTTTTAACAGGCATTGTACAGTCTAATACCTTTAAAGAAAGGTGACGGGTCTCAGTAATTTACCTAAATCCTAGCCTCGTTGACGCTGGTGGCAAAACTCTCATTGATTTCTGCTGTCACTTTAATTGTCCCTGCTTCTGTGTTTTCTTCTCTTCTTAGTTTTGTAAGAGTCCTTATGTGGACCATTATATCAGTTTGTAAATACATAAAGTGGCTTTTAGAAAAAAGAACTTGGGAGGCTGAGTTTTGCAAGCAGATAAAATATTTGTGCGTATCTAGTATGTTCTGGATATAACTCTTCATAAACATTCAACATTTGGGTTTTTTTTTTTTTTTTCCAGATTATGACCTGTATCTTGACTGAGCAGAGAATAGTTTTCTTCTCTTCTGATTGGGCTCGGCTGACGCTCGTTGCTGAATGCTTTATGTTGTACCTTCATCCTCTTCAGTGGCAACACACTTTTGTGCCCATTCTCTCTCGGCATATGCTGGATTTTGTCATGGCCCCGACATCTTTTCTTATGGGATGTCATGTTGATCATTTTGAAGTAGTTAGCATGGTATGTTTTAGACTATTTTACCTTTTTCTGTTCACTTTTAGTGCGCTTGTCCCCTTAATTCTTTCAGATGCCCCATCCCTGGAGGGGTTCAAGGCCAGGCTGGATGGGGCTTTGAGCAACCTGGTCTGGTGGGAGGTGTCCCTGCCCAGGGCAGGGGGTTGGAACTGGATGATCTTTAAGGTCCCTTCCAACTCTAACCACTCCCTGATTCCATGCATCTAGAAAGTTGCTTTTGTTATTTAGGTGTGTGAGAAGTGAAGAAATGAAAAGTGATGGAACCATATTGATGTGACCCCTGGCTTATTGGAAAAATCTTGTTGTATCCCTTACCTTTCTCTTCTTTGCAGGATAATATTCTGATTTTTGTGAGTTCATGTTTCATTTGGGGAAAAACTCTACTTACGTGTCATTTGTATAGTACAAATAGTTTCCCTTCAGACTGGTGAGATTCTATTTTGCTCAGAGTTTTGTGAGATAAAATAGGTGCCTTTTCCAGGCAGCTGGGTTAAGATTGAGCATGTGCTTGAAAAAAAAAACCTGTAATGATGCTGCTGTTCCCCATGGTGGAGTTACATATTTAATAAAATAAGAAAGAAAATGTAAAGAACATGATCTCACAATTTTGCTAAGATTTTTTGGGTCTTTTTTTCAGTATCTTACTTAGCGAAGCCTCTTTTTTTGGTTGCCTAAAAAGATTCAAGAAAAACTCAGCTTCTAGGGCAGGGCTAATGTGAATATACTTTTTTGAGGGTGTCGCATAGTTTTTCTTTGAGTCTTTGAAACCAAACGCAGAGAAATTGTGTAAATTTATATCAGATTAATCCATCTGATTATAAGACAAAGTGAAGCGGTTCTGGTCAAGTCCAAAATGAGCAAAGAATTAAGTTAAGATGAAATAGATAATTTTAAATTTTTTTTGTTAGCAGTAAGATGATGTCACTATCAGAAACAACTACAGATTAGAAAACACACTTTGATATAATTTGAAAGATTTTATCTTTGTTTATGTATACTGTGTTACAATCTAATCTTAAAGGTTATTAAAATTGCAAACTCAGGGATCAGCAAGGGCTTTACCTCCGGGTGATTTTTTTTTTTGTCCGTTAGCACGTGTTTGAGACTCTCAATATATAAACACTCCCTCTCCCAGGCACCCCACAGGGTAAGTACAGGATTAGGTGCTGCAAATGAGCTTTTAGGGAGCTTCTTTGAGTACATATATATGGTTTTGTATGTATCTTCATGTGTGTACCTTTTTGAGGATAAGCTTAGAGATCCAGTATTAATTTAATACTGTATGAAGAGCATATTAGGTTACCAAATGTTTGTGTACAGAGATGAATATCTATCAATTTAATGACATCTGTTTTTCTTGAAATTAATTGTTTAGTTATCTGTATGATCTTCTAGTTGGGAGGGAAAAAAGTCAATAATTTTTTGCTTTATCTTCTTGGTGAAATAATTAATTGCCTGAGAACTATATAACGAAGTCAAAAATGGTTTTACAGTATATTTGCAGTCATTCTATTTTCTTTTGTTAAAAGGAAGCAGAAGACTTAATTCTAATTAATATTGATAATGGAGACATTACACATTCAAAAATGACAGCAGAGGAAACTGAAATTCCAGATGTTCCAGCACATGCGGCAGAAACTTTCATAACAAGGTAAAAAGATGTTGAAGTTGTGTTTATCATAGCACAGAAATCGTGCTTGACCCCCTTTCTAAGCTTTTCATTTTGTATTATTTGTTATATTATTTCATTTATATAAAACCCACTGTACTTGGTAAGGAAAAATTGAAAATGCCAATTAGTTACTATACAGGTAACTTTAAGCAGTCAAAATCATAACCATATTTTTTTTGCAACTCCTAGAATGCTTGTTTCTTTTTTATTCCTGATGCTGGTTATTCTCTGAGCTTGACAGTTCTTTACACAGAAGACTGAGTGTGCTGTGATTTATATGCACTCGAGGTATTCCCAGGAATCTTGTTGGCTTGTCAACACTTGCAAATCAATCTTGAGCTTTCTCAAGCTGGAAGACGTGTTGAGGCCTAAACGACTTTTTTTTTCAAAGGTATGAAAGAACTCAGTGGTGGTAGGATGTAACTTGATGATTTTCTTCTCTGCGTAGGGTGGAGAGTCTCCAGCTGCATTATGATCTAGAGCTCTGCCATCTCCGGGCCAGCACGGATCTTGGTGAACTCCAAACGCGCAGAAGAGCTTGGCAACAGAAACTGAATTCAGAAATTCAGCAAACGACTTTGCAGTTCATTGTTAATATCTTTAGGTCAGTGGATATAGTGGTTTTTTATTAGAAGACCATATGGTGCTGGTGAAGACACTTCCACTGTCACTGAAAATACTCTTTATTTTGTCTTAAGAGATTTACAAAATATCTATAAAGTTTTGTGAGGGAACAGACACAGTCTTGGTCATTTTTGTTAGAGGAGAATGAATTCAAGCTGGGACGAGCTGAGGGCAGGACTGGGAGTTCAGAACACCTGGGTGTGTTTTGGCTGATGGAGCAAATGCTGAGAATGGGTGAGAGATACCTGGAGATTGCAACCACATGAGCATGAAGGAGAGAGAGGAGATGTTTAAGTTCAAGGACAGAGTGTCAGCACAAGAAATTCTGGGTGTTGAGTGTGTTTGGCACTGACATTTTAATAATGGAATAGGTTTGTGTGTTTTTTTTCTCTAGAAAAAGGTCTAGCTATGCTAATTTTCCTTGTTCCTAATCTAATGTGATGCGTTGATACCCACAGTTGCTTTCTCTTACCAGTCTGGGTACTGGTTGTAAATCCTGCTATTACTTGGGGAAGGAATGGAAGTGTGGTACGTGATTTGAACAAAAAAAATGCACAAATGGATGGCTGGTTCACATATTTCTTTTCATTTCTTCATTTCTTTTTACATTTACATATTTGACCATGGAAACGAAACGGCCTACGTGATATTTCTAAAGGATCTGATTGTATGGATGAAGGTCTGCAAAGAGCTGTGCAAATAACCACCCCCAGCTGTTCCTTCCTGCCTCTTGCTGGAGATGATGCTCGCTTTGCATCAGCTACCAAATTGCTTACATGAATGTTCCCTTTCACTTTCAGTCTGAAGTTGCTGGCTTAATTTCTCTAGGTTAATTTCTGTACTCCAAATACCAGGTGTCTGTTAACCTGCTCACTGATGTTGGGCAGCTTAGGGAGTCTTGGTACAAGTGGCCGGGCCCTCTGGGGGGGGAAACTGCTGCTGGGCATGGAGGATAGAGCAGGCTGTATGGCTGGAGATGGAAAATGAAATGCATTTCCAACCTGATGTGCTACCGCTGTGGGATTTGGTGGATTTCAGTGTTTGGCAACAATATGTTCCTGATAAAGATGAGGAGAAATGCATTTTCCTGCTGACAGCTTGAACTCTTTAACGCACTAAATGCTACAAAAAATGAGCAGATGCTTTGCTCTCAAAGAGATAATATGTTTTGCAAAGGGGTTGATTCTTCTCTTTCTTTCTTTCTCCTTTCCTTCAAACTTTCTTTCTTTGTTCTCTTTTTCAGCCTTGTTTCTTCTGTCTTCTAATGCTGTATCTACCAGCGTCCAGGAGTGAAGGAAAGTAAAATCTCTGATGCAATTGTGCTGCCAGTTCCTACTGTCTTCAGTGAAGCCCTGTAGTATTTTTTTGTGTGTGTAGGTTTCATGTTTAAAGCAAACAATGCTAAATTATATAGAACTATATACTTTTACTAGCCATCTATTTTTCTGAACTGTTAATGGGCTTTTATCACTGAACTATGAAAGGCAAACAATATGTGTAGACCTGTCAGATCTCTGCATGGGTACCAGATTCCCCTTTTGTACTTAGCTGGTGAGCTAAGATTTGAATCTTATTTTCTTCATTCATATTTTTTTTCTCATTCCTCAATACTCAGCACGAGTAGATGAATGAGGATGTAATAATAAAAGGAGCCCTGACTTCAGCCACTTGCACATAACTAGCTTAAATAACTTATAATTTCTTACACCCAGACTTCACTTCAGAGAACAGCTTTTTTATGAAAAACTCCCACTTTCTGCTCCTGAAACAACTTTTTCTGGCTCACCTTTAGGGCACAGAAGTTACTATTGACATCTGGTTTTCCAGGGATAGTGTAGGGCCTCTGCTGCCTCCCGGGACCGTGCATATACTGAAATATGCATCAGTGCTCTAACTGGCTTTCTCTTTTATTTCAATATTTCTGTCTCTTTAGTTTAACGCAATTTCCAGTTATTGCTGGCTTTATGAGCAGAGTTTGAGAATGCAGCAAAAATTATGTAATCTATAATACTTCCTGTACAGTGTGAGATCAGATCACATCTTTCAAATTGCTGATGTAGATGGGCAAACTTGTCTTTTTAGTGCTCCAGATGGGTCGTGTGTGATTCAGGAACTGTGTGTGTAAATATAATTCCAGAATTGTAGCCTAAGTCATGACTTAAACATATAGAAACTCCTCTGTGGGTTACTAAAATTGATCCCACAGACTCTAAGTGAATTTGCTGATTTGAAATTATAGTGGCAGCAGACAGTCTTACTTCTTAAAAGAGTTTCCGTTCTTTTTCTGTGATTCAGTAACTCAGACTTGTTAATTAAAACTAAGCCTTCTGATACTGCAGCATATTTCTATTTTGCCTTCTGATGCTGCAGCGAATTTCTAGTAGTACCAGTGGGTGCTGCTATGGCAAAAGTGCAGCTTGCTTACAAATCTCCAAGCATATTTACCTATTTATTTATTTTTGTCTCCAGGGAGGTGAAAGACCATCTAAATTATGAATACAGAGTGTTTAACAGTGAAGAATTTCTGAAAACAAGGGCGATCGGCGACCAGCCATTTTACAAAAAGGTAAATTCAGTGTTAAATATGTTGTGATTCTCTGTTGTTAATCTGTATTTTAGGATTAATGCCAAAAAAGTAATAGAGTGGTCACAGTTCGGTCTTTGTGGTGCTGTTTAACCACCGACTTTCAAAGAATGCTTCACCAAATATCTTTTATTTACTATACAGAGATAAAATTGTAGACAGCGTTTTGGAGAGCAGGGTACTATGTAATTCCAGAGCAAATTAAATGTAGTTCCTTGGGGGTGAGATTAACCTGTGGCAGATAGTCAGTAAAGCCACATCTAAACTGTATTTTAAGCACAGGCTCCTGTCCAGACTGTTTGGACTGAAGCCCATCCGTAGAGGTGAGTTTTTGGTGAGCCTGTGAACCTGAAACCCCCACTTAGTTTTTCTTAGCCCTTCTGCCAACTCAGTTTATTAGATTTGGAGTTTGAAACACTGTAGGGGTGGGGAGTTTTTCCATACAAGCCCATACAAACAGAATTCACCTTTTGCACCTGCCCTGATCAGCTTGATCCCTCCGTTAGTGTCATCTTGATCTGCTGAAGCTCAAAAATGACTCAGTTTTCACCCAGTGTATCCAGGGAACCAGGTTTATATGAAGGATGCAGGTCTGATCTCCTCTGGAGCGTAGACAGTGGTGGCACATCAGTCTGCCTGTTCTGTAATTGGGTAGGTTTAATTTTCTTGTTAAATGGAGAGTGTCTTGGTCACTGGGCTGTAGGATTTGGAGCAGTTCTCCATGCTCTTGGTGTCAGACTGTCACTGACCGTTGGAGGATGGAGATCTTTTGAAAGGAAGGAAAAAGATAGGGGAAACAGAGGGAAAGGAGCAGAGAGAAGGAGAGATTAGGAGTATGCAGGTTCCTGCAAGAGTATCTCGCAGTGTTAGGGTACTTCACCCAAAAGTGGGAAGGTTGAGAGTTTCATCCTTGCTGTTATTTTACATTAAACTCTTTGTACCTGATTAAATTAATATTTGCCTTCAAAGAATTAAACTAAACTGCTGTGTATGTGAGAAACAGAATTTGCTAAGGCTTTGTGTCTAGCCCCCGATAGTGTTCTAGGAGAACTTGGTCTTGACACAGCAGCCAAAATCCAAAGTTACAAACTCTTGTGATTTATTTATTTTTTTTTTAACCGTCGTGATTATTAACCAAATAAAAAGTTTACCTTAGTTAAATGAAAAAAAAAAATGTTTGGAAGAATGTTACCCTGAACTGGGAGTGTCTGTGGTCAATACCTAATTTCTGAAGACATCTTTCTCAGCTTCTTGCACCCATTGATGCAAACATTACATACTCTGACATGCTCTGACAAGCTCTAGGCAATCCTGCTTCAGCAGGGGAGTTGGACTAGATGATCTCTATGGTCCCTTCCAACTCTAAAAATTCAGTGAAATAGTAGTTTTTAACAGATAATTTATTAAGTAGTTCCGTTTTCTAACCAACTGTAACACACTGTTATTTAAGCTTCTCAAAAGTAAAGTATTATTGTCTTCACTTTCTTTGGTGATGCTATAGTTTGTTTAACCAACCTGTGGGATGAATCTTAAAGATGCAAAAATGTTTGTTGGATAAAGCTTGCAACACTAGCAAATGTACTTAACACCAAACAAACAAAATGTGCAGATTTAAGAAGAGCTTTGAGCAGTTGACTCATGTAAATACCAAGTGACCACTGAAATACCAGGTTTGCTTTCAAATATGTCTTAGAAGATAACAATAAGGAATAGTTACTGGTGGTATCTAGAATTCTGTTAAGAGAACTCCAAAAACCATTAGAAAGGACCCTTTTGGTTCCTGCAGCTGGTCATTTCCCGTACATAAAATTGTCAACAAAATGTGCCATCTACTGGAGAAATACTGAAAAGCAGAAATCTTAATGTTTTTGTAGGTGTCTTCCTTTTAGTAAGTTTGTAAAGGCTGGAGGTTGTATAAACATAAAGACACAATTCCTGGTTATAAAAATATTGTCTGCTGATGAAGTTTGCATCTGATTTTCTGAATGGAATAGTTTTCTGAGAGCTCTCTCCTAGGACTAACGTTTATCAAATATTCACGTTGCGTTGCCTCAAACCCTGGCTTTTTTCTTGTTTAAATTTGAAATGGTGGGAAATGGTAGCTTTCCACTTTTCTTTAATTCACCATTGGCATTTTTTACAGTGTCCTCGCTCCTAAAACTAGCAGTTTGACCTTGTGGATATTATTTCTGGATGACACCATGATAATTGCCTTAATAGGGAACAATTTTGGGGGTTTACCAGGAGAAAAGCTGACTATTGCAAACCATAGACAATATTAGCATCACTTAGTTATAGGCAGAAAATACACCGTTAAACTTCAGTAGCTAAAACTGTCTGTTTTGCTCAGTATTCCTCATTTTTATTCGAAAATACAGTCAGAGATTACTGTTTGCAAGTAAGTTTATATGAAAGTACAGAAAATGAATGGAAACTTGAGTTAGTTCTTCTGTTGTTGAAGCTTTTAAATGAGCTGGTGAAGGGTCTAGAGCACAAGTCTATGAGGAGCAGCTGGAAAAACTTCTTCACTGAGAGGGTTGTCAAGTACTGGAACAGGCTGCCCAGGAAGTGCCACCATCCCTGGAGGTACTTAAAAGACGTGTAATGAGGAGCAGCTGGAAAAACTTCTTCACTGAGAGGGTTGTCAAGTACTGGAACAGGCTGCCCAGGAAGTGCCACCATCCCTGGAGGTACTTAAAAGACGTGTAGACATGGTGTTGAGGGACATTGGTTAGTGGTGGTTTTGTCAGTGCTAGGTTTATGGTTGGACTTGGTGAGTTTAAAGGTCTTTTCCAACCTAAATGTTTCTATGATTCTATGGTTTTTGGTTTTGTGATCGCTAAATCGGAAATTCTCAGCTTTGCATATGTAAAGGGAATAAAAATAAGCAAAACATGCTAATAAAAATGTATTTTGTAAATGCTCCACGATTAACCAGCTTGTGTCTTGCAGGTTTTGGAGACCTACATGTTTCACTCTTTCCTTAAAGCTCGTCTGAACAGAAGGATGGATGCTTTCGCTCGACTTGAGTTGAGTACCCAGTCTGAAGAGGACAGGTAAAGTTTTCTCTTTCCTTGGTCTGGTTTTGAATCTTCTATTGATATCAGTAATAAAACTCCTTTTGACTGTATCTTTAAGAGATTAGGTCATCTATGCATAAGATATAACTAATTGATAGGACATTTTATTGAGCTTACTGTAAAAAGGTGATATGAACACGTCCAGCCATGGCTGTTGAAATTGTAAATCGATACTTTAATTGTAACCTTATACTATAATACCAAAAAAAAAAATATCTGTAATTTTGTGTGTATGTATACTAAACTTTAAAGCTAGTTATATAATTTTGAAATTATTTTTCTCAGATTTAACTTGATGTTTCATACGCCGAGAAGACTGACAATGGAGAAAATAGCTTCTAAGCGGTTTCATCAGCAGTACGTGATCAACAGGCGTATGGTAATTAGTATGCCTAATCTGCAAGATATCAAGCTGTCAGAGGGCCCTACTAGAAATTCCTCACTTCGAAGGATAGACGCAGGCGTTGGTAAGGGAAGGATTTGTTGGACAAATACGGTGTCTTTTCTGTTGTCTTTATGGGTGAGATCACTGAATAATTTTCACAGAAGAAGAGTCAGATGCTGGAAAGAAATAGTGAGCTGGGGTGTTTTGAGCCAGGGCTTGTCTGTGCTGCTTCTTGCATGTTAAATCAGCCTGTAACCTGCTGGAAGTTTTGCTGTGTCATAAAAGGCTGAATGCTCACAGTAGAATTGATATTGTAGAATTGCTTCTTGAGTCAGTAACCATGTTTGGTCCTTACCCACCTTATGTCCAGTTCTCTTCCACCTTTAAACATATCACCATTTCACAAAGCAAGTCCTATAGAAACAGTGCTTTGTTTTTTTCCTTCCCAGAACTGAAATTATCAGATTAGGGAATATTCTGATAATAAAGACAGTGGACACAGAAATGTATTTATGTCCCTATCACAACTGTAATCACACTTGACCTTGGTGTGATGCAATTGCCTGTTGCAGTGATGGGGATTCTTTTGTGTTGTGTGTAGTATGGCTGGTTGTGATGCTACTCCTACGTTTACTCACTACTTGTGCTAATCAGTGTACTTGTTTGTTGGTTTTAGCTGTGAAAATGCCCTCCAAATCAGTCAGTACATTCAAAATCCCAGAAATTCACTTTCCTCTGATGTTCCAGTGTGTTCACTCCTACTACACCGACTTCTTCAACCATCTCAGCAAAGCTATAAATACCTTACCACCCGATAACTCGGTGTTGCTGGCAAGGTACTTCTACCTCCGGGGACTTGTTAGCTTGATGCAAGGGAAACTACTAAACGCGCTTTCTGACTTTGAGAACCTGGATAAAACAGACTTGAGAATTTTCCCTACTGACCTTGTAAGAAAAATAGTGGAAACCATGCCTCCTGCTGAGCGTTTCCAAGCAGACCGCAAGCCTGAGCTGAAGAAGCTGATAAGTCGAGTGATGGAAAAACAGAGAGAAGTTGTGAAAATAGATGATCACGTGAAAAATTTTGAATTGCCAAAAACACACATGCAACTGGATGATTTTGTGAAGCGAATCCAGGAATCTGGAATTGTCAAAGATGTGGACACTATACATCGGTTATTTGATGCCCTAACAGTAGGTGGGTATAAGATACGTTTTTAGTGGCCATTTACATTGATCCAGTGACAATTTCAAACCTTTTCTTTTTTTATGAACCAAAAGAATTTTTTTCTTTCCAGTTGTTTTTCTTTTTAATTACTATTCAACAATTTCTGGGCTTCTAAAAACTCACAATATGTAAGCTTTATGGACCGTTTTATTTAATTTGGATAATTATGGAGAATACATTTAATGTATACAAGAGTGTCTATACTTGATTCCTTGTTTTTATTGTGGATGCTACTTGTATTTGGGCACACAATTTACAGTTTCTCTGGTTGTACAGGTGAGGTGGTTTTGTGATCTGGTGGTGTGCAGTTCTGCTTTGGCAGTAAAGTGAATTCAGGACTGTCCTAATTGCTAATGGAAAATCCCTCTGTGTTGTAAAACCACTCGATAATGTGACAAAGTGGCAGTCTGTTAAAAATAAACTGCCAAAATCCAGAATTCAGGTAGTTGCAGTTAAATTCCTCTTGGATGGTCATCATAGCAAGAGGAGAGGTTATGTTTATGTTTGTGAGGACTTTCTTCTCTCCTGAATGAGAACTGAATCTCATGATTGATTTCTAAAAACAGAGTTTGCGAGTGTTTTTATAAAATACTTTTCACTTCTCTTTCGGTGTGGAGTGACTCCGGTAACTGTTATATTTTTGTGGCCACAAAGAATTAAACATTGGCCAGAATAGCAAGACTGTAGCAATACTTCCTGAAGCCAGAGGCAGCACGCCTCTTGCAAGAATTTATGTTTGAGATTCTGTTGTCCAAACGCTTGAATTCTTAGAATAATTAATTACTCAGAATGCCTATTGCTGAAGTATTTAACTGTAGCTTTTATCCCAGGTTGGTAAGTTTGTGATATAATAGCATCCAATAGAATAAAGAACTGGAAGATCATGATGGAAAGTATTCAATGCGGTAGGGAAGTTACAAATCCATCCTCTGACTGGATTTTTGGTGTAAATTTCAAAAAGCAAGACTCACAGTGTTTGCTCCCTCCCTTTGTACAGCAGGAAGGGAGGATGCCAGATGCACGGGACCTGTGCCCTGGGCTAACTACAGACGAATCTCTCTACCTCAAGAGAAGAATTATGTCTCTTAACTCTTTTCCAGGCCTATTTTTTTATGGTTTTTGCATCTTGCTTACCCATTATGCTGTTAGAAGCACAATTATAAAGTTACTGTCTTTTAAAGCTGTCTTTCTCTGCAAATCTGGATCACTGTTTCTGACATTAAATACGTTTTAACCATTTTTTAGGGCAGCAGAAACAGATCGATCCTGAAACGTTCAGAGATTTCTACAACTACTGGAAAGAAACTGAAGCAGAAGCTCAAGAGGTGAATCTGCCACCGACAGTAATAGAGCATCTAGATAAAAATGAATGTGTCTACAAGTTATCCTGCTCAGTTAAAACTAACTACGGTGTAGGGAAAATAGCTCTGACCCAAAAGCGCTTGTTCCTGTTGACAGAAGGAGGCCGTCCTGGCTACATCCAGATCGCTGCTTTCAGGGATATCGAGGTGAGCACCAAGTGACTTCTCCTTCTCTTGTGTGTCTATGGATACAGGCCATGTTCCATGCTGCAGAGATCTGTCTCTCAGCTTAAAAGTTTCAGGAAGGAGTGTAGGAGTAACTCAGTAACTTCAGAGTGACTAGATAAAATTCTGGGTCTTTGGACCAAGAATTTTAGGGTTGATGTAGTATGGTTTGCCAGCTGCTAGGATGACATCGAGTAAAAATCTAGGGGTCATCACCTCTAGATGTAGAGAAGGGTGCAGAGCACAGCACGTGGGATTTAGAGCTCGAGAAGTTTAATAGCATGAGCATTAATTGTGCTAATTTGACTGTGATGTGAGGGATGTTTAAAAGACATGTAGATGTGGGTCGAAGGGACGTGGTTTGGTGATGGTTTTTGTCAGTGTTGGGTTGATGGTTGGACTCGTTGGTCTTCGAGGTCCCTTCCAACCCAGGCAATTCTCTGATTCTACGAGTACTGCACCTTATCTCTGATTTCATGCTGTATCTTCCTCACTTTCTTTGTTTCCTTACATTCCCAGGAAGTTAAGAGCACGACTGTAACTTTCCTTGTTTTGAAAATACCTACTCTGAGGATTAAAACATCATCTAAAAAAGAAGTCTTTGAAGCAAACCTTAAAACTGAGTGTGATCTCTGGTACCTGATAGTGAAAGAAATGTGGGCTGGAAAGAAAATGGCAGATGATCACAAGGTATAAATATGGGAATTTCTAACCAAATAAGTATGAAGCGTGTGCTTTCTGTCTCTGTTCTAAATAATTAATGCCTCAGTCTTAGAATTTCTAGGTTTCAACAACCAATAGCTAACTAATAAGCTTTTATTTTTTTGTTACTTCTAAATGCAATACTTCTGGAGCAATACAAAAAATTAAAAATAAACATTTAAAAATATAGGATATTTTTTCTTCTCATCCCTTGGCGTGGAACTTCTAATTTATTCACTAGTTCTGTGAAATAGTTTCTTAAGTTCACAATGTATGAGAATAGTTATACTAACTAACAGGACATTTTTCCCCACCTTGCTTCAAAATACAATGTACAGAAAGAGTTTGGCTGTTCTGGAGCCCTGGTGGCTCTAGATCCTTTCAATGAATAGAGAAGATGTCTTCTTCTGCCACAGAAACCTTGAGAGAAACGATCATAGGAGCCAGGTTTCCATTTAAACCACGTAATTCTTCGTGACTGCTAAATTTAATAGTGAAAAGGTAGTTTGGTGGTTCTTCAGGAGGGTTTTGAATTGTTTTGAGCAAGGTGAAGCATAATGTTTACTTCCCTCCCGTGAAGAAAGAAGGATGTTCATCCTGTGACCCCTGCACGTTTTCCACCAGTGCCAGTCACGTGGTTTTCTTTACACCTCCTGTATCAAGATTGTGCCAGATCTGAAATAATTCCTTTGGAGTAATCAATTAATGCTGGCTCCTGGAGTGGGATGTGTGATGTGGGAGCAGGGTTTGACTGCGAGCGGCATGAGTTAACACAGCAACTGGCTCGTGCTTGTGTCATGGGTTGTGATTGCTGAATGTGGAGCCTTGTAAGAATAATGAGCAATAGATAAACTACAGCGAGATTTTTGTCTTTAGGATCTTCAGTATATTCAGCAAGCACTGACAAACGTTCTCCTGATGGATGCTGTGGTTGGTGCCCTGCAGTCCTCCAAGAACATATATGCGGCCTCCAAACTGGCTTATTTTGACAGGATGAAGAATGAAGGTCAGTCACGTAGCGATGCTACAAAGCCTGCTGTTGTTGCATCATCTGCCTCAGCTCTTTCTGTTTCTATTCTGGTTTTCAAACTGATTATCTGTAAAAATAGGACAAGATGTTAGTTTGATTTCACTTTCACAGATGTAGTTTATTAAATAGAATTAATAGAAAGCTTAAGGGTTTGGGTTTTTTTTTGCCATGGTATGTCTGTCTCATGGTTGGATGATGTGTTTTTATTGTGGTTGTTTAGAAAGCCTGGGTATTGTATGTGGGCTTCTGCTACCAGAATTCATACCAATGGTGTTTGGGCTGTCTTAGTCAGCTATGGCTAGAGGGAAGGAAAAGTGAGAAATGTGAATAAATGGTGCAGAATTATTATTTCATAAGAATTATAGATCTACTTCTTACATCTTAGGTGTAAGTGTGTACTTCATGACTGTTTAAAAATCTATTTTAGTGCCTATGATGGTCCCCAAAACAACTTCAGAGACGTTGAAGCACAAGATCAATCCCTCAGCTGGGGAGACATTTCCACAGGCAATAGATGTCTTGCTTTATACGCCAGGTAAGGCAATGTATTGCTTTCTTTATGTTAACTCAGCTTTAATTAGCCTATAAAGCATGTTATCTCATAACACCTGGTATTATGACTGCCTGATTTTGTTCACATTCTGATGTGCTTTGGTTGTGTGTTGAATACTAAACCAGAAAATCATTAAAAAAGAACAATAACGTTGCATATTAAGATACTCCAAGGCATAGGTTTCACAGTCTTAATTTGTCTTCCTGCCTTATAATAGACTTCAATTATGTGTTAATGTGCTGACTTCCCATTAAGACTTCTTCATTTATTGAACAGGGTGGATGAATGATGCTCCACCATTGACCAATATGCATTGTTATTTTTTTATTTTCTAGTAGTTGGGGGGTTTGGTTGAACCACAGTGCAAGGAATAGAGTTTCCACCTCTTGTAATCCCAGCCAGACCGATGTGCCAGTGACTCTCCTTGGGTAGTACGTGATCTAATGTACTATCCATCACATGGAATTATCAATTATCAATTTCCTTGTGAGCTTTTGTGTGAGACTTGGCACATTTATATCTGACTAATTCAAAAAGCACTGGAAAAAAAAAATAGAAAAAGTTAAGAACTGGGCATGAATTTCAGTAGCAGATATGTTACTTCTGGAAGTTGCTAACTCTTAACTTCATAACCTTACTAGTCTTCTGATGTAAGATCATATGTAATTCCTAGTGTTTGGGCAATTTGAGACAAAAGGGGAAAGTTAGTGTCATTCCAAAGTTAAGGAAGTGGGCAGGAGCAACTGCATGTGGATGGTGGTGGGTTTGGTGGTGCTTTTCTCTCTTTGTAGTATGAGGTTTCAAAGTGGAGCTCAAATGGAGCAGATGGAGTGGATTTATTAGTTGTATTTCGTAGGGATTAAAAGCCGTCCTGCAATCCCAGTTAGCTAAGTACTTAGTCATCAATGAAAAAGATTCTCTCTGCTCTGAATGACTTTGAAGTGTAAGATTAAACCAGAAGGTGAATTCAAGAAATAGATGAGAACAAGCACAAATTCTTTGTGAAAGCTGTGTCACTCATTAACTGATGATGCAAGTTCCAGATCACATGTGCGTTTTGTTAGGAAGCTGCTCTGCCTAATAATGATTTTTCCACAGGTCTCCAAAACTGGTTTCTTTTCTTTTATCTCTTTGACATTCCCTGCTTCATTTCTAGGGCATCTCGACCCTTCAGAAAGACCTGGCAATGCTCATCCCAAACTATGGTGTGCTTTAAATGAGGGGAAAGTGGTGGTCTTTGACGCATCTACCTGGTCTATTCAGCAGCACTGTTTCAAAATGGGCCGCTCTAAGCTGGTAAGACTGACACACACATCACAGTTCCTGCCTTGGCTTGGTGTTTTTCTTGCTGTAGCCTGTGTGACCCTGAATCCCTGTCCTTCTTTAGAGGTTGTAGAAAGACATTTGAGTTGCCTGGGCTTCAGTTAACTTGGAGAAATGGAGATTTTTGGAGAAAAACAGAAAGGAGGAGGATTCATAACAGAACAAGTCAACCTGTTTCATAACAAAAGAATTCATAACAAAACAAATCAGCTGGTGGGAAGTGACAGATTGGGTATCAGAAGGGCTTGCTGGCCTAATGGCGTGGCTTCTTGGTGCTAGAGGGTGGGTTTGAAACAGTTGTGGAGAAAGAATAACGGGGAGAATCAATATAAAAAGAAGATGAGACGAGCCCTAAGACAGGATGAAAACTCAATTGTGCTTTGAAGAACTGGAAACTGGGGAAAGGTGTAAGGAAACCAGGTGGATGATATTGAAAGGGAGATCCAAAAGAACTACAGTAACTTCTGTGGTTTCCCCAATGCTTTTTGTAAATTTTACATTGTTTGGGCCAGGAAACACAGCTTTGAGTCAGTTACCAAGATACATTATTAATCCTATTTACTGAAGGATAAACTCTTGACAGAAGACATCTGTCCTTTCTCATGATTGATAGAGCAGAGCAAAGGATAGAGCACTGGAGCTCCAAGTCTTGATCTCCCACTGTCATCACCAGAAAACTGTAGCATCTTAATATTGCCTTTTTCCGTGTTACATTAAAGAGTGATTTTTCTTCTAGATTTTATTTAATCTTGCTTTTTCTCCCCAGACTTGTATGATCATGGTAGAACAGAGTCAAGTGTGGATCGGCTCTCAAGACTCCATTATTTATATCATCAACACCCACAGTATGTCTTGTAATAAGCAACTGAACGATCATCGTTCCGATGTTATGGACATCGTTGTGGAGAAGAAGAATGGAATACCCAGGTATATTTAATTACCACGTTTTCCTCCTAAAAATACATATACAAGCAAATGTGAAGGACGACTGAAGGACCAGAAGAGTCAGGGACGTGTGGAGAATCTTCCTGTGATTAAACAGAAAGCCATTTTATGTAGCTGGTGTTCACCAGACCAGAGAATTTGACCCACAGTGAGCAGAGGACTAGTTAAAATCCAAATAATACAGTTTGATTAGACTGAAACAAAGGCAAAAAGTTTACTTGTGCTCAAGGAGAAGGAGCTCATATAAAAAACCAGTGCCTGATTTTCCTAGATTTTGGAAAAAAAGTATTGTTATAAAAGGAGGGGCTTGGCCTGCTAACATAAGCCTTCATTTAGCCCATTTTTGTAGCTCCCATGTTGTATTTGGTAAGTTAAGAATTTCCTTTTTAAAAAAAGAGCATTATGTACTTTGGAACAAAGAGGCTAAAGGAATGCTTTTTTGGATGAGGATGAGAGCAGCCAAGAATTGGCAGCATCTGATGATGAATCAATGCAGATGGGAATTTAAAGCCCACTTCATTTTTGCTTTGAGCACATCGTGGACTGGATGTTTACAGCATGGTTCTGGATTTTTCCTGCCTATTTGCAAAAAAATAAATAAATAAATAAAAATAATACATTTATGGTTTTGTTCAGGCAAAATACTTTTGGTAGCAGTGGGAAGAGCATTGGCTGGAGGCCTTAACTCTGGCTTCCTATGGTCAGACTGGACACCAGCCACAGCCCTGCCAGTGCCACAGCAGGCATAACTGGGTTTCCTAATTTGCTTAGGTGGTGTTGGAACCTTCTGGAAAAGGTTTTATCATCTGAAGATGGCAGATGATAGAGGCTAAAAAAAAAAAAAAGGGATAGTATAATTTGTTTTCCCAGGTGCAGGTGTTGCAAATGGAATCGTGCACTTCACTCACAGGAGAGGAACAGCAGTATATTTTATTGATATAAAATAGTGAGGTAACAAAGTTGAATGGGAAATGCAACAGTGGTTTAACAAGATTCGATGGCAAAGTAGATTTGATTATTTACTGCGTGGAGGACAGGGTAGGACAGAACTGTCAGGGAGACCCTCCTGTTGAGTCGAGGTTCAGAAAAGACCCCCTGGCTTTTTTAATTCCTTCTCAGAGAGGAGCCTGGGTGCAGCTGGATCCAGTCATAGAATCATAGAATGGTTTGGGTTGGAAGGGCCCTCAAAGATCATCGAGTTCCCTCACCCCCCCTGCCATGGGCAGGGACACCTCCCACCAGACCAGGTTGCTCCAAGCCCCATCCAGCCTGGCCTTGAACCCCTCCAGGGATGGGGCATCCACAACTTCCCTGGGCAACCTGTTCCAGTGTCTCACCACCCTCATAGTAAAAAATTTCTTCCTGAGATCTAATCTGAATCTTTTTTCTTCCAATTTAAAACCGTTTCCCCTTGTCCTATCATTACACCTCCTGGCAAAGAGTCCTTCTCCAGCTCTTCTATAGGCACCCTTCAGGTATTGAAAGGCCAGTCCTAGTCCCAGACTTGGCTAACGGTTTATGTCTGAAGGATTATATGTGCACAATCAATCCTTTATCTCACTTAGCTAACATTTCAAGGTTGGGCATGCTATTAGTCACTTACCAAGCATCTGTTGGGCCAAAGCATCTCTCAGCCTTGAGGAGCAACCTTGAAAAGCATCCCTACTCGTGGGGAGTCCTGATGTGTAGCCTGCTGCCCTGCAGGAGAACTCAACAGGCCCTGGGCTTTCCACTATTTATAGAGTAAAATGATTGACTTATAATCATATTTGCATACCAGCGAGACATCTGGGTCACTGTTTCAGACAGCCCTTGGGTACCAAGTTGCCATCCATCCCCCAAAATCCAGAGTAAGCTGGATTCAACCATCACAACTCCCACTGGTGGTTGTGGCTTAATCGGGGAGGGGGAAGGAGGGTACATTGCTACAGGAGTAGCAAAGGAAAACAGCTTTGACGTATTTTTGTCCTAATGTGAGAGAAAAAGAGAGAAAATCCAAGGCAGGAGAGTTATAGGGAAAATTTTTGTCGTATTTAACTGCTCATGCATGATGTAACGCGTGCTCCAGTTCACTTAGAGCTCTGAATTAGCCTGCAGTGTTTCCGATGATACAGACTTTGTAAAGTATAATTTTAAGAAGAAGAAGAAAATATCTGTGGTAAAATACTTTGGTTCCAACAGGAGGCATAAGCAGCTTGTAAGTTGGATGCCTGGCTGCAGCCCAGAGCTGTTGGCTGCTTAAATGCCCTTTTAGCTGCCTAGAACCAGCTCCTGAGAATATCACTAGGGGGGAAAAGAAGTTTAGATCCTTCCCTAGGTATCTTGCTGGGCACAGGATGGATGTGCTCCTTGTCCACTCAAGACCGGTCACCTTCTTTAAAAGAATTGAAGCAGACTAATTGTTCTCTATTAAAATAATGATAATATCTGGCTTGGAGGCTTTTGGACTTCAGTCCATTTTCTGTTGGAAATCCTTACTGTGCTTTACTCTTCCGGTGTCAGAAATAAGAACATTAATTTGGCTTACTATAAAATGGGTAATTTTGCATGTAAGTCTGTTCTGAACATGAATGTACACTGTACTGCTGTTGTTAATTTTTTCATCTGTCCCACCAGCGAGGCGTACTCGAGCAGCTTAGACGGAACAGTGATTGCCTGGAACATCAGCACTCTGAAAGTTAACCGCGTCTTTCAGCTGCCCTGCCAAAATCTCACTTCTATCAAGCTTCATAATGACCAGCTGTGGTGCTGTAAGTTCATTCCTCAAATAATTTAAAAAAACCCCAAAAAAACGTTTTCACATAATGCACTGTTTTATTAGACGGAACAAGACATTCATCTCAAACTCAGACTTAGGTGTAAGAAATGTTCTTCCCCCAATCTCCACTTAGTCTGTTTTTAATACTTTATGGTATTGGTCTGCCTTGGTGATCCCCAGACCTGCATTTTGGCCACTTCCAGAAGTGCCATCCCCTCTGTAGAAGTTGAGATGCATGAAGTCAAGCTTTGTGCTGTGGTAAAAGAACACTTTGAAGTTGTTTCATAAACGGTGACCGATGCAGGAATTTTGCACTGATTTTTCACTACTGCCACACACCAGAGCCTGTGTCCAAACACATCTTAACAGAACATCAGCTGAAGCCTGGGGCAGTTCCCAGTCCTGCTGTGGGAGCAGCGATGCTGCCGTTGCAGCAGTGGGTTATGGATTCAGCCCTCTGAACTTTGTAGCACGGACACTTGGCCTCAGGTCTGCAGATGAAAATAAACGTGCACTTGAGAACCTAAGTATGAGATGTCCTAATTTTAAGGAGGTTGTTCCTTCTCCTCTCATCACTTTTGGACTCTAAACTAGCAGCTGTACGCGCTGCAGAATAGCAACCGGTGTTTGGAGAAGGAACGGACCTAAAAATAGATCCTGGGGAAAACAGGAAGAAATACCTCAAAGATTTCACTGTTGATTGAGAAACAAGACATTTGTTAGATGCATCCCTTTTATTTTGCTTTTTTTCTCCATGGTTTATAGAGATGGAGGAAGTAGACACTTCTGTTAGTAACTCTTTATCTTTAATACTGAAGGTACTGGAAGTTGCATACTTGTTTTGTCAACTCATGAATTCCGGCTACAGATGAAAATTGAGCATCACCTGAGGGATGTGGCTTCCTGTTTTCTCTGCTTCCAGCTCTTCCCTGAGGTATTCTATTTAAACTGTTTTAAAGAAGCATGACTCTGTGGCATTACAAGCCATAGTTATCTATCCTGATATATTTCCTGTCAGCAGTGCTCATGTCAAACATGTCTTTCTGTGCTTTAGAGAGATGAAGTGTGGGCGTCTTACTCGGGGAGTAGTGACCTGTACATCTGGAACACCAGAGATGTTGCAAGTCCACCTCAAAAGATTCATCTTCAAGATTGCTCTGAGATTACTTGTATGATAAGAGTTAAAAATCAGGTGAGAGACATTCGGACTGTTTTTTACCCATTGTGGAATTCTTTTAGAATCATAGAATCATAGAATGGTTAGAGTTGGAAGGGACCTTAAAGATCATCAAGTTCCAACCCCCTGCCCTGGGCAGGGACACCTCCCACCAGACCAGGTTGCTCCAAGCCCCATCCAGCCTGGTCTTGAACACCTCCAGGGATGGGGCATCCACAGCTTCTCTGGGCAACCTGTTCCAGTGTCTCACCACCCTCACTGTAAAGAATTTCTTTCTGGTATCTAATCTAAATCTCCCCTCTCCCAATTTAAAAACTTTTACTAAGGTTTTGTTTGTTGGCAGCTCTCATGGGCTGTCATTGCTTCCTTACTGGGTGTTTTTGTAGGTACTGGTTTGAAATGTTGATTCCTCTTTGAAATCAGACTGCCCAAATGGCTGTTACCTACCCCACAATGCATGTCAAACCAAAAGCCTCATCCGTAATTAAGTGTGTGGTGACTTTTATTGGCCATTGACATTTGCAGGTAATGGTAGAAACTGAAATTTTAGCTCCCTTGAGATTTAATCTCAGGGCTCCTAAGACTAAGCCTTGGAAAAAGGTTAATAGACAAACAATAAATGCCAGTTAGCCGGCCTATTTTTGTAGGTGACCTTTTTCTTGTTTAGTTACTACATTCCTAACCCAAAAGAGACCAAAGGAGCCAATGGCTTCCTATCTCAGCATCCTGTGTCCCTGTCAGACTCAGGCTGTGTACCTGCTTTTTCTGGGTGGTATCAGTAGGTGTGCCAGTGCCTGTAGCTGTGATATCAGATGGGGAGTCCTGGCTTTTTCCATCTTTTCCTGAACCAGGGGAACCTCAGGGGAGCCAAAAAACCCACCAGGAGCCCACAGCCCACAGCAGCTGAGGAGACCTGGGCAGGGTCAGGAGCAATGGTGACCCAACAGTTATAGTAGAACCCCCTGGGGAGAGCTACTGGCCAGGAGCACCTTGATCAGAGTGGGCAAACATGGCATGGCATGGCAGTTTGAGCAGGAAGTGTGGTGTAACTCTGGTGTGTCCACCCAGAAGAAGGCCATGTCCTCTCTAAGCTCTGCACCCACCACAACTGAGGCAGCTTCACAGACAGGGCTCCGATGGGGACATGCTGCCACTCAGGTGCCAGGCTGTGGGGT
Organism: Calidris pugnax; assembly: GCF_001431845.1. Taxonomy (NCBI): domain Eukaryota; kingdom Metazoa; phylum Chordata; class Aves; order Charadriiformes; family Scolopacidae; genus Calidris; species Calidris pugnax. The sequence goes on from NW_015094509.1 coordinate 27,609,497, forward strand.
GTCCCTGCTCTTCCACCAGTGAGGGAGGTGTGCCCAGGGAGAGGAACTCCTCCATGTGGTGACAGAGCTCTGGGAGGAGCTTGAGGAGTATCGGGGAGTCTGAGAGGGAGATAGACATCAACTCCAGCAGATACATATATCTCATAGTATAGTTTGGGTTGGAAGGAGCCTTCAAAGGTCATCTAGTCCACCTTCTCCTACAGTGAGCAGGGACATCTTCAACTAGTTCTTCTTATATATATAGGGTATTTTCAGTGTTTCCCTTTTCCAACCTGGCAAGAGAGAACCTTCACCGTCTCCATGTGGCACCGTGTCCTCGACTGAAACGTCAAGTATCAAAACTGACCCTAGTTTGGTTTGGTTTTGTTTTGACTCCAGATGTGGGTTGGCAGCAGTGGAAGGTCACAAGGCAAGAGCAGAGGGAAGATCTACGTGATCGATGCTGAGAAGAAGACGGTGGAGAAGGAGCTGGTTGGTCACACGGACACAGTAAGGGCGCTGTGCTCGGCAGAGGACAGATACGTCCTCAGCGGCTCCGGGAAGGAAGAAGGGAAGATTGCCATTTGGAAAGCTGAATAGTTCAACTGTTCAAAATATGGCAAAATACATATTTTCCTCCCTGTGCTGAGGAAAAAAGCTCAGAACCTCAGGCCGCGTTTACTCCAGCATCTTGCTTCTATTTCAACCACCTCTCAGTGTTATTTTTTTGTGGTATTTATTGAGTTATTTAGTAGCTACGTTGTTGTAGAAAATGGAAATGGAAGTGAATCTCTCCTGGCACCTTGTCCTGCTCCTGCATGTTTGATAATAACAGGAATGTGAACTGAGGGGTCACTGCCTTTGAACTTGACCCGTTTTGGTGGGGAGGAGCAGGGCTGTTGGCCGGGCCACGTGGTGCTGGTTGCCCCAAGAGAGAGAGAGCAGAAACCAGTTCAGTAATTCCAGTAATTCTGCTGGAGCTCTTTCTCATTTGTCTAAAACCATGCGATTCAATCTTTACAGCCTATAATAGCTGGAAATGGGCACTGAAAAGGAAAAAAAAATATATCTAAGTGCCTTTGTTGGATTTACTGTAAATGCTGAGTGTCTTTCTGAACTGGTTTTATCTGGGAGGACTGGTTGTTCCCCCTCTGTACATTTATGGTGCTCTAGTATTGAAGATGTAGACACGGATCACGCCGAAAGCTCCCTGCTGGGGAGAGAAGATACTTGGGATGTTATTGACAACTGTTTTTTAAACTTGTTTTTCCTTTAGAAACAAGGCCCAGCACTTGGCATTTGGAACAGTATGTGACACTCCTTGGGGTTTGTTTTTTTTTTTTTCCCCTCTTCTGAAGCACTTAATTTATTTAATTTCTGTATATATTACGCTGGCTTTTGGACACAACCTTCCAGTTCCTTTGCAAACCAACCTCTGCCACTCCTCCCGTGGGTCACCGTTGCTGCAGGCACAGGAACTGCTGTTACTTCGTGTAGAACCTGCTTAATTTTCAAATCCTGTAAAGTCCTCAAACTACTCTTTAATTACTGAAGCCAGCATCACGGGGGTGTGATCTGGGGGACTCTCTTGACAGCGTCTCCTGATCACGTCCTCACCTCCCATGTTTTCCCCACTGATGACAAGTACCTACAAGTCAAGCAATAAATGGAGGCAGAAGAGTTTTGTGTCGACGATATTTAATATATTGTAAATAGAAGGAAAAAAATGGGCTGCTACTTTTGTTCATAAATACAAAATAGGCCTAATAGAAGTGTAAACTACTGGAAATAATACTCTCTGTAATATTTCTATTACAATGTGCTGATGAAAGGTTTTATCATATGTGGTAACTGAAATTTTACCTTTTTAAGTGTGGGGTTTTTTTTTCAATTTCAGAATATTAAACACTATATTGATACTCTGGCCTCTCTTTGTGCCTTGTTCTTTTTCCTGTGTAAAGGAATATTGTGTATTTCTTGATAGACACTACGAGACTGATGATTTTTAGCGCTGACTTGTGTCCTGGCTGTGTGCTGTGGAGAATAATTCCCTGGATTTTCTTCTCTACACACTCTCCTTTCTCAAACCAGCTTCTGCTGGTGGCGTGTCCTCCTTTGAGCTCCTCATCTCTAATTTCCATGTTCCTTATTTCCTCCCCTGGCTGTTGCTTCTGCTGAATTATTTACTGCATGAAAAGATTTCTCTGTGCAGGGACCCACAAGTGCTGTTAATGCCACTGTGCTCCTACGGAGACGGACCTGGCTGTGCCAACCTGTGCCTGCCTCTCCATGGTTTTGGGGATTTCATTCCTGCTCCGTGTCTGCCTGGATTTCATTCCTGCCGGACTCCTTGAACCTGCTTTTGCCTTCTCGACCGCTTCGTACCCGGCTCGTGGAAACCTCAGGTGACACAACCAGCAAATGCCTGGTTTTTGTGATGATTGTAAATTCTTTTGTTCATAAAAGACTCCCATTTATGGAATAGGAATCTAATTCATTGAGATGTCTTCTTTTCAAAAACACTGCTTTCTTTAATACCAGCTGTTGAACAGGAGAAGAGTTTGACCCCATCGGACCAAACCATGAGATACAAAGATCCTGCAAGAAAACTAACCCATCCCCAAGAGCAGGAGCACCAGCGGGAATTCCAGGGACTTGGGGAGCACAAGTTGGACTGCCAAAAGGTCACCCCTCAGCCTTCTCCAAGCTGAATAAACTGTGATCTCAGCCACTCCTCGTAAGTAAGTCTTGCCCTCAAGGTCTTTCACCACCTTCCACCCCCCTCGAGGGGCGCAGCGGAGGTGGGGAGCTGATGTCCTCTCTCTGATGACCAGCAATAGGACACGAGGGAATGGAGTGAAGGTGCATCAGGGGAAGTTCAGGTGGAACATTAGGAGGAGGTTCTTCAGTGAGAGGGTGGTTGGTCACTGGAACAGACTCCCCAGGGAGGTGGTCACGGCCCCAACCCAGAGTGGACAATGCCCTTGGTCTTATGGTTTAGTTTTAGGTAGTTCTGTGAGGAGTAGGGAGTTGGACTCAATAATCCTTATGGGTCCCTTCCAACTTGGGACATCCTCCCACTCAAACCAAGGGATGGCAGTGTTGGCTTTCAGAAATAACCCAGCTGTGGAGATAGGAGACGCAGGAAAGGCAGCCTGTCTCCTGGTGGCTGTGACATGGGACATGGCAGGTAGGAGACAGCCCCTTTCCTCTGCCTTCCAGCCTCACTCATGGGCTGCTGTGGGGCTGGTTGTGGGGCTGGACCCCCTTTTTCCATTGGTACCCCATAAATCCTGCTATTTACAGTCAGCTTTTTAGAGCGAATAGAGCAAAAAGGCCATGAATTCCCTCTTTCTGTACCTATTTCAGATGCCCCACTCCCAGCCCTGTCCCCTCTCAGGGACACCATCCCATGGGTGGCATCGACGTGGGTCCTGGCTGCCATGGGGTCAGCTCAGTTTGGGGGCCAAGGTAGCAGGATTCACACCCCCCCAGCTGTCTGGCTGCCACCCTGTCCCTTTGTGCCACCCCAGGTGTTGGGACAGGGAGGGGATGCTGCAGAAACATCATGTGGCACCAGCTCAGCCCCCCAGGCCTGGAGGAGGAGGAGGAGGAGGAAAACGCTGCTCCTCTGCCCTGCCCTGGTGCCACCACAGCTGGAGGGTTGTGTCCAGCACCTAAAGGGGGCTACAGGAAAGATGGGGAGGGACTTTTTGGAAGGGCTTGTAGTGATAGGACGAGGGGTGATGGCTTCAACCTGGAAGAGGGGAGATTGAGATGAGATCTCAGGAAGAAATTATTTCCTGTGAGGGTGGTGAGACACTGGAACAGGTTGCCCAGAGAAGCTGTGGCTGCCCCATCCCTGGAGGGGTTCAAGGCCAGGCTGGATGGGGCTTGGAGCAACCTGGTCTGGTGGGAGGTGCCCCTGCCCATGGCAGGGGGTTGGAACTCAATCTTGAAAGTCCCTTCCAACCCAAACCATTCTATGATGTTAAGTCCCAGGTGAGTTTCTCACCTTGGGTTTTTTTTAAATATTAATCTTTGGGAAGGAGATGAATGTTGTCTGGGATGGAGAAGCAGCAGCCACGCTGGGCCTGCGTCACCACCAGCCCCCCAAGTGCCCCACAGAAAGGACATGTCCCCAGTCCCACCCTCCCCACCCCACAGCAACACCAGGGACCAGCTCTTACTGAAATGTTTATTAAGATCGAACTTCAGAACAACGGATCGGAACACAACGTCTCGTGGAGTAGAGTATTTCTAAATTGATTTTCCTCTTCTATGCATAAATGAAAAACGAATCAAGATTATACAAAAAAAAAAAAAAAAAGAACAGAAAGTGCAGAACACAATAAAACAGTTCTCATGCAACAAATCTTTCTTGTTTTTAAACCTTAAAACAGAAAATAAGCTCAACAGTGTAGAAATAAAAACCCATACATACATTTTGCCGTCTACGCACTCAAACATTCATCTGTGACATCACTTCTCTTTATCCCTTTTTCCTCATAAAACTTAACATTATGTGTTTAACACATGCTTATAAACATTGCTAAACTCAGCAAGAGCTATTATAGTGCCCCAACTTAATAAGTTGATAAAAAAGTAGTTGTCGTATGGCCAGTTCACAAAGGAACTAAATATTCTCTATTTTTTTTTTTTTCTTTTTTTTTTAATTGTCTTTTTCCGCTATGAGATGCCTATATGCAGCTTTCTATTAATATGAGGCATTTAAAATAAGCTGGTCATTTGGCTACCGAAAGGGCTTAGTGTTCACGTTACATCAGAAGAAAAAAAATAATAATAATTGATTAGGAACTGCCCCTTTGGGGAGAAAAAAGTCTTTCTGGGTTGTTTTTGGGGGGCTCCTTACCACAATTTGGCTCTCGCTGAGGATTTGGGTGCAGACTCAAGGAGGTGACACCTACTTCGGCCAAACTGCTCCTAGAGCTTCACCCCCAGCGCTGAAATTTAAGAAAAAAAAGGTGTTAGAACGTGTCAAATTGAACCGTGTCCTGGGCTTTCTTATTTAGCAGGTCCCAAGGGCAGCAAGAGCCTTTTAGTTTTACCAGGTGCTCTCTCTTTTCTGGGGGGAAAAAAGGTATTTCTCTCTGCTGGGCACCCCAGGGGCAGACGAGCCACACTCATGTCAGTGGAGGAACCACATAAAACCAGTTTTCCAGAAGGTGATTTTAATTTAAATTAGAGGAAAAACTGGAGGGTCGTAAAAAATGCCCAGGCAGACGTTAGTGTGACGTTACGAAAAGGCAAATTAACCTTTTTCCTTGTTATCTAAGATAATTTCCTAACTGGGGGGGCTCCTCAGCCTCAAAAACAAAAGGCCAGTTTGATTTTTGAGCTCCAGCTTCTTCTGGATGCAACATGAGAAACAGAAAAATCTTTGGGTAGCTCCAACTTTTTCAAAAATGACCTTTTTTTTTTTTTTTTTTTTTTTTTTTTTTTTTTTTTTTCCCCGATTTCTCTCTGCTGGGCACCCCAGGGGCAGACGAGCCACACTCATGTCAGTGGAGGAACCACATAAAACCAGTTTTCCAGAAGGTGATTTTAATTTAAATTAGAGGAAAAACTGGAGGGTCGTAAAAAATGCCCAGGCAGACGTTAGTGTGACGTTACGAAAAGGCAAATTAACCTTTTTCCTTGTTATCTAAGATAATTTCCTAACTGGGGGGGCTCCTCAGCCTCAAAAACAAAAGGCCAGTTTGATTTTTGAGCTCCAGCTTCTTCTGGATGCAACATGAGAAACAGAAAAATCTTTGGGTAGCTCCAACTTTTTCAAAAATGACCTTTTTTTTTTTTTTTCTTTTTTTTGTTTTTTTATTTCTTCCCCGATGCGCTTTACAAACGTTCAGCTTTGTCGTTTAAAGGAAGGCTTAAACAGCTAGAAGGACTCTCTCTATAACCATAAAGTTTCTGCAAAGAAAAAAATAAGATTTGGTTATTTCTTCTACACAGTCATCAGTGACGTTTTTCTGTGCAACATTTGGTGTTCGTTAACATTTATTTGGCCTACGGAAAAGGAAACGAGGACAAAAACCAGCTGCAAATAAAAAAAACCCCACTTCTCTTCCACAACAGATACTTCAGACGCCGAAGCTGCTACATGTGCTTGGAATATCATGCAGGAGTTGACTTATTCCTTTAAATAAGATACATATTTATAGCTGAGCTCGTCTGGCAGCGGATGGGGGGGTGAGGGAAAGCTGGAAGAACTCAGTTGAGATATTGTTGGGTGGAGTGAGGAGGAACACACAACCACCAGAGATATTCTGGCCCGAGTGGGGTGTATATAAACATCTGTTATATACACATGGACACACACCAAAAAAAATACACCAAAACCCCAACTCTCAGTGAGTTTGTCACGACGTGGTGTCGCACAACCCGGCGCGGTGCCCACAAAAGAGTCACCGAGGACGTGAGCGACCACGGAGAAGGAACTTTGCCCCTGCCAACTGCCTCCAAGGAAGGAAGATCCCCCCAAACTCTGCCCCCCTGCTCAGAATCCCAGGATTCCAGGAATCCCAGGAAATCCCAGGAACAAACTGTGACTTTACTCCTAGCTGTGACCTCAGCCACACGACCTCGCTGGTAGCCACAGGACCTCCCATGTTGGTGGCCATCGGAGGAAGGCCAAGCTCCCCACAAACGGATGGTGGGCGGGTGGACACGTTGCTAATGATGGAACTGAGGGGTTTTTTTTAATGAGGGACCTGGCAATAATCACTGTCTCCCTCATTCCAAGTGAAATCAGAGGGGAGAGGGATGAGAAAGGCTCTCCCACCCCTCCGGGGAGAAGAAAACCTCACGTGAGGCTGTTTCCTCACGGGCAAGAAAAGCAGGAGGCTCCGCTCGCGGCGGCCGTGCTGGGAATGTCTCAGAGCTGAGGAAAAGGCTCCAAAAAGGCTCCAAACCAAAGGGGAAAAGGACCTTGTGTGTTTCAAGGAGCACCAACCTCTCCTGGATTTACTGCCTTCCTCCCTCCTGACGATGAACAACCCACATCTTTCCATAACTGCTTACTGCCAAGCACGAGCAAACAACCAGATCTGTGGTCTTAAAAGGCTATTTAGGTAATAAATCTTTACGAAAGTCAGCTAACCAGCAGGAAGAGAAACATTCCTAAGAAATTATTGCTTCTGGAGTCTGAGATTGCCATTCCCGAGCCGCGCAGATCCAACCGGACTCTGAAATAAGCCAAGGGATGCAGAAATCCAGGCTGTGCCCTTCCCGAGCCGTTCACGTTTGAGCTTCTCTGCCCTGGTGTGAAATATTTCCAGATGTGCAGGTTTGGGACCACAGCACCCGAGGATCTGAGCACGGATGGGGTCTGAGGTGTTCCCCAGCACCGGTAGAATTGATTCCCAATAGAGCAACACCAAACAGGAACCACGAAACCTCAAGCCCACGGCAGCGAAGGTCCAAAGGGACGGAGGGCGAGGGATGAACTGCACGACTGGGTAACACCAACCACCAGAAAATGATGCTTATTGCCACCAGGAATAAAAAATAAAGCCCCTTCAACTCTCTCTTACCGCAACTTCTCCAACAAACGTGTAAAACCTTACTGTTTTATCTTACAATTGTGACTGAAACCAGAATAATTCCTGTATCGTAAGCCAAGCTAAAGGAGATGCAAAGGAATAAATTGGTGCCTGCTCCACCCTGAGAAGTGCCAGGTTTGAGGGGAAGCTCTCGGGAGCCCTGGCCGGCAGCGCGGCGGTTCCTCAGCCTGGCCGAGCTGCAGGAGGAGATGCTTTGGCAGGGGCTCCCCCAAGTTAATTCTTCTGGCAATACTACAAATACTCCAGAGCGTTGACAATGGATAATTATTTCCTTCAGCTTTCCAGGGGAGTGAAATAGAGCTTCCTGCGACAAGGAGCGTGCGGATCCTTACGGACGGTAATTAAACAGCTCCATAAACAACTCCAAATACAGATTTTAACATCCAGTTCTTAGAAACCAGGCTCTGCCAAGTGCTGGCTGGGACAAAAATCGGCCCTGCCCTGCCTGTGACTGAAACCCCCCTGGGTTCCAAACATCCTTCCCTCCCTCCTCGCCCTTCCCCTGATGAGAAAACTGAAGAACGGTGGGTGAGCTCACCCCAAAAATGGCTTCCCCTTCCCTCTGCCGGGTGCGAAGCCAGAGGGAGCTTCAGCTTCTCTCTGCAGCCAGACCTTGGTCACCTCGATGGTGCTGGGCAAAAAATCTCAACTTTTGAAGGTGCCGTGGGGAGCAACAGCGATTGGAAACCTCAGGGAGAAAAGGCACCCGCCAGAAGATGCAGATTTTTAAATGGTAGAAGAACTTTTCCAGAAATAAAGTCATTAAAGTAAGGATTACTCAACAGCCTGCGATTAACCAAATGTGGAGTCTTTGAGGAGATTTAAAAATAAAATAGTAAAGCCACTTAAAAATGCCTGTCTCGGCGTGTGTTTTACACGAACGCCAGGTATAGGGTGGAATCCACCACTCGTCCCTGCTCGACACGAACATCACCAGAATATGAGGAATATATTCAATGTAACTGAGATGATAAGATTCACGGCAGAAGTTCAGTTAAAGTATTTCTCCCAACTGATCTCTTCCAGAAGGTCTCATGTTCTTCAGTAGTATCATTCCCCTGTCTGAACACAGGTCACAGTATGTGTTTGAAACTAAAAAAAAAAAAATCACTTGGAAGAAAAAAAAATAAACCAACCAAAAAACAACTTTCTCGAGACACTTGGAAAAAAAACCAAACCCAACTAAGTCTCTTGGCGATTCCACCAGCCTAAAACCCCACCGTTGTCACCCTTGACAGCGTGGGACATCGACACCATCAGCTAAAACCCCACCTTCTGCCACCAGGAATTGGGCAACGGCGTTGGCCAAGACTGTGCGTGACCTTCAAACACACCCAACCCCATACGGTTCTTAAATACATCGACGATTCAAGTAATTTATTAAAAACGGCTTGGAAATATAGATATCTCTTCTTCCTTGGAAGGACTGGTTATTGCAGCATGATTTCCACGTGCGGGTTTGAAGGACTGTGGCAGGAGGAGTCTGGGGGAACGCGAGGAGGAGCCGTGAGGAGCATCACGAACGCTTCCTGTGGGACGATGAACACCAAGTTGGGTTTCAGAAGTTTCTGGAAAGGGCCACCAGGTCTCCGAGCTTCGGCTCCCCCTGGAGCAAGCCAAGCAGTGCTTCCCATGGGATTTAACGTGACTCTTTCAAGCTCTTCACAGAAAAAAAACCCCAAAACCCAAACGTCTTTGCGCCGCAGCCATGTCCTGAAGCAAGGAAGGGGACATGGAGGTCGCGCTGATGCCCTTGGTGACGGCAGCTCAGAGGAGCTCCAGCCTGTGATTCCTCCTCCACGGGGACCGGAGCAGCAACACACGCTTCTGGATTGAATTTTAAGGCCTAAAAAACCTGTTTCTGATGAGATTTTTCGACAGCCAGACTATGCCATAAAGTGACAGAGGTAGGCCTTGGGTTCACCTTGTTGGACTGACACCGCGCCTTCACCCCGGCTGCCGCCTTCCCAGCCAGGAGGTTCAAGGATCATTAAAAGTGCAATTAATCGACGACTTCCTTTCCCTAACGAAAGAGAATCCGCACATCCCCCCCCTCCCT
>NW_015094509.1:27619127-27680595 GCF_001431845.1 Calidris pugnax
CCCAGCTAAAAATTGTCACAGCGTTTTCCAACGACATTCATAAAAATTCAGCACTTGTGATTCAAAAAAATAATAAAAAAAAAAACCCAAACCAAAAAAAACCAACAAACAACCTGTCAGTGCTGGTCACCTCTCCCAGTTGCTGCTCCTTCCATCTCCCAGTTCCCATCCCGTTTCCCCTCTCTCCTGCCAGGCAGCAGACTGGGGAGGAGCTGTCGAGTCAAGGATTGATGACTAAAAGGATTTACCACCAAAAAGATTCGCAGCAGTTTCGCAGAAACCGCCGGAATCGCTTTGTGTTTCGTGTTTTTTTTCTCAAAAGTAATTGCAAATCAACCTATTCTGTAGTAATTGCACTAATAAAACCAGGAAGTCTCAAATTAACTGTAGCTGTCGGAGCGACAACGTCATGCTTGTGAAAAAAAAATAATAAATCCATCAAGATGTCTAAGCATTCGATTCAGCTGTTACACCAGAGAGATCTGAAATGTTCAGACAAAAAAAAAAAATAATATATAGCAAGAGACTAGAAGTCAGGAATAGCTTCCATTTTCAGTTAGTTTAAAAACAGCCGAAAACTTAATTTTTCTAACTGGCTAATTGTATACACTGTGAGTCTCATGCAGATTAATAAAACTTAGTTGAAATCTAAATGTATTCTTCATAAAAAAAAAAAAAAAAAGTGTTCGGAAATGACATTTCTAAATTGTAGAGAAAGCAACGAGCGCGGTGGCGACCGGTCCGAGCCTGGATTAAGGACTACAGGATTTCATTTACACTTTTGCATGGAACTTCTCTTCTGTCATTTTAGCTACAAGTAGTGAAGATCTTAATTTGTTTTCCTGGGGGGGTGGGAGAGGGGGGGGAAAGAAAAAAAAAAAGTCCTTAATCCTGCACCTGCCCTCCCTGGAATGTGGGTGAAGGAGCTCACACGGCTGACTCGCTCTCCGGCTCCGCCGCGGCCGCTCCTTTCCTCGTGAGCTTCAGCACCGGGGGCTTCTCGGCGCCGGTGCCGTTGCCCTGGGTGGTCTCTGGAGGACCTAGTCCTTTCTGGTCTTCCTTCGGTTCTTCGTTGACTTCGGGGTAAATCACCAAGAAGGTAGCTGTCAAAAAACCCAGGAAGGAGCCCACGGAAGCCACCATGGGAATGACTCGGACCGTGCCGACCGCGTCCACCACACCACCCAAGGCAGAGGCCACCAGGATCTGGGAGATGTAAACCTGACAGGACAGGATGGCGCAGTCGATGCCAAATCCTCGCTTCGAGTTCCCGGGGCTGTGGTGAATGTACTGGGAAAAGACAAGAAACGTGTGTTAGGAGGTAAAAAAACCAAAAATCAAATATTTAAGCGCTAGTATCTCCCTCTAGGGAGAAATTCTTTCCTATGAGTCTGGTGAGACACTGGAACAGGTTGCCCAGAGAAGCTGTGGCTGCCCCATCCCTGGAGGGGTTCAAGGCCAGGCTGGATGGGGCCTTGAGCAACCTGGTCTGGTGGGAGGTGTCCCTGCCCAGGGTAGGGGGGTTGGAACTAAATGGTCTTTAAGGTCCCTTCCAACCCCAACCGTTCTATGATTCTGTGATTTCCACTCACCTCAATATATAAAACTGCACTGAACCTGAGTGATGTCAGAAACAAGGTATATAATAAATACTCCAATAATTATTTCATTATTCAAAGATGATTCAAGGATTGGAGCATCTCCCTTATGAAGAAAGGCTGAGAGAGCTGGGACTCTTTAGCCTGGAGAAGAGAAGGCTGAGGGGAGACCTTATGAATGCTTACAGGTATCTCAAGGGTGGGTTGAAGGAGGAGGGAGCCAGACTCTTTTCAGTGGTTCCCAGTGAGAGGACGAGGGGCAACGGGCACAAGTTGGAACATAAGAGGTTCCACTCAAATATGAGAAAAAACTTCTTCACAGTGAGGGTGCCAGAGCCCTGGAACAGGCTGCCCAGGGAGGGTGTGGAGTCCCCTTCTCTGGAGATTTTCAAGACCCGCCTGGATGCTCCTGAGTAACATGCTCTGACAAGCTCTGGGCCATCCTGATTTAGCAGGGGAGTTGGACTAGATGATCTCTATGGTCCCTTCCAACTCTAAAAATTCAGTGAAATTCAGTGAAATTCATCTCTCTTGTGCACCCAAATCCTTTTATACCTCAGCACAAGGTAAAGCCGTCAGGACCCCACCGAGCCAACGTGATGTCACATCATCTGATTGAAGTGACAGCTCTTGCTATTTACTATCAAGGACAAATCCATGTTTTGATCCCAGCAAAGCAGATATCTCAAATAACACCATTTAATAAATCCATTTTGCCACTGTGATCTTCGGAGACATCACAGAACCATCGAATGGTTTGGGTTGGAAGGGAAGGTCATCTTGTTCCAACCCCCCTGCCGTGGGGCAGGGACACCTCCCACTAGACCCGGTGACAAATGTGAATGATCTGCCTTGATGAAAATATTCCAAATATTCCACTTACCTGTTTAATATCATGGTATTGTCCCAAAAGCGCGTAGGGGCAGTAGGAGATACTCATAGAGACTATTCCCATGGTGCTGATCATGATCATGGTGACGTAGACGTTGGGGAATATGGCCATCACTGCCGTGCCCAGAGAAAAGCCCAGCGTGCCCAGGATGTAGATCACTTTTATACTCAGGTCATAGTTGTCCAAGTATTTCTGCAACAAGGCTGCAGAGATGAAGAAGAAAACATAAATCTTAGTCTAGTTGGGGAAGTTTCTGATGTGGCCGTGACAGCCTGACACGCTATTTAGGACTCAGACGCTGACGGTGTATTTGGCTTGTCTTAGTGCACAGCTCATTGGGAAAAAGACATATTTCTAGTTCAGAAACCAAGAATAAACAAACTCTGAGACTTTCTTAAACCCTGCTACAAACCTGAGGCAGAACTCAATGCTTTGAGGCTCAAACACATCATGGGCCACTGATTCCATTCATTAATTTTGCCTTTTTATTAACTTTATCAGTGCAGGAATGCTCTGAGCGCATCCTGTTGCTAATAAAAGCATATTTGCTAAACAAAGCAATCAGATAATTGATGTTTCCAGCCACGTTTCAGTCCGTGTTCAGAAAGAAGCTGCCCACCTGAACTTCAACTTGATGTGTCTCAACAAAGAGCCCGTCCCCACCGCACAGATGGGTGCAGACCTGCCTGCACACAGAACTGAAGTTTGGCAAAAGCTCTCAATTTCAGAGTCTGTATTTCAAACCTGTACTTGGTTTATCTGTTCTAATAAAGCAGGCAAGAGACTTTCAGAAATATACAGTTATAATTTTGATTTTAAAAAGCCTATGCAAAACCCCTCTGACAGATGCTTGAATCTTCTAGCAAGTGTAATTTAGTTTCCTGATGTAACCAAATTACACTTGTGTTTCCTCACGTTGAGATGGAGTTTCCTGTGCTCCAGCTTGTGCCCGTTGCCCCTTGTCCTGTCACTGGGCACCACTGAGAAGAGTCTGGCCCCATCCTCTTGATACCCACCCTTTAGATATTGCTCAGCATTGATGAGGTCCCCTCTCAGTCTTCTCTTCTCCAGGCTGAACAGCCCCTGATCCCCCAGCCTCTCCTCATCAGAGAGATGCTCCAGTCCCTCATCATCTTTGTACCCTCTGCTTGACTCTCTCCAGCAGTTCCCTGTCCTTCTTGAACTGGGGAGCCCAGAACTGGACACAGTACTTCAGCTGTGGCCTCACCAGGGTAGAGTAAAGGGGCACGATGACCTCCCTCGACCTGCTGGCCATGCTCTTTTGAATGTAGCCCAGGAGAACACTGGCCTTCTTGGCCACAAGGGCACATTGCTGCCTCGTGGTCAACTTGTTGTCCACCAGGACTCCAAGGTCTCTCTCCACCGAGCTTCTCTCCAGCAGGTCAGCCCCTAATCTGTACTGGTGTGTGGGTTTATTCCTCCTGAGGTGCAGGACCCTACCCATGCCCTTGTTGAACTTCATCAGGTTCCTCACTGCCCAGTTCTCCAGCCTCGTTGAATGGTAGCACAGCCTTCTGGTGTGTCGGCCACCCCTCCCAGTTTTGTGTCATCAGCAAATTGGCTGAGGTCCACTCTGCCTCCTCACCCAGGTCGGTGATGAATATATGGAACAAGACCGGACCCAGTACTGACCCCTGGGGAACACCACTAGATACAAGGGTGTAAACCTCGTGACCAAACAAGGAGGTGATGCTACTGAAGCAAACCCATTTTTGCCTTGTGAATACATATAGGAGGCGTCTGGTCGTGCAAAGTCTCTTACCTGAACAAACAGCAGCAGTAGCAGCATAAATCACCAGCCCCCAGCATCCCATCTGCACTCCCGCGTTGTAGGCGTGTAACTCGGTCGAGTTAGAAGGGGCCTGCACCAAACACAAAGTCGTTTCCTTGTAATCAGTGCATCTCAGAAATGAGCAATTAGAAGCAGGTCTGCCGATGGCAGCTCTTCTCTTACCTTCGGATCGCCCTGAAAGATGACCTGGCCCATGAAATCCGTGTAGAACACAGCTTCAGCAATGATGGAAAACCAAGTCAAGAGGTGACAGACGCAGAGCCTCAGCAGTTCCTTTGGCATCTTTAGCATGGACAACCACAAGAGCCTGACGGTGGTCTCCGTTTCCCCTTCTTCGCTCTCCGTGTCTCCGCTGGAGTTGGTGGTGCCGCTGGGATTCCTGTGCCGGCACCGCTGCCGCTGCCGCTTCTGCATGTCGTAGATGTCGTTCATGCTGCGCGAGGACTTTATCAAGACGATGGCGTTGGCCCGACGAAAGCGGTAGCGGTGAGAGCCTATCTTGCCGTAGTAGGAGAAGGTGTAAGAGGGCTGGCGGTAGAACATGTGCCTCCTCCTCCTCATGGAATTGGAAGTACTAGATTGCTTCATGCCTATTCGAGCGTGGCCGTTGAGGAACTCTTTTGGTAGGGAGCCGTTCACGTTGGGGACTTTATCTTCGTTTAAGCGATTATCGAGCAACATTTCCTCCTCTTTCTCGTTGTCCCTGAGGAAAGCAGAGAGGTGGTTGAGTTTGGATTTCATGATCTCTTGGCTTGCGTTGTGGGGAGTGTTGGGGTACGAAGCGTCCTGAAAAATGGAGGGTTCGATGTCGTGCAGAAAAAGCAGCTCCGATTCGATTTCCAAGGTGGCGTCGGGCATGTGCAGAACCGAGTCGCTCTTGCTCCTGACGATGTTCACCTCGAGGAACTCCATGTTGAGATCGTGCTCCGACTGAACCTCGTCGTGGAACATGGAGGCTCCGTAGGGCTCCTCCTCACTAATTACATTCAGTCGATTCAGAGGGGGGAGACTACCGCTGAATTTGACACTGGAAAGCGTGTCTCCTTCCTCATCGATCCTGTCCTGCTGAGGGTTATATTGCTCTTCTTCAATACTAAAAAGGTGGAGAGCAACGGAGACAGAGAAAATAATGGCTGCAAAGAAGAAAAGGACTTGCTCTTGCGATTTAAAAATACTACCCAAGAAGGTCTGTGTCCAGTCCAGCCCTCCTAACATATAACCGATTGCTCCTCCAAGACCTGAGGAAGAGAAAAAACAAGAAGTGAGCTCAGGAAAAATTAATTCAGCCACAACTTGGTCATCAGGAAGACCTGACAGCTGCCAAAAAACACATCAACTAACTCCATACCAGCTGAAAACGCGTGGATGTTAAGGGCCATGTCTTGTTCTTCACTGTCCACCACATCCAACAAATAGGCCCGAATCGGCCCTTCCGTTGCGTCGGCGCAAAAGTCCAACACCACGACACCCAGCACCGTGAGAACGATTCCAATGGGCTGCTTGTTCGGGACATCGCCAATAGCCAGACCTGAGGGGGAAGGGAAGAGGAATCTGAGCACCTCGTTCAAAAAGGGAAAACTACCAAGAGCAAGATTAACTCTTGAAGAGAAAGGTGGGCAACACGCTCATTGGAAACATTCCTTTACAGAGTAAAATGGCAATTTCAGCTCTTTGGCACAGATTTATGGGAGGTCAGGGACAAAGATGATGTTTTTACATCTATGAGACTGCCATTTATTTTTCAAAATGCTTTTTTGAAGTATCTCTTAAACCTTTGAGAGCATTTGGATATTATTTTGTGTTCCTAGGCTGTTTTTAGAAGAGACCGCCACGGTGCGAGAGGAAAACACCCAAACCCAACCTGCCAAATCTCATCCATCAGTTACGAACCCGGGGAACTGCAGCGCTGACACCATTCCTGACACCTAACGCCTGCATAAAGGGAAATTTAACCCTCTCACCTCTCTCTCTGCTTTTCTTAAACGTTCCTATTTTCTAGATGGCTTTTGTGAGCAGAACTTTCAAGGATGAGCTTGCAGAGCTGCACATTTGTCCCGAAACGGAGCATCGACAAAAGCGTGAATTATTTGAATCCGAGAGATTTAAACATTCCACATGCAAGGCTCTGATAAAACCATTAGCGGAACTGATGACAACGACTGTGGAAGGAGATGAAGGGGCTAAGCCACCAAAAATCATCTAAATCTCAAGTGCTATATGATTCTTGCATATTCAATCCTCCCTTATACCAAGTCCTGGGAATGCTGCACAATTTATACGTGTCCTAGATTGGGTGGAAACCTGAGCCGAGCACCCAGTGGAGAGAACAAGAGTTGAATAAGATCTATACAGGCTGTCCCCCCGGGATGTGGCTGTATTGCTATTTGGATTAGAAAACCTCTTTTTTGCTATGTTCTTGTGCTCCTTGTTCCCCTCCAGATGTCTCCTGCTGCCAGAGACCAGGTTACGGAAAAGTCTACGCTACAACGACCACCATCTCCTGTAGCCCCCAACTGAAATCAGGATTGTGAGTAACTGGAGACTAAGGATAGGAAAGTGAACGTAAAATGGGAAGAAGACAGACAATGAGAGCACACAGGGTCCATCTAGAAGAAAATCTGGTGACAAATGAGGCCTTTTCCTGCAAACCAATGACACCCCCTTTTGCCAGAGAGTGGTAAGAAATGCCTTTTCTCTCTGAGAAGTGACACAAGCCACCATTTCAAAAAGTTCAATTAAAGAGAGACTAATATTGCTTTATCACACTGTGCATCTGTTCTAAATAGTGGATCAAGTGCTGGCTGATGCTGATATAAATTGAATGTTAGTAGCAAATCTCTATCTTCTAATATGGAATGGGGCTAGAGGAGACCATGAAATGGCTCTCACTTCAGTTGAGTTTGCTTCAGGAGGAGGCCTGGGAGAGGCACAGGGGTGTTTATAGGGCTTTACAAAAGAATGTATTCATTCAAAATCTACCAGATCCATGTGCCAGGAATGGATGCAAAAAGAATACAGCTCACTTTCACAGTGCATTTAAAGAACTTTAACTGCACTGGGGTACCTGGAAAACACAGGTTTTCTAGAAAGCCATGCAATAGACTGTATTGTAACAATAAATTAATAGAAAAATCAAAAGACAATATTTGCTGCTGATTTATTAGAAGGTGATACACTTCTAAATAAACCTATAAACTGCATATGAGCTTTGCTTGCCAGCATCAGTGACTACGGACCTAAACCACTGTGTAGAAGTAAAAGTTTCTTAGCAATTAAATCATAGAATGATTAAGAGTTGGAAAGGGACCTTAAAGATCGAGTTTGAGCCCCCCTGCCCTGGGCAGGGACACCTCCCACCAGACCAGGTTGCTCCAAGCCCCATCCAGCCTGGCCTTGAACCCCTCCAGGGATGGGGCAGCCACAGCCTCTCTGGGCAACCTGTTCCAGTGTCTCACCAGCCTCATAGCAAAGAATTTCTTCCTAATATCTAATCTAAATCTCCCCTTTTTCAGTTTAAAACCGTTCCCCCTAATCCTATCACTCCACTCCCTGATGAAGAGTCCCTCCCCATCTCTCCTGTAGGTCCCCTTCAGGTACTGCAAGGTTGTTATATGAAGTCTCCCCGGAGCCTTAAATTAAATTAAATTAAATCTTAAGTTAAAAAGAGAGCTGTAGTCTAACATCTTGCATACATCTGGATGAGGAGGAGTAAGTCCTGGAGACACAACTACAAAGTACAATTGCAACCATACGATAGCAATTCAAATAATTAATATTTATTGCTTTGCTAAATAAAAAAAAAACCCTAAGTTAAACGTCATTCATCGGAACAGTTTGTCCACTGCAGTTTCTGCAGTTTCAAGAAAACTGACAACCATCATATGGCACCTCAATCTGGCTTTAAAAAGCTCCCACACTGAGCCAAGGTAATGTTCCACTCATTTCCCTCAATTAGTAAAACTTCTTCACAATAGAGCTGCATCTAACCACAAACAAAAACAAAAAAAAAAAAGAAAGAAAAAGGAGAGCCAAGAGTATATAATTAGGTGCTAAGTTCCTTTCATTTGCATCAGGCCAACCCTGATGTAAACATTTCCCCAAACGTACTGGCTGTCTCCTCTCCTACACTAAATTGACAAAGAGATTTGCAGATTGGAGATTAAACTGGGTAGTAAACTGTGTTCAAGGGAAACTATTTTTACCAGCTTTGATGGGGGCTCAGGAAAAATTCTTTTCCCACATCGTTTTTTTTTGATAAACAAATATTAACTGTGTTCTGGACATTTTCAATACCGGCTCTAAGAAAAGCACCAGAAAAAAGTGAAAAGATAATTTTTTTTGAAATAATGCTGGAAACAGGATGTGTTGCCAGATATGCATTAAAGGGAAAAGGGATCACAACAGGAAACGTTTCCCTGTGAACAGGTTGCTACAATTTTCCCATGTCGAGGATCGACCAAATCGGTCTCAACGACTGCAAACGTTACGCTGGCGACCATTGTATTAATCACACCCAATTAGCAGTCACAGCTCTGATTGCACAACACCTCACACAGCCCCGGAACTTTCAAATCAACACACACACAAGGTGGAGAGCTCGGACAGAGCGGTGCAGAGATTTCTCCCCATTTTAACACCAGTTAAATCAGCAAATCCTTAGAGTTACTCCCTACATAAAAGTCTGGAAGCGGGTATGGCAGGAGATACGCGCAAATGATTTCCTCGTTAATTACCTATAACAGAGCCATTAAGGAAAAGGGCAACTCCAAAGAGGGCACCGATGCAGAGAGCAAGAATAAAAGGCCGCCGGCGGCCCCAGCTCAGGGTGCAGCGGTCACTGGCCGAACCTATAAGCGGAGTGAAGATCAAGCCCAGGATAGGGCTAAGGAACCAAGTGAGGCTGTAGTATTGTTCAGGAAGACCTAAAAAAGACAAAAATGATTTAAAGGTTATGTGGGACACACGTAACATTTCACTTTTATACACGACATTTTGTTATTCCTTTGAAAACTGTAAACAGATCGGTTATTTACCTCCAGCAAATTCCCTCCCAAATGAACAATCCAGTTAGGATTTCTTATCAAAGCTTAAAAAAACCAGCTAAGGAAATCACAGATCATTTATCTTTCAAACACCTGGGCAATAACAAGGTAACAATAGGTATATTTGAGCTACTGAAATAATAGTTAAAAAGAAAATAATACATTTATCTAACAGTGGACTGAAATAATAGTTAAAAAGAAAATAATACATTTATCTAACAGTCCAATCACTAGTCTAGATGACTTACTATTGTCTCAAAAAATCACAGTTTGGCTGAATTCTGCTGAGTATGCAGGTTTTTTTTAACAGGGGTGTTGGTGGGGAGGGCCTCTGTGAAGAAATAACAGCCAAAAGTCTGCTGTGGAGAAGCCCAACAGCTTTGTCGCATCCTCTATCCGTTCCTGGACTATAAATCCAAAGATCTTTGGGATGCTGGAAAGCTGCCTGGTCGTCGGATACACACATCCCCTTCTTAACAAAACTTTTAATATTCAACAGGAGATGAACATTAAAGTGGTAACGTTCATCTAAAAGCACTACCATAAAGAGTCACCCAAGGTTTAATGGCCAGAGAACGATGGACAGAACTTGAGTGTTACATGAAATGTCCCATTTCTAAGCAGAAACATGATGACTCATAAAATTGAACACTGGACAATAAAAGAAAAAACAATTATTCATTAACCTTTAGAGAGCAGCTAGAGAGGCTTGCTTCCCTCTACCATCCTTGCTTTCTTTTCAGAACTGAGGTGACTATTCAGAGGATCGAATGGGCAAAAAAATGGATTTATTCTATAACATTTACCCAGGAAAAACACTTGTTACAAATAACTATTTCTGGAGAAGGAAAGCGAGCCCCGAAGCCCTGCTGTCCCTCTCTCCAGCGTGGAGAGCAATAGCCTGCAGATGGCAGACTGGCCCAGGAGAGCAGCTCCGCTCGGCTCCTTTGGGATCTGTCTCCCAGTTTCTCAGCTCAGGGCAGGTAACAGCTTTTACACGTTTCTGAGCAAAGCATGAAAAACAAAACTACCCATTTCTTGCAGCCCAACTGATGCAAAACTCAGTGTCTTTACCCCAGGAAGGAAAACCATTTATTATTCCAAAATCCCACACTGTGAGTGTGAGCGGTGTTTGACCTTTGCTGGAGAGATCAACCTGTACCTTGTGCTCCCCGCGCTGAGCCAGCCGTTACCGAGCAGGATTATACCAATCCCTGCCCAAAATAGCCCGCGCTGCAAATTTGGAAGTTTAATCTCCTGCTCTTTAAAGTGCCATCAAATCTTGACTAACGATGCTGACTTCTTCCAGGAGAGAAATCACAGTTTCCCAAGACCGGTGCGCTCTGCAGTGACACTGAAACGTTCTAGGAAAGGCTGAGGGACCTGGGTCTTTTTAGAGCCTGGAGAAGAGAAGACTGAGGAAGGAGCTCATTAATGCTTATAAATACTTCAAAGGTGGGTGTCAGGAGGATGGGGCCAGTCTTTTCTCAGTGGTGCCCAGGGACAGGACAAGAGGAAATGGGCACAAACTTCTACATAAGAAGTTCCATCTAAACATGAGGAGGAACTCCTTCAATTTGAGAGTGGCAGAGCCCTGGCAGAGGCTGCCCAGAGAGGTGGTGGGGTCTCCTTCTCTGGAGACATTCCAAACCCACCTGGACACGTTCCTGTGCAACCTGCTCTGGGTGGACCTGCTCTGGCAGGGGGTTGGACTAGGTGATCTCCAGAGGTCCCTTCCAACCCCATAGCATTCTGTGATTAGAATCATAGAATCATCTAGGTTGGAAGGGACCTTTCAGATCATCTAGTCCAACCATCAACCTAACTCTGACGAGAAAATAAATAAGAAATAAGAAATAAAAATCACTAAACCATATTCCTGAGGACCATGTCAACCCGTCTTTTGAACACCTCCAGGGATGGTGCCTCAACCATTTCCCCAGGCAGCCCATTCCAATGCTTGATAACCCTTTCAGTGTAGAAATTTTTCCTAATATCCCATCTGAACCTCCCCTGGTGCAACTTGAGGCCAGTTCCTGTTGTCCTATTGCCTGTGACTTGGGAGAAGAGACCAGCCCCCACCTCTCTACAGCCTCCTTTCAGGGAGTTGTAGAGAGTGAGAAGGTCTCCCTCAGCCTCCCTTTCTCCAGGCTGAACAACCCCAGTTCCCTCAGCTGCTCCTCCTAAGACTTGTTCTCCAGACCCCTCACCAGCTTCATTGCCCTTCTCTGGACCTGCTCCAGCAGGGGTTACTGCTGTGGGATGTCAACTCACTGCAGCAAGTCCGGTTTAAACAAGGTTAGAAGCTATCTTTGTTCTAGTGATCTACCCCTCTACTCCGCTCTTGTGAGACCCCACCTGGAGCGCTGTGTCCAGCTTTAGAGTCCTCAGCGCAAGAAGGACATGGATCTGTTGGAGTGGGTCCAGAGGAAGCCATGAAGATGATCAGAGGGCTGGAACCTCTCTGCTGTGAAGATACGGTGAAAGAGTTGGGGTTGTTCAGCCTGGGGAAGAGAAGGCTCCAGGGAGACCTTATAGCAGCCTTCCAGTACTTAAAGGGGCTACAGGAGACATGGGGAAGGACTGTTGATCAGGGAGGGGAGCGATAGGAAAGAAACACTGGCCCAGGTTGCCAGAGAAGCTGTGGCTGCCCCATCCCTGGAGGGGTTCAAGGCCAGGCTGGATGGGGTTTTGACCAACCTGGTCTAGCGGGAGGTGTCCCTGCCCAGGGCAGGGGGGTTGGAACTCAATGATCTTGAAGGTCCCTTCCAACCCAAACCATTCTATGCTCGCCAACATCTGAAATAATTTGATGTCACATCACTGCAAAAGGGCTGTACGTTGAGAAGTTTCTTTTCTGAATTATGTTGTGACTTGTGAATGATGAGCTGGGAGATGTCAACTGAGCTCCTCCGTCAGCACACACTCGAGAGACGTGGGGAAGGGGTTGCAGTAAATCATTCAGTTGCTTTAAATAAACACAGGGCACAAGGGCTGGCAAGAGCTCCATTACTGACGTTACAAGCATCATCCTATCTCATATGAATAAACAACCTTAAATAGATAGATATAAGCAAAATGGATACAATAAAGAGACTCTCTTTTAATATCCAATAGACAACCAGCTCGTTTTTATGGAGACTATGAGCAGAAAACAACAAGAAAAGGCCAGTACAGCAGGGACAAGCAAGAAGGGTGTATATCCAGGGACACCAGGGGCTTGCACAGCTCACTGTCCCTCTGCCCTTGTGGCCACCACTTTTATCTCCAATCTACAAAGGCATTTCTCTGTGGTCTATACAAATTTTAACAGAAAAAAGTTCTGGAAACACTTAATCCATTAAAAATGATGATTCCTGCAGAGAATTAAAACCTGTTTACAAATATTTTTCCTTCAACTGCAAAAACTGCACATTTCTAAATGGGAAAGACGGGGGGTTCTTTATGCTTTATAACCCCAGTTAACCAACTGTCATAAAAATGTCCTAAGATTATTAAAAAACACAGTGATTTTTACTGCCAGCGTGACTTTAACTTCAGTACTTTCAAGGTCAATGTTGGATGGAATAACTCCCCATCAGATTAAGGCCTGCATTCTGGTTTGAATTTACAGGCCAGTAAAAGAAAGGAAAAAAGGGTTTTTCGACCGTTGAAGCATTATAAATAAAAGCCTAAATCCAAATATTTACATTGAAAATGGCTTACTTTGCAAAAGACATGAATCTCAATGGAGCTAGGGATGTAGCTTTTATGGAAGGACAAAAAGGACACTTAAAAAACCACAAACATTATGTTTGGAGATCCTTCTTTAGACAAACCACTTCGATCTTCCTACTACTTTAGCGGCCAAAATATCTATCTTTAGAAAAAAGAAGCCATGATAAAAATCTATACGAGAATTAATAGCACCATGCCAAGAAAAATGGAAGAATTTCTAAAAAGCTTTCAGTGCTCCTCCAAGTAAACAGGAAAGGGATAACTTTCAAGTGAAACAGGAGCGATTCCCACAGATTGTATAGTGGTAGGAATCATCTACAACCTGCTGCTTCTCTTGCTGGAGAAGTCATGCTAGAGGATGACTTCTTCTGTAACCAAAGTGACTGGGATCTTATAAATGGCATTCCGAGCGTAAGCTAGCAGTTGATAAAATCATTGTATGTGTTTTATATACAGTTATGCAGAATTCAAAATAGTTATAATTTATTAAGTGAAGCGTATGACTTTTCTTTATCATAAGTATGTAAACAGTGATATTGTCACATTAGAATTCAGTTGGTTACTCAAGTGGAAAACTACTGAGTGGGGTTAGAGAGGATTCTTGGTAGGGAACTGGTGCACACACAAGCTAAAATAGGAAAAAAAAAACAGGAAAAATTCATTTGTTGGTGGGAGATTTCCCTCCTGAACCTGTCTGAGGGACGGCAGACTGCTCACCTGAGCAGTGTTTGGGCAGGCAAACAGAGCAATCATTTCAGCGATGGGTAGTAAAGTTAGTTACCCAAAGCTTAATATCTTAAATGTAATATCTTAAAGTCGAGATGTGGTATTGGTAAGCCATGGTCTACCCAGGGACACTAAACTCTGCCAGACAACAGGTCCTAGAAGAGCTCCCAGCCATGTTCTACCATGGGTCTTCCAGGAAAGAGCTTTCCAAGGCCCTGAGCAATACCTCCACAGTCCCATGAAGCAAGAGTTCAAAACACACCTTGGAGATGTTCTCCATAAAATTCATGCCTCATACTGGCAGAGTCTACAGGTGCTTCACCATTCCAAGAGTAGGTTTGCTTTAGCGCTAGACGTTTTGATATAAATGAGAAGGTTCCAGACAGGCAAGGACAACTCCAACCCTAAAATACTTTTTTCCCTTAAAAGAGGCTGTTCTGGTTTTAGTATCTTGAACGTCTGCATACGTGATACGCATATTTAGGTTGGCGTGCACGATTTGGCAGTAGAAGCAAAATAAATAGAAGACTGAAAATTGAAATACTTAAGAGATAGTGCATATGTGCAGATATATATATATATAAAAATAGAAGTCTTCCAAAAGTTTGCTGCCTCACAACAAGAATGAGCTCCAATAATGAAACTTTCTAGAAATGACATCTGCGAAGGGCACCACCAGGCAGTCAAGGAACAGAATTCCTTTCTCTGTATGTATATGCTGCTGTACCCACACAACTTGACCACATTTTAACACGGGAAGACAGTTAAGAAGGCATCCAAGCCAGCATGAGATGACAGTGAGTAGAAACGAAGAGATAAAGGGAATATTTTGACACCTAGAAGCTCCTTCTGATATCCCCATCTAGTGGCAAGGACTCAGATGCAGCACGTATTTGAAATAAACTTGGCTCGGGTGCTGTGCCCGGCCAGCAGCCCTGCAGCATCCAGCCTCTGATGTGCACAACAGATGTACGGATGCTGGCTTGGACTAGATTTCAAGGCAGCACTGCACAACAAGCTTGTCATCCCCACGTCTGCCTCGCCACGACCTCTTACTGCCAAACATCAAACGTCCCAACCACCGAGAGCTGCTCTACCCACCTGGAACAAGCTCTAACTGGGCTGGGACCGATTCTGTATGGCCAAGAGAAGCATCCCGCAGCAAATGCTTTACCAGAAGCTGCTCAGACTCACAGGAGGACTCCAAGGCCAAGGCAGCTGCGTCCCATTACCAGTTTTAATGCTGTTCCTTTATTTTGTCTGTAATTTTCCACCCCCGTGCTTGCCCTGCCAGGTAGCAGCAGCTCTAACGGTGAACCCCCATCCGCCAACTTGGAAAAGCAACCTGGTGGCCTCGTGGGGGGAGGAATAATAACTGGGGGATTATTATTTAGCCTTTTACTGACAGCTAATCTGAGGAAACACCGAGGAGGGGAAAAACATATCGGCTAAACAAGGTTAGTATTTGTGCCGTGAACTGAATGTGGAGCAGGTCACAAGGCAGACTCCGAAGTCTCATACAAATCAGTGAGAAAAAAGAGCAAAACACAACAACAGCTTCTGTTAGCAGCGCCGACTGCCACTGAGACCCTTGTAATATGGCATTTCCCAGCCAGCTACAAACAAACAGGACACTGGCTTCTAGTAAATAAGGGTTTGTTTTTTCCCAGACAAAAAAAAAAGTGCCCAACAATAGTGGGACCAGCAGCGCTCACGGTTCACAGGAAATGCTCACTGTGTCACCATCAGTCTCAGGGCTGCGTGAGGTCACGAGTTACATGGAAGAAAGATTAAGCCCCAGGCAGCAGTTTCTATTCAAAACCTCTTTTTGATAAGTTCTATTGGGGGAAAAATAGTTCTTTATAAGCTTTAACAATAAGATCTGATATGGGAATAGGATGCTAAGCTCCTATTTTCATTTGTCAGAAATCATCACCTCGAGACTTGTTTATACTCTTAAAGTAAACACCATACACGTTTCTGAACTGACGTGAGAAGCTGTTGTGCCCTGCAAATACTTTGTATTCTGCAATTTCATCCCTCTATAAAATACTGTGTGCTGCTAAAAATATATATACATTGATCTGTTTAAAAAGCATTGCTTATACAAGCTGCTTTGTTTAGACTACATTTTTTAAAAGAGCGTAGCAAGGAAAATCAATGCTTGTCAAAAAGTCAGAACCCCGGTATCTGCTCTTCATCTTCTTACAACAGAATCATAGAAACCACCACAAACTCAAGCTTTTTAGCTTTGGAGTGTCTATATGAGGAATAGGGATTTCAGAATTCAGCTGTAATAATTTCATAAATGCACCCTGCTATCCACTCGCTTATATTTAAAATAAAAATACAGAGTTGCCCCACATTTGGGTCCCCCAGAGAAACTGCAAACAAGTGGCCATGCCTGTTTCGAGAACTGTATCACCATGAAACTTCAACCACAAATCCTTTTGCTTCTTGCCATCTCCCCCCAGATTTTAGGACTTCCAATGCCTTAGAGCTCGTGTGGGACTCCAAGCTGCCAAAAAACCCCAAACCTGAGCCAATATATGTCGAACCAATACACTGGAATAGGCTTGACTGGGGATCTGAGTACTACTGGAGTACACTCAGCCCTTGTACTGGGAGTTTATTGCTCCCGTGAGAAACCACCTTCCTAACTTCTGGATTGAAATAGGAACTCTGACTAACAGGGAAGGGATATGAAAAAAAAAAGAGGAATTACTCCTGGTGCCCATTACCATGATTTGAGCAGCTTCCAAATGTGGGAGTATAAGCTTTTTAGAAGGAAATAACTTTAAGTCCTACTTGACATCAGAGTGTGATACCATATGAGACGAGATTTGCACCCCTAATGCTACAGCATCTTAGGGCTGCTGGTGTGAGAAGAAACAAAGCCTTATCCCAGACTTCATTTTTACATTAAATTATGCCCTCCCAGCCTGTAGGATAAGACAACACTTAACTCAAGCCAAGTGCTTGTTCAGAAGCTGCTCTTAACGAGCTGCAAATTGCACAGCAATACTGGAGGGAAATGACACTGCCCAGGATGTGCGATCGATTTGGTCACAAGCAGGCAGGTGGAAGAACTCAGAAGAAAATCAGTACCCCGAGGTTCTTAATAGCTGCTAGTTTTCTACATAAAAACGATCCCCTGTCAACTTGTCAGGCATCTTTATGCCCTCAGTGTCTCAGAAATGACCTATTGCAATAAACACCACATAAAACGGGAGCGATATCAAAACCGTGCCTTAAATCTTCCCACTGGTAAAATTCACAGCCTGAAATTCTTCTTGTGCCTGTCAAATAAGAGCTCCTCTGCTTAGGCTGCAACATTCACAAGCTGTCAGCACATTATATACATCTTATATAGGCAGGAGGACGTGCAATCTCTGCAGTCTGAATGTACTTTTCTGGAACACAAACTATCACCCAGTTGCAAAAAGTGCATCCTTTCCTTCCCCCTCCTGTTCAGCTCCTCTGTCTTAAGGACTCCTTGGCTTAAGGACAAGATTATTGATGAAAGCTGATTTGAGATATATGAACAAATAATTAACAGGAATATTAAAAGGATTAAATCAGGTTAGAGATGCTGGAAAACCTGTCACAGAACCATGGAATCACAGAATGGTTTGGGTTGGAAGGGACCTCCAAGATCATCCAGTTCCAACCCCCCTGCCCTGGGCAGGGACACCTCCCACCAGACCAGGTTGCTCCAAGCCCCATCCAGCCTGGCCTTGAACCCCCTCCAGGGATGGGGCATCCACAACTTCTCTGGGCAACCTGTTCCAGTGTCTCACCACCCCCACAGGAAAGAATTTCTTCCTAATATCTAATCTAAATCTCCCATCTTTCAATATAAAACCATTCCCCCATATCCTATCACTCCACTCCCTGATAAAAGAGTCCCTCCCCATTTCTCCTGTTTCCTTCAAACTTGTATTTCAAATTTCAAATTTCCTTAGCAGTTGGATGCAAACAAGTCACTTTTACAGCAGAAAAAAATTGCAAAAATTTGGACACTGTTACAACTGCTACATGCCATGTCTACAACTAGACTAGAGCCACCCATTTTGAAAGAACAAGTAACTTGGTCGTAAAACAACCCTCTAGCTCTCCAACAGCTTCAGTGCAGAACTATTAGTGCAGTGTTTTGTGTAGAGAGTCCTGGAGGTGTTTTTAAGCCACGGGAGAGTAATATCCCCTTCTGGGAAAGCTATTCTGCCTTTCGGTACAGCTTTTGAAATGATCCATGCAACAGCCCGCCAGCAGCAACCAGGTTGGGTTAAATACCACTTCTGAAAAATGGAATTAAGGAAAGAAGCGACAGGCCTCTTCAAGGATTTCATCATCCAGTTTTCCCATTTTCTGTCTCGGCTCAATTATTGCTTCTCAACCTCCTACAACCGTCCTCCCCGTCTCATATTTGGCAGCCGTGGGAGTCAGCAGCGTCTCATTAAGCCCTGCCGCTCCGCTGCCGTTCTGCCAAAGTTGTAGAAAGGTTTATGCGGCTTCTCCGACAATTCCTGGTTTATAACCCAGTTTTATGGTGCTGTGTCAGGAAAGAGAAGCATATGGTAAGAGAAGGGAGCCAAAGGGACGTGTGGAAGGGGGAGAGGGGGAGCAAAAGCCTGAGACCAGCTGAGGCATCGGGGGAAGAACGCAGGCAAACGCGGTCTTCCTTTTAGCGCGATCACAAACGCTGTCAAGAAAAGCTTTTAAAGCTTGAATTATTCAAAGTTTCTAACCCTCCTACTAACCTACTTCCACAGGGGTAACCTGTAGTAATTCAGGTAGATTATTTCTAGCTTACTGCCCTTATAGCAATCTAGTTTTCTACTTCCTTCACCGATACAGCAAGAGACAAATATGCCAATATTAGCTACTCCTGCTGGGATCAGAGGCAACGCATCTGACATGCTCTGCTTGAGGAAAGATCAAAGAATCAATTCTCATTGTAGATTTTTTTTACTATAGTAAAAATGCTTAGCAATTCCTATAGGTCGCATAGAATTGTATCCTATAGTAAAAATGCTTAGCAATTCCTATAGGTTGCACAGAATGATATCCTCGCTATTTATTTTTGCCAGGGTACATTCAGAGCAGTGAAAAGTGCCAGGTTTACTCAAAGCCAGAAGCCAAACCTTTGACACTCAACCAGTGAGAGTGCCAAACAAGCTTTCTCCGTGCTGCAGCAGGTAATTAAGATCCAGAGAGGGCAAGGAAACGCGACATTGCCAAGAGCTCCCATCGACTGCTGAAACCGAGCCGCTGGAGGGTTTCTAGATTATCTGTGCCTTCCTTTTGGGCTCTTGGGAAACTTGTTTTTAACTTTTCTTCCTCTCTCACTTATTAACCAATATTGAGAATTGTGTCACTCTGACACTACTAATAAATTTGGATCACAGTGCTTAACGAGCTGCAATTGAATATAGATTAAATCTGATGCAACTTCCAGTGTGCTGAACCAGCAGTAATAAAAAATAGAAATCCTTTTAACCTCCACCAAAGAGCGGTTTTAGGGATGTAACAAAGGTGTTTACATTAAATAAAAAGCTGAGAATTTTCTTCGCTGTCCCAGAAAAACGTAGGTTGCATTCAGCTAGACATATATATCAGTATAACCACCTGAGGTGAACTTCACAACGTCAGGGAATTCATTCCCAGGCTGAGAAGGCTGTCCCCTGTTGCTGCAGATCCAGAAGGGCTCAGAGGTCACACGCAACGATGGCAGCACCCCTTTCCCATCACTCCTGAGCATCTAAATGTCCAGGGGACACGTATGCAAACACAGCAATCCATAAATTCTTTTGCCACGCTAATCCTTCCCTTGCCTTTACGGGCTGTAATTAAAATGCAGGGGCTGTACATGATGCCCCACTTTGAGCCCCTGCCTTACGCAACGCTGCAGCACTTCGCTCCCCCTCGCTGCGAGATCAGCCATCAATTAGGCTGACGTGTTGCCTGAAGATACGCAGCATCCCAGTTTAGCCAAAGCTCAATAGGGTTTTTTCGTCACCGCTTCCAGAGTATTGGCAAATTTATAAACAAAGGCACTTGGGCTCAAATGCGCTTTAAAATCCCCAAACTCGAGAGATTCTGACATATACAATAGAATAATCTTTCAGCACCAACTCGCCAGCCTGTTCTG
Source organism: Calidris pugnax (assembly GCF_001431845.1). Classification (NCBI taxonomy): domain Eukaryota; kingdom Metazoa; phylum Chordata; class Aves; order Charadriiformes; family Scolopacidae; genus Calidris; species Calidris pugnax. Next base: position 27,639,067 of record NW_015094509.1, read on the forward strand.
TGAATCAACAGTGGTGCTTTTGTTGCAGCGATTAACACATTAATACCCTGGAATATGACCATCTACTTACGCAGCTGAAGCAAATCCTCACCAAAACCTAATAGGTGTTAACACCAATTTTTTCTTCCAAACAAGGCTAAACCTGAACTGTTAACTATGAAATCCATGTTCAACCCAGACAGAACAGACCCCCTCCCACCCCCTAAAAAAATCTGGTAAATGAATAACTTTTCTGTTCTGCTTAAGTTTTCAGTTCAAATCATACTTGCTTAATGGGGACCTATTCAATATGTGGGTGCCCAGCAGCACCACGAGGCAGCAGTAGGTGCAGCCTGAGCCCTTGCTGGGGTGCTCTGGTGATGTGCTGCTCTTTGGGGCAAAGATTTTGTGTCCAAGGGAAGCTTTGACTATCCTCCTGCACTGCTCTAACCAGGTGTGAAGGGGAGGCAGAAGCATGATTAAGATAATTAAGCAAGGGGAAGATAATTAAGCAAGGCTAGCACATCCCAAATTTTATGAGACCCACTCAAGATTAAGACTTTTAAAATACCATTCTAGCAAACACTGGGTTAGAAAGTATCACCTAGATCTTAAACTCCCATTCACTGCAGCAGAAGTTTACTCCTGATGTGTCTCTTTTACCCCACCAAGCCCCAGGAAACCAGAAAGGATCTGGTTCATGCTGCCAAACAAATGACTGGCAGATAACTTAGCCCAGCATGGCATCTGGTCAGCGTACCCAGGAACAGGACTCGCAAAAGGAAAGCAAACAGACTTGAAGGTAGCCAAAAAAGTATTTTTTTTTGGTCGAGCAGGCAGCCAGACAAGAGTATGATTGGCACAACATTTGCGCCCTTGAATTGCAAGCAGCAAAAACCCCCAGCTCACTTCCAGCCTCAAATTGTGTGCATCAGCAAAGAAAGTATGCTTTCAGCAGAGTGAAATGCAAGGAGCTCATCTTTGCACATTGATAAAAATCCTCCTCTTCTTCCCCAATTTCTAGGCTTTACTACACGCTCGGAAGCCATGTGAAAACAGTAACTCAAGAAGGTGGTTTTTGGCCTGAGTACCCCTGCAGATACCACCTGAGAACCTTCATCTTCCAAGGGATTACTGACCAGAGAGTTGATCTTACAGCAAGGATCACATTCGCATCATCTTTTATAGGGTTAGTGCCTGGTGCAGGCAGCTCCTTCTATAATCACCCTACCTGACCTAAAGCAAAACAAATATAATGGCTAATAAACATAATAAGCACCTCATATAAACTTCATATTCTATTCAGAGGGGAAGAAAAAGCTGAACTCCTTAGGCCATTCATCATGCAGTCTCAAAGTGCTTTATTCCCCTTCTTTTCCATAGGCAAAAAACCTATTCCCACAACAGGTTTACAAAAAGTGCATTGTTAATTGTTACTACACTGCAAAATCAATCCCGGCCTTTCTAAACTCGTTAGGACTATAGGTTTGTTTATGATAAGAATAAACACTCCTGTCTGTGACCATGTTTGTCACAACTGTGCCACCGGGAAGCCCTGCCAGCTACAAGTCAGCAAAGAACAGTAACACTGCACTCACTTTTAAATTATTTGCTATTTCAGAAGTGTTGCTGAATTACACATAAATAAACGCACCGATTCTTCTGACTCATTATTCATTGCCTACTTAAAAAAAAAAACAAAACACAAGAGGAATTTTGAAAATAACCCATACTAAGCTCCTGAAGAGAAACTGCATTCCTCTACGCTGTTGCCTTTATTGAGGTTAATTCCTCATGTGGTTATACCCAGAGAAACATAAATCCTATTAGTGCCTTTCCTATTTGCTTTCACAAATGAACTGCAGGTTGTAGTTTGGAGGATGGATTTCCACGTAGACCATCGCTCCAGGAAAAACACTGCACTTTAACAATCTCTAGATGTAGGAACACCAGTAACAGGAGTCATACAGAGAATTTTAATCCCCTCCAAAAAAGTGGTCTCCCTCTATAGCTTTTCTATTCATGCCACCACCTGCCTGCCTTGTGGGTAAAGCGTTATAGAAAACCATCCTCCCAGATGAAATTACGGGGCCTGATTAAAAAGTCAGTGTTGGTGTTTATGTAGCCTGCCTCAAACTTTCCAACCAGAAACGTGTGTGTTTTGGCTTGAACATTAACTTGCATGAAACACGTTCTACACGTGTACCCAGAGATTTAAAAGCAGAGCTGCCTTCCTATCGCAGTCTTCGAAACTCTTCACTATATAAAAAAATCTTGATTTGAGTATTTTGAGCTTGGAGGGTCGTACTACAAAGTCGCACACGCAGGAAATTTTGGTAACTAGAGCAGAAATTGACCCCCAAGTCTTAACCACACTCCAAATAACTTACTGAGGCCCGGAGGAGTGGCATATAAATAAAAATTTTACTTAATTGCATTTCTACATGAAGGATAATGAGATCCACGGTGTCGCTCTGCACCAAATAACTGGAATTGATAGTCTGGAATAAGAAGAATTCACACCAGATGAAAAAGACTTCTTACTGCAGACTCTTGTGTCCAATCGTTACTTGCACGTGTTGTGTTTCACAATCAGTGAGGCTGTGCGTGGAAGCATAAATTTCCCAATAAAATCTAAAGTTAAACAAGTGGAGCACACCAGCAAATAAACCAGCAAACGTTTCCGTTCCAAATGTGCAAATTGTGAGAATGAGGCCCTAATGGGGACACAGCAGAACAGAATTCTTCTCCAAACCACCACACAAGTATTTGTATCATTTTGGGAAAAGCAGTTTTACTTTACGTAGCTCTGCTTCTACCATTTTTCTTGTCATTTGAACTTATAAAAGAATGGAACGAGTTATGCATGAGTTATAGGTGTAGTGAGTAACACAGCATTATTCAGCCATCCAACAAAGGAAACCTAAATAATTTTTAAGATTGAAACCTAAATAATTAAGGTTAAAACCTAAATAATTTTCAAGACTGAATTTAGCAATCCTTTCATATCCGACAAAAAGCTGTACCGCGCTCCTCTCCTGAAGGCTACAGCCTAAAACCATTTGAAAACTTATTTCAAACACATTTGCTACATCAACGGGGTAGGAACCCATAGTGCAGAAAAAGAACTTTCCTGGTCATTTATCTCCGTAACCTCTCGCACACATTGACCTTGCCAACAGATGGAGACCCTGGCACAAGATTTATGAGGCATGACCTTGACCACCTCTGAGGAGGGAGCACTTGTTGAAGCTACTCCTTAATTAAATTACAGAGAAAGAGCCAGCCTCAGCTTTTTAACTGATTACATCATCTTATTTTTGCATTCCATCCCCGAATATCCTGAAAGGTCCCCCCCTGAGCTTCTCCACCATCACACTGTGTGTCTGGATCTGGAGGGGGACCCAGCACATCACTAGGGAAGGGGTGTCCATGCTGCTGCTCACCACAGGTCACTAGCGATGGCCTCTGAGATGCTGGCCAGTTGGGGTTTGTAAACTATTTTTTTGCACACCTCTATATTTTTTGAGCCAAAAAGGAGAGAAAAAAATGTTCAACTCAATTTTCATTTCAGACAAAGTTTCCTTCTGCTCTGATTTAAGGTCCTTATAAAGCAAGCATCATTCGATTTATGTTGCAAAGGCAACATAATTACCTTATATTTATATATATATACCTTATATATTACCTTATAATTACCATATATTAGGAATATATCCCTTAGTGAAAAAAAACCCAAACCCTTCAAATAAGCAGTTTTTCTAAAGAGGCAGAAACAGCGTGGTGAGGTGACAAACTGACAGCAAAGTCTAGCAACCAGAAACTCATTTTTGTAAAAGTTTACAGAATAATGACTCAAGGGGGAAAAAAGAAGGAGCAGAGCACAGCGTGTCTGGCCTTCGGTGCTGCGGAGCTTGGAACAAAACACCAGATTGGATGTTTCTGAGGCCGCAGCATCATCCCATCGCTACATAAATTGTCTAATTTGCATCAGAGGACGATAAACAATCATTTTGAAGTCACCTGATGCAGTCCGTGTCGGACAGCAGGTATGTCTGAAATGACTCTTCCCTGCCAGAAAATGTCTGGCTTGGGAAGACGCTGCCTGACTTTCCAAATCAGGCAAGGAAAACACAGGGAATGCTGGAACAGTACCCACTACAACTCATCCACCCTGGTAAACAATTCTTTATCTCAATACCCGAGGCATTTTCTCGAGTTTAGATTTGTGAAGATTTCTCCCAGAGTGTCAAAGTTTAGTCCTAATTTTAGAACATGGAATTTAATATGAATTTTCCTGCCACCTAGATGAACTCTGAAATCTGTGAACTCTATCTCCAGCTGCCAAAGAAATGCTTTAATATCCAGAAGTGTCCAGACAGAACATTTGCAAGAGGTATTAAAAATCTCCAAGATCAAGAGGTCATTTAAAGCCAGAAGGATATTTTTGGATTTTGCAAATTATCCTGAGGGGCCTCAATTCTGATAGACTGAATTATTGAAAGACCATTGTTTACAGAGCAGCACAACCGATAAAAGGAGGAAATTCATGTTTTTCAACAGTCTATACATGAGAACACATAGAAAACGATCCGGCTCAGTTTATGACTTGAGCCAGACAACATAAATCGGGATCAGAAATTAAAAGTTAAGATGATCTGAACAGCAGCTCTACAAAATGTGTCGGTGTACTGACAGAGACTGCGCTGCCTCGGGGTGGGACATTTGCCAAAGAGAAAATTGATACTGAGGAGGGAACCAGGCCACTGTAGGGACTGATCCTTTCTCTTCACTGTGCTCCGTGTGAGCTCTTCTGTGGGCAAAAGCAGTCCTGCTCCTCAAGTGTGTTAAGGCTTCTTGAGCTGAGTGTGGAAGCTATTTCTGAAGATTTGCCTGTTACGGTAACGCCTGTACTTTGATATTACATGGCCTCAGTTCTGGTTTCCAGGTAATTAATCTATTTATAGGAAGTCTGCTTCACTAAAATTTTAGTTAGTAAAGTAATCTGGAGGTAGATGAGGCTGTGATTTCAGCATTCAGTCTCTGGCTCTACCTCCCAAGTTTAAGCTCATCTGACTTTCTCTGAAGTCTCCCTCCTGCTGCTCTGTGCAATGCTGGTGGGGTGACACACAGGAGTGTCCCAGTGTCTGTCCAGGACCTGTATCTACACAAAACACCCGCTCTGTCCTCACACAGAGCGCTCCTCACAGCCTGGTGAGATGCCATCTAACTTTGCTGCGGGGCTGTGTAATGCAGCAGTCGCCGTTCCCTACATACAATAGAAACTCAGACTCAAAATCCTTAAGTTTATCCAATCCCAAGAAGGTATTTGCATCCAAATCTTTACTTTTCGGATCGCCACATGGACACAGGGCATTTCAAAGTTGAAACAACTTCATAAAGCACCTACTTTACAACAGGATTCAATATAAACAGGGACTTTTATGCTATTTTACACAAAGTGGAACAGTTTCCAAAGACTGCAACTGGGAGGGGAAAACCTCGTTTGCTAGACAGCATCCCCAGCAGTGGGAACGTGGATTACAAGCTTTTCTTGAAATCAGAGATGACAAGAAATAAAGGGTTTGAATCTCCTCTGAGTTTCAAAGCACAAGTAGAACCACCTTCCAGGTGTAGCAGTGCTTGCTGAAGTACTTCAGGCTCCTGCCAGCCACCACCTGCCCATCACTGCCCCCAGCTAAACCTCTCCCTCCCCCACCTACTCATCCTATTCTTCTTTGCGGAGTTTAAGGCTTTCAGGTCATTCTGATTGTGGGCAAGTTGTACTCTCTTGTCTGATAAGACCCTTTAAATCCAATTTATTTCTATAAACAAACAGGTCGTATCCAGTTTGCGTGCTCTGCACTTCCTACACTGCAAAAAATCCAACTGAAGATTACCAAATGTTAATACAAATATATTACTGGGTTTATCTATTTATGGGAAAATCTGCATCTTTGCTGCTTTGTTCCCAACTGTTACTCAGGACTTCAGAGAGAGGAATATGTTCATGGAGTGACATGAGCTATTGGGGATTTACCCAAACCAATGTAAATAAAATCGATGACCTGTTTTTTCCCTGTTTAGTTAAATGGGCTTGTATTAAATTCTATCATTGAACTGAACCAGCAGCTCAAAACTTTTCCAATAATTTCTTGCAAAATAGCCTGCAGGAAGCACATCTGAAACCTTTTCAACTCTTGTTTGGTTAAAAGAGGATGATTAAAACGGAGTCCCAGAGGGTGCATCACAACAGAAATACTGTTGCAACAAGCACACAGGAGACTCGGGAGGAGAATAGAGCTTAAGGGGCTGCAGCTTTGACAATCCTCTTGAAGCAAGCTTTATTAAAGCATTACGTGATTTGGCAACAGCCTGTTGACATTCTTTTCATTTCAAAAGTGGCCTTAATTTGTATTTCCTTGAAAAGTAAGACTCCTGTTCACTGAGGAGTTCTCAGCCATTCCCTTTTCATAACCTGTTTCACAACCCACGTTCAATAGAAAAGCACTGATTTGAGCCTTGGTGTCAACTACCACTCAAAAGCCGGGTGCCCAAACCTCCATCTGCCAGTCTCCTCCACCAGAACCCCATCCAAAGAGCTGAAAGGTTTCTTTTTACACAAAAGTACAGGCAATTGCCTGCTGGAAAATTGCCCCAGTGGCAATTACTCCGTACTAAAGAGCATGGAAACACTATCGTGTCATCTGTGGCAAAACCACCTCTCGGTCAGAGGTGGGGGTCAAACTCCAATTCTGAGCAGAAACCTCAAACTCGGGCGGCCGTTGTGCATTCATTCACAGGTTCACCTGACGACTTGCCCTCCCTAAAGGCTGTTTAGACAGAAGTATAAAAAGATGTAGGCTTTGTAAATTTGGCTGAGAGCGTACGTGGGTGGAAAGCAGATTAAGAGGAAGGGTTTAGGCTAGGAAAGAGGTTGTGTAAAGGTGCGTGTTTAAAACCATTCAATTTTAGCACATTTTCAGGAGGCCAAAGTCTGCCCTTACTTCTTCCATCCCTTCCACACTACCCATGGGAAATCCTAGTAAGGGAGCACTAAAAATACAGGGATCCTGCAGTTCCTTGAGTCCTGTATGTATCCCTTTCTACTCCAGAGCTGCCTTTGGAAGCAGAAGAAAATATATAGGCTTGTCTTGGATATAGCAACAGGCCAGGTCCACTAACTGGGAAGGGAAGAATTGCAAGACAATTGCAAGACAATTCAATAAAAAGCACATTTACAATAGACTGAAAGAAAATTTTAAAGCTATTGGCTGATATGCAAATTAAAAACAACAAAAGAATCTGCTTATAGTTTTAGTCCCATAACCAGTTCAGCACCATTAATCTGCAGCAGTGTGATTTACTGGTCCTTATTTCTGCTGCTTTACTAGATCTCCTTGGGGTGGGAGAGAACAAGAGACTTGGGAAGGAAGGGGAATGGAGATGTCAAAGTACTCCTAAGTCATTCCAAAGTTTAGTTTCTCTTAAACCTTGGCTACCCAGAATGAAAAGGAGACAGCGTGCTGGACAGGAAAGATTACTGGTAGAAAGAAGCATCTACATAAGGGCAGAGATGTCCAATTCCTTCTTAGGGAGTGATTATTTTTGGAGGCCTCCAGCTCTTTCCACAAATCACAGACAAAAATATCTATCATTGCAGGAGAAAAAAAAAAAAAAAAGGATTTGAAGAACAGAGATGACAACAGAATTAAAAATTGCTTTTAAACTTCCACCCTTATAAAAATGCAGACTGTCAGCTCTTATATACAGTTTGCTTTGTCTTGCAGAGTGTTTTTTCTATGGGTCCAACGTTCTCAGACCTGTTAGCATTTCTGGCGTGTCACGTACGGTCACTCGCACTAACCTCACATCACACAAGCTCTCAAAAGGAAAACTTCTGAGGATTCAAAGAAGTGTTTTCACACGCAATTTTACTCTGAATACTCTTTATGCTAGGAAAAAAAATATCCAGTATTAACATTCCCACACGACACAAGTAAAAGATCAAGGACTTCTGTTAAAATTTAGACTTATTTTAGAAGCAGCTTCTTCGGCAGACCTTATTCAGCCAAAAAAAAAAGGGAACAAAAAGTTACCTACTCCTAAATAATAGCAAAACATGTTTCATGCTGTGGGAGAAGCCTCCAAATTCTTTTGCACTCAACTTCCCTTCCCTAGTAAGGCTATTCATCCCAAGTCACACAGTCTGCACAGTGCTGAAGCCAGCACGAATCCTCGAGCTACCCCAGCTGAAAAGCTGCCATGTGTTATCAGTCGTGCCTCCGAAGGCCAGATTCAGTGTTAAAGAAAAACAGAACATGGCTATAAAAAAAAAAGCTTGGTAAGTAACAGTTATTGCACAACTGCCAGACCACGTGACATTTGCCTTGATATGAAAATAAAGCATGTGCTCCCACTGCCTTCAGGATTAAAAAAAAAAATCGTAATAATTGCATAGCACCTTTCTTTTAACGCTGCTTTAAACATATCCTTAAACAAAGCGTCCACTAAGCCCTACATGTGTTGAAAAACTGCTGCTATTGATTTGAGGTCAAAAGATAATTTACGCAAGAGACCAGTGACACATGCTACAAAAGCCTTCCTGACTTGCTCGTTGGCAAAAAAAAAAAAGTATAGTAAAATTAGTCTTACACAACCCCTTAGCGAGCATAAAATTAGTCAATAAGTAAAAAATGATGGGTGGGGAGGTTTTATAGGGCAATTAACATGTGCCTCAGGCACAATATTTGCAGTTTTATACTTTCCACCACTTGAGATCTGAATACAAACTTTATATGATCTTAAAGACTGACTTCAAAGCTAACAAGGCTGAAAATTGTATTTAATTAAATTGTATTTAAGTGTTTATTATACTAGGTTTTCTAGATCCACTGTAAATTCAATTCTGGTCCTGAGCTTAGCTGTGTTACAGTCCTCTCTTGGGGACAGGTCAGCTCTCAAGCTATTAATTCTTCCGAGGAGGAATTCAGATCCTGCAGTTCACTCTCAGCATCACATGGAGCTGTGCCTGGGAGCCCAGATGCAGCTGGATCATACAAGAATCTGAGACTCAAAGAGCAGGTTCCAGCAACTCAGTTTCTTCCTGGTAAGACAAGGTCAGGTAAGGCACAGGTCAAGAGGTAAAATGCAGCTCTGTAGAAAGACTATTATAAATACCTGAACATAAAGGCAACCTTTGGCAGAGAGGAGGAATAAACTCGACTACTCGAGCTGAGCTGAAATAAAGAGTCAGTGTTGCTTTATAACGCAACAGTTTCCTCCATCTGCGAGAGTTTTTCCAGCCAGTCAGCCTTTTTTCACTTTAATTATAGGCAGCCTCTAGAAGCTCCTCCAATCCCTTTGTTCCCTTCTCCCCCACCAGATCTTTAAGGTTTTTTAGACTTCCTTTGATCTCGGGCTTAGCCTTAAGAAGACCATCCCCTTCCACGCTGAATTGAGTCAGCAATTGATACCTTAATTCCTTTTGAAGAAACATACCTAAAAGCTAACTTATCTGTAACATTTCATGCTTGGTTTCTAAATACATCTCCATAACCTCCTCTTTACCTACACGCATTCTTCTCAGACAGGTATCAATGCTAAATTTCAATGGGGAGATTCACTACTTCATACTAAAAGTTCACTCCGTGATATTAAGTAGCTTCAGCAAAATGACTTCTCAGTTACCCCTTTGAGGTTTCTCAGAATCAGCAGTTTGAGTTATTGCTTAACACACTTTTTCCATACTGGCAATTTCACATGAACTAGATTTCAAGACCCTTTAAACATGGTCTGCTAAGCTTCAGGCTAGGAGAATTTTTGATTCTTAATTTTTTTTTTTTCTGAGATATTATGTCTAAATGCTTTAACTCAGCCCCAACCCCCAAACAGCTTTTCTATATGTAGGAGGCACATAGCAAACATCTCTCATATAAGACATAAGTGACTACATTATTTGCTGATTCGAAAGCATATAGCAAGAGAAATCATTTCTTTTCCAAACAAAAATAACCTATGGTATTCCGCTCTGCTTAGCTCAGCCTTTCTCTTTATTAAAATCTATTAATTAGCACTGAAATATGCAGCTTCCAGAAATGCTATTCCTCAGTGTTCCTGCCTAAAAAGAACACTGTGCTCAGGGTTAAGCTTAATACAACCAACTTCAATATTTAATGCTAGATTAACTAGTGTTTACTACAGGAGCCCATTAACTCTCACAGCAAAACAAAATAATGCCATCACAGATAGGCCCTCAGATATGAAATACATAAAAAATTAAGACTATTCCTATACTGTACCAGAGAAACAGCCTTAATTTAAGCGAGATCATAAAGGCAAGCAGCACATGTAAACTGTTCATGTTTTTCCTTACATAAACGTACACAGTTTCTTTTTAAAAGCACTAGTGTAATATATTTAATTTATGCAGGGGAATGAGGAGCAGCTCTGGTGCTGACAGTCACTTCTGCGCCTATTAACTATTCATAAAACACTCAATAGCACTGGAAAGATCCTTTGAAGCAAGAGTAAAGGTTTGGCAAAGCTTTTATCATATTAAATGTAAAACGTGAAACTTCATGTTTACAGCTACCACTGCTCATTAGTCAGACAGCAAGTTTTTCATGCTGAACAGCAGCAGCCACCCCAAGTCACACAACACAAGATTTATTTTTCCTCCCACAATCCTCATGAAACGGGCACATGGATCCCAGTTTTCAGAAGAACAGAAATTACCACCCAAATTGTGCTCAAATTACAACTGAAATTATCGGAAATTACCACATTATGTTATTTATTAATGGTTGAAGTGTTGTTAACTGAAGCCATGTATTGTGATTTCACTGAACAGTTTCTCTAAGTTCAAACCATACCGGTCATTAATTTCTCTCCACTTTTGTTCACTTAAAATCCCTGGAAAAATAATTTTTTAAATGTATCCAAAATTTCTGTGAACTGTTATGAACTGGAAGTAGTTTTAGAGATTGAATCCTTCAGAAGCCAAGTGTAATGAGAGAAAAAAATACACTGTCATTTGTGAACAATTGGAGGGATTTTAATTCCCTCTTGCAGATAAGCAGCATTAAGTACCAGATGTTTCAGAAGACAAAGGCCTCATCCTGCTCCTACAGAGCTTATAATATGGGGCTGAAACATGAGAGGGGAAGCAAAGAGTAGTGTTAATGCACAGAACATACTCAGGAGTAGCATTAAAGCACTCAGTTTCTCAAAAACCTTGGACTGATGAACAAGTAAACCTGGAGTGCTGACTATTTTCTAGGACAGTTTTACTTCTGGCTGGGAGGAGCTGCTGATTGAACAGGTCTCGAATGAAGGTTAATGAAGATTTCAAGAGATCAAAATTTGTGGGAAGTACCAACTATTATAATTTCATCCGGAGTCAGCCTGTCACTTTTCACATTTGGCATATTTTTATATCCTCTGCACCCTTCTAAACATGTTAGCTGCTTAACTTTGAATTTTTAAGCTGCACATAGCAAGAAACCAAAGAGCAAGTTAAAATTGAAAAAAAAAAAAGTAATATATATTTGGCTTGTTCTTGTTGCTAAGCTACTAAAGCCCAGTTATAGCTACATGGCTGTTATGAATTTGTAGCTGCAGTCTCTGACAAGGCAATGTTGATGGTTGGACTCGAAGATCTTAAAGGTCCCTTCCAACCTAGACAATTCTGTCATTCTATGTAGCATCAATCTAAGCAGAGCAATAAAGACAAAGATTAAAGTCACAAATCAGAACTTATTTCGGGAGGGGTACCCAGCAACCTGCGCACTTCCAGAACTTTCCAATTCACAGGATCCACCGATCCAAGCAGCTCTCACTGCTGCCTTTCAGTTCTTTTGCCAAGAATTCAAAACTTTAGGCAATTTAATCACATGGAGAATTTAACCACTGTCAAACTGGGAAGGGACTATCCAAGGGACCATCTCCTTCAGCTGCTGAAATCCTGTGGCTTGTGGAACAAGTAGGACAGATCATTGATCTGCCAAATCACAACCACCCCTCTGATCCAGGAACAGCCAGGAAAGTCAAATACCTATGAGAAGGAAGTATTTAACACTGTACTAAGGTGCCCAAGGTTTCCTCTGAGATACAGAACACAAACACACACCGTAAAGCTTAATTGTTAATACTGTGCATATATCTGTAAGGAAGAGTCTTTTCTGGGTACCCAAAGGGCTTCTGGTTCTTCAATTTGTTATTAGCAAAGTTAGGTGGTTGAGTCCCCACACTTCCCCAGGTGCTGCTTCTTAAAAAAAATAGTTTCTCAAGCCAATTTAACTCTCATAGAAAAAAAACTTAATGTTGCTTTTACCAAAACAAGAAGCAAAGGGAATATCACAGCAGTTCCACAGCTACACGCAACCCCCTCCAGTGAGGAATAAATATAGTTCATGTTGAGGCAGACAGATGTTGAGGTTGATAAAGGTAAACAGAACCATGTAAGAGGTAATTACCAAACAGGCCAGATAAGTCACCCGTGAATAACTTAACCCTTCAGTGCATCCAACGCTGGTTATTCCCCCATTGAGGAGAACATGAGCCAAAGCAGGAAAGATTTCAATTAGTTCCCAAAGTGCTAAGATTTGTAAGCAGCTCCCTCCATTCCTTATCTCTATGGCATGGAACATCATCCCTGCAGCCTTTGGCATCGCTTTGTCCATTTGCCAGCTTTCCTACCAGTGAGAGCTCTTTTTCTTCCCTTCCCCCAAATCCCAATGTTATTTTGATCACTGGGGTTAGGGAAGGAAGGGAAGAGATATTTCTCAATTATCTGGAGGAAACAGACCTGCTTAGAAGAGCTCACAAAAGAAATGTAAACTAGTAGACAGGTCAGTAATTAAGAGGATGGTTTATTTATACTGTCTGACCTTACTCTATGGCAAGGTAAAGGCAGTTTAGCCAGCTATACATTTTAAACATCCAAGTGCTAGCACAACACAAGAAATTGAACAAAAAAGTACAGGGCAGATAGAAAACTGGGGGCCTTCTCTGTGCAAAGCAAGATGCAAGTTTTTTGCATTCATGGTAGGCAGTAATTGACCCAAAGCTGCTAGTACAAATGAATTAAAGTCTCTAAATTTCAACTTATCCAAAAGACACAACCTCAAAGCGGGGTATGGACGTTATAAACATTCCTAGATGAAGTTGCACGTGTTTTATTCAGCGTCAGGTTGATCAGAACGCTCCTATTTGGGGAACACGTATAATCTATTTTAACTATGCCAGCAATAAATCCAAAAAGGAGATCTGATGAGCTCTGAAAATTAAAATCTTTAGGAAAACTTGGGAGGCATAACCCATGAGCATCTCTCATGGTGCTAATTGCACTGATTATTGACCCCTCTGTTGATGTTTCATTTGAGATGTAAACCTTGAAGTTTCTAAACAATGCTGCAAATAGTATTCAATGAACATTACTTTAGAGAGTTGGTTGAGAGCTTCTGTTTGGCCACAGCTGAGCACACTGTAAGGTACAACTGCATGTATAAGCCAAAGCAAACATATAATATGCATGTATTATATACACACTCACAGGGTGCACACACATTGTTGATTTATTCTTTCATGGAAGCACCCTCAGCCTGGTACTTAAATCAGTTTCATGTAACACTTTCTGATATCTGATACAGAACATGATTTTCTGGATTTGATAAAGGTAATATCAGATACTGTTATACTGTAAGCAGTTTATTTGGAATCTAATTACAGTACTCACCATGAAATTTAACTCTGTCTGCTCCTCTTCTAAACCCCATTGCCCCCCCCATTATTATCTAAAGCTATCGGTATAATGGTTTATTCAAACATACTCACGTTACAAAATAGACCAGACTAATCACATAAGACTCACTAGTGATTTGAAATAAATGCAATATTTCACTAGACGTTAGAAAAGCCAATTTATCTGTTTATTCTAAAGCAGTGTTGCCTGAAGCATTTATCTACAAATATTAAAAAAAAAAAAGGTTCATTGCAATCCTTTATAGTCTATTGTTGTTTCTAGGACATTTACCTTTTAGTGAAGAATTTTAGATTTAAATCAGGTTAAAAATCTTACAAAGGGAAGCAATATTAGACAGAAAATGAATGCATATAGAAATCCTTCCTGCTTAAACATGGTCACACAATTAAATCTGTGGCACGGCCAATTCCAAGAGAAACCCCAAAATCCATTTTACCTTGTGTCTTTTCAGTGGGCAGACCCCGCTTCCCCTCTTCCTCTGACTTCAATCAATGCAAGAGGATATAGAACGTTTCGATTAACAGGAATGAGAATTAATTACTTACCGATTTGTAACAATACGGGTGTTACCAAAGCTGTTTCCATGGCATAACAAAATTCCCTGCCAAACATTACTGCCCCATGCATCACCCACAGGCGTATCGGTATCCGGTCTATGGATCCTTCGCTAATGGTCTCCTCCCTACTTTCATTCTCCTTGTTTTCTGGTTTCTGAAGCTGCGCCACAGGTAGATCTTGAACTTGCATAGATTCCGAGTCAGCATTCTGGGGAGCCATTTTCATTACCATAAAAATATATATATATATATATATTTGTTATATCTATATAAATAATACTACCATAACTCCACGAACAAGTTAGGGTGTCTTCTCTTTCAACTTCTGTTCCTCTGGCAAGTAATGCTTATATTCCTCTTGTACAAACAGGTATCTCACAACTTCTTGTATAGATATGAGACATCAAGAATGAAAAGCTATTTGGTAGGAATTTCAACATATGGCTTGCTGATTTACTGTGAGTTAGAGTTAAAAATCCATAATTGCCATTCAGTTAATACCAGTTTCATAATTATTATTGAAGAAGTGCTGAAGTTGTTATTCTTGCTACAGAGAGGTGGAAAGGCGACACAAAGAGGTGCTCCACTGTTAATCCCCATCGAGTGGCTGATTAATCTGCAACAAAAAGCAAGCATTTAAAAATTTCAATAGCATTTTTCAGGATATTGTGCCCCCCCCCGCCCCCTTAACCATAGACCCTATTTCCTGCTTAATGCTTTCCATTGTCCTTGCCTAGTGTAGGATCTTTTATTCCACGTTCCCTCCTACCCCTGGACTTTCCATTGAAATGCAGTTACTCCTCATATTTAAACATTGCTTAATTGTACTCCTAAGTTCCTCCAGCTTGTGGTCCTACACGAAGTCACGGAAGAATATATCAGTGCATTTGTCTAAGATCCTCAGAACATCAGCAGAAGACAAATTCTGGGAAATTTAATGCAGGTTCCATTTCAGAAACAGTGTAGGATATTCCAGTACTATGCCAGGAAGATGATTCATCAATTACCATTTACTCACTGGCCACACAGACATCTCCATTTAGACTTTTAGAAGTTGCCAGTTACTTTGCAGCAATCATCACACCATCTTATAACAAAGATATTCCCCAAGCAAGCATAAGCAAAAATAAGCCATTAGGAAAATAACTTTAAACGTTTAACCTTCTAATGAAGATATACACATCCATCTTCACTTTCTGCACACAAGCCCAGAGCATCTTATTCCCACATCCTTTTGAAGTCCATGGAAATAGAATGGTACAATATCTTCCACCATATATTAAAATTAAAATTATTAAAATATATTCCAACCAGGTAAGACAAGCATCTCCTGCATTTCCCCATCCTTTGTGCCACAAAGCCTAAGCAGATGTACATACTGTACCGCGTCAATCAAAATGTGTTTAAGCACTTAGGAGAAAAACAAAAAGGCATTTTATGAAAAGTCAGATTGCATAATGTTTGTACTAGAAGGATGCCCCTTAACATCTATGCACACAGTGTGACTGAACTCGGAGCCCCAGACAAAACCCCTCGGGGATGTGGTTCCACGAGATGCCGCCTTTAGCAGCAAAGCTGCCCTAAGAAGTCCCCACGCTGCAGTTCACTGCCCCTTCAGTTGTGGCAACAAAAACTCTTTGTGGGCTAGAGCATAAACCAGATCATTAAGCGGTGAATCTAAAAATGAGCCTTAAGAAAAAGATGACATGTTTGGGGTTTAAAGCACATCACAAACAGCCACTCTGTTTCAGCGTGACCTGACACACTGCTCTACTAAAAGTGCTGCATGGAAACATCATCTTGAGTGCTCCCTCCTGCTGATACCCTCCTTCCAGCTGTACCCCCAGTGGGTTTATTGCATGTATTTTGTTCTTCCAGTCAAAAGCAACTTTTTTGGTCTGAGCTTTTTCTCCTCCCAGGCTCCCCAAGAGTCCTGGAGTTCTCAGATTTGATCACCTCACTAACAACTTAATACTGTCATTCACTTTAGAGGCAGTCAAACCTTTAAATCACATGAGAGAAGTTAAAATAACTTACTGAATACAAGTGCTATAAGCCAAGTTTTAATCTATAAGCATTAAATAGCTCAGAACAAAAAGGACTCAAGACAGCATTTCTCCACCCACTCAATTAACATGAAGAGATGAGATGCGGTGCCTGAAGTTATTGAATTATGTCACAGACAGGTCCTTATTCAAGTTCTTCATAAGCACCGTGCTTCTGTAAAGCTTTTTCTTTCCACTAGTTGGTGTTTGGATTTGCTAAAGCTCCCACATGTGTCAGTGTTCATTTTCCTCCTTCCAGTAGTTAACACAGTGTTGAACTCGGATCAGGAGGGGAAGGGATGATCCTCTTCCCTTACTTACTGGCCAAGGTTTCAACTCAATCCTTGAAGGGCTATTAGTTTATCATAAATATGAAGTTAAGTACTGTGTGTATTAAAAAACCACACATCCATGTTTCATAACACAAGTTCTGGGTAAGTAAAACCGACAAAATTCAGGTTCTAGGGTAGGAGCAATTATTTATTACAGACTAGTAACAAATGTTTAATTGCTGGCAGACTCAGGAAAAATTGCATTCAGTAGAATCTAGAAGATTACATATCAGGTCTTATTGTTCAAAATCATACAGAACATGTGCCTTGTGTTACAGATAACACCCCTGTACAAGATAGCTATAAAGTCTCCAGCGTTTTCTTATGCTTAATTTCCCCTCCTGTCATCTATGAAGGATTTAACTCAATTTCCCTAAACACCTCATTTAATACACAGTTATGGGGTAGCAGAATGAGGAAGGCAGTTCATCCCAGCAGAATGTTTTATGCTGCACTGGGGCAGCTGGCATACATAAGCAGGATGCCACCAGGCTGGGAGCATTTGTCACTGGAAAGGGGCAGGACAAAAGAGGCCATCTGAGATTTAGCCCATTTGAGCGAGACTCTTAAGGGATGACTGAAATAGTTATTCTTGAAGTGGAAGATGATGGGGAGTAATCAGATAATTTAAGAGACAGGAATAATGGATGATAGATGGAGGTAGACTTTGAAGTCGTAATTGACACAGATAAGAAGAACAGTATATTTTAAACATGCCAGAAAAAGCAGTTACAGTATTCAAGTGCAATAGCAAGAGGCACAATGGACAGGTTTTATCTAAAAGAACAGAGAATTACTGTTCCATTATGCCAATTTTGTGGTAAGCAGAATGCTAGTCTCCCTGCAGCACTTTCATCTGACTCCAAGCGCACGTCGAATACGAGAGCCAGAGAACAAGGAGAGCCTCTCAGAAAGGTCTCCCAGTTCTTTCGCAATTCCTGCTCGGTTGTGTTCCGACTCATTTTAGACCGATCCAGATTCTGCTGCTGCTTTTTTCCAAGTTCATTTTGAACTTGGCAAGTTTGAATAGTGGCATTCTTCCTTATCGAAAAGGGAGACAAAGTCATTTACCTGCTGGAAGTAATTATTCCAGAAGCTTTTATGCAGCAAAGAATTCCAAAGTAAATGGCATCTAAACAGGAGCTGGGTTAAAATACCAAAGAGGACAAGCTCCCATGTCTGCATTTAGCACAAATATTTTTTTATCATGTTTGTTGGCTAGTAAAACCAAACCTTAACTGACAAGAATTTTTAAAAATGGTAGTATTGAATATCCAGGATGATTTCCAATGCAGTCCTTTTACTCATGTGGTTCAAAGGCTTTATTGTGTGGAGTCCACCTAAGAAACAGACCATCATTATTATAATAACTTTTTAACAAGTGATTAATTAGGCTTACATTTTACCCGTCACTCAAGCTAAGGTACTAAGAGAGCAGGGATCTCTTCTTCAAACAGATGTTGAGAGGCACAGAGGGAAAAGCTTTCAGAAAGACAGCTTCCCCTTCATCTGCACCTTTCTGACCATCCAGCAGCTCAACAAAATCATTTTAGAATGCAAACTGGCATATGAGACAGCATTTATCCCAGGAAGCTGAGATCTCACTCCCCGTTCTGCCACGCACTCTCACTGTACCTTCCATAAAGTTATAAAAGGCATTTTCATGACTGGCAAAGAACAAGGAAGTAAGAATGAAGAATTTCAATCACGGAAAGGGGTTCGCGTTGGGCATCGAGCAGAGGCTGGGTATAAAAATATTCCTGATCTTGCAAAGGGTACATGGGAGGAGGGGACTGATTACACTAGCGCTTCTTCAACCTAATTGCACATGTTTTACTGCAACCTTTGGCCACGTTGCGACAATGACAAAACCTATAAAGTGGTGGTTAATATTTCAACAAAACAGGCAAGTCATATATTCTGACAACTGAGCTGTAAGCAAAATTTTATAAAAGCTGCTCAAATGGCGAGTAATCTTATATGTTATACTTTCACTATCTATCTTCTATCTAGGCATAAATCAGAACATGACTATGTGAAGCACAAAACAACATGTTACAGGCTTGACAAAACTGTATCACAATAATCCTGTGCCTCAAATGGGGAGCGCTCACAGACAAAAGCACATGAACCACCGAAGAACCAGACGAAAATGACCATCTTTCTTTAGGGTTTTCCAAAGAAGAGGAATAATTATATAGGTGATACGTGTGGCCCCCAAAATTCAGTGGTTTTCTTTTCCCTAAGATGCTAGAGGTGAACAAAAAGCTCACGCTAGACAGTGATGCAAGAGAATGCCTTGGGCAAATGACTTCTGTCACACTTCTCAGCATGTTTTGTAAGTTTAGGGCTTAGAGGTTGGCAAGCAGCGTTTTTGCATTTGTGATACCATCAGCTGGAGGTCAGAGGATTGGTAGCACACCCATCAGTCCCCAAATAAATGGGGTCAACAGCGATCCTGCCTAAATCTTTTAAGACTGAACTATTTTTAATGCGTGTTTCCACATTATCTCTTGCTAACAAGGAATAGGAATGTACTGTTCGACAAGCAACTACATTTTCTGAACCAGTGCCAAAGCATGTGACTTTAATTAAGCTCTGGAGTATGCAGCAAGTTTCAGGTACTTTATTAAGCAGTTGTAAAGCCTGGCAAGTAGATAGTTAAATAGGCCCAACTGGATACCATGAGAAAATTTCAACTCCTTAGGAGGGTTTTCTTCCTCTGAAGCCATTAGGCAATCCTTAAGACATTTACTGGTATAAGAAACAATCCATTTCAACAGGGTAGGTGTGCACTAGTTACAAAATCCTAAATCCTGAAGGGAAAAATAAGCATGGCCTCAGATAAACTGGAATGAACAAACTGAAAAGGATGGAAACGGTTCTCACCAAACACTACTGAATATCTAAGGGAACATGGGGGAGATTGAGCAAACTACCCCCTTCCCTCATGGAAGGGTCTTTAAAGTTTATTGCATTAACTTCCAATCACTTATCTAGTCATCTCTTGTCTTCAGGATCTGTCTCTTCCATTATCATTACATTCTTTTACATAGATTGATCAAAATCTCCCCAAATCATAGCGAAGAGCTGCATCCAGTTTTGCTCTGTGGGGATTGTTTTCTAGCAATGTAGGAAATACTCTAGCTCTGACAGAGATTCTACAGCTTAAAAGAATTCTACCTTCTTGATGCTGAAAGGAAGGATGAAGAGACACCTTGAGCCACATTGTCTACCACTAACTTCATAAGGGAAAATAGCCAAGAACAAGTTCTTACAGAATTTAACTAGGCTTTAATGAGTCTGGTCACAGTTGTCCTTGTATCACTAACAGATTCTAATGTGACATTACGCATGACAAATCAAGAAAACCATAAACAGCAATAAAAACCAAGGTAGGCGCACTTCTACATGAAATATTCAGATGTTTAACTGGAAAAAAGAAGTGTAAGAGTCCAGAAGCTACCAGTCTAATAGGACAAGATTTTTTTCCTCCTAGAGCCTTACACCTTGCCCTCCTTCAACTCTTCAGTGAGTACATCCCACAGACATACACGCCAGTAACCATATTATTTCACCTGTGAATCATATTAGGCTGGCGAGCCTATAAATGCCCAGTCATTCCATTTATTTGTCAAACACTTAACTTTTCTGCCAAGTTGATTTATGCTAAGGTTTTCAAGTAATCTGGCAATCTCTTGAAAAGTTATCTAGACTGATTTAAGTATAGCTTTAATATTAGCGTTGGAAAGGCATTCTGAATTTATCTGGCTTTTCCTCAGACTAAATAAATGTTTGGCTGAACACTTGGGTACCCCTGTGTTGCAGACAAACATCACTTATTATTCCTGCTACAATGAAATGCAAAATGGACACTGGGTTCTGTTTCAGCATCTGATCAGCTTGCAAAATGATACATCATTTGGACTGGTGCCTTTTCCAAAGTAAAATGGCATTTGTCCAAACATAATTACTAATGTTTTGAGTTCAAATCCTCTGGTGCTTCACCACGCCAACAGAGCAATGTTGCTGTGAGCAGCTCTTAAAGGCAAGGTTGTCCTTCATCCCACCACCTCACCAAAATTTGTCAATCCTCGAAATACATTAAAAATGATTCTGTAAGATGCTGATCCAACTGATTTTGTAGAGATGACTCCCCTGGGATCAATTTTGTTCTACAGATCTGTCATAGAATCATAGAATGGTTTGGGTTGGAAGGGATCTTGAAGATCACCTAGTTCCAATCCCCCTGCCATGGGAAGAGACACCTCCCACCAGACCAGGTTGCTCCAAGCCCCATCCAGCCTGGCCTTGAACCCCTCCAGGGATGGGGCAGCCACAGCTTCTCTGGGCAACCTGTTCCAGTGTCTCATCAAGCTTATAGTAAAGAATTTCTTCCCAACATCTAATCTAAATCTCTCCTCTTTCAGTTTAAAACCATTACTCCTTGTCCTATCACTCCACTCCCTGATCAAGAGTCCCTCCCCATCCCTCCTGTAGCCCCCTTCAGATACCAGAAGGGGCTATAAGGTCTCCCTGGAGCCTTCTCTTCTCCAGGCTGACTCTCAGCCTGGCTTCACAGCAGAGGTGCTCCAGTCCTCAGATCATATTCATGGCCTCCTCTGGACCTACTCCAACAGGTCCATGTCCTTCCCCTGCTGAAGGGACGATACCTTCCACTACAGAGGTAACAGCAGATGAAAACAGTTAAAATTCCTCACAGTACAAAGCTGATGGCAGCTTCAAATTGTAACAGCAAACTATGTTTTTGCTAAGACAGCCTGTTTTTTGAGCAAGGCTACTTTTGTTTTACAGTCAGCTGCTTGCATTGGCGTATCACATAAAATATCTCACCACCTTATTGTACTGCTTACACTATAGGTTTCTCAATCACTTTAAGCTGGCATAAACAAGTACTTCCTCTAAAGGCAGCAGCCTGTTCTTCCTTTTCTTTGCCTTGGGTTCCTTACTCCCACCCCTTCCTGCACAGCCACAGAAGCGTCTGAGTCGTGAACCAAACCGTTTAACTGATCTAGGTTGAAAACCAAGCTGAGAAAAACCACACCAAAAATCCTCTCTAAGGTCAGGCTGGTTTTATCCGATTGCATGGATCTGTAGCAACATAATGGGGGAAGGGAAGAACGGGGGCAGCAATACCCAAAGCAAACATGAAATCGGGGCTCACAGAGAGAAAAGACGTTGTCAGTGGATCCCTATGGCTACAAGGTCAAAAAGCAGACTCACCTGTGCCCAGCTCAAGAAGCTTCCTCGTCAGAAGAAGGACCTTCAGTCATGCTGTGAGAGCTATCATGTATTCTGCCTCCTAGGACTTGCCAGATGCAAGGCAGAACACCACTCACTTAGCCAACAGGCAGCTATTTTCTCCCCGGTTGTTTTGTGGCTCTGTTGCTAATTATTAGCAGCTGTTTATAGTAACAGAACTGGCCACAGGGGAAGTTTCTTTGGCCCATGTCAAAGTGTTCAGTCACTGCAGCAGGAAGAAGAGCATCTAGA
Organism: Calidris pugnax; assembly: GCF_001431845.1. NCBI lineage: Eukaryota > Metazoa > Chordata > Aves > Charadriiformes > Scolopacidae > Calidris > Calidris pugnax. The sequence goes on from NW_015094509.1 coordinate 27,661,259, forward strand.
AAACATACCTAGAGGTTCTGGCCCAGTTTGACAGGTGTGTGCAACTACTTCACTTGCAAGTTCAACAAAGGGGTTGTATCCGTGGTCTGATTAAGTTGTAACTTCATAAAAGTTTAGACACAAAAAATCCTGTGACTTCCTAGAAGCACCATCCTATAAGTGAGTCAGGAGGCCTTCGGTTCAAAAAGGCAGCAAGTAGAGGCAGGTAGTTGTTTAAACTCTCATTAAGACTTCTCACAAATGCAAACGCTGATTTTCAGCTATTGCTTTCTAAAAACAGAACTGTATTAACCCTACCAGAGGGGGAAGACTATATTTGTTCAGGAATAATTTATTAAAAAAAAAAGTAATTATACTACATATTACTTTGTAACAGTCGCTTGTGTGAGCAACATTACTCCAGATCCTGAGAGGAAAATTAACCTCTAATTTTAAATTGGTCTTACATTAAACTGGACTAACCTGTTTTGAATCACTAAAAGCCTGCCAAAGGAAAAATGCTAAGGCTACCTGGGTGCAATAAGAACCGCATTTGACATGTCCTGACATTTAATTCATCATTCAGGTAATCAAAGGCATTGAAACACAAGGGCATAAACCACCTTGTTCTCCAGGGATACCATGCCCAAGCAAACCTACCACTGACACCGAACAAAGGCTTAGATGAGATTTTTAACAGGTTCATCTTGAAACCTGAGCTTTAAAAGTAAAAAAAAACACCCAACCAAACAGAAAGGCACTGGAACCAGCACAGCGCTTTTGCATCATGACCTACTTTTGAGGCTACCACACAATTTAGGCCACTGAAGCAAGGTCTGGGAGGGGGGAAATCATCCTGCAGGACGTTGTGAATGAAGACGATATGGAGCAATCCACCTCACATGGAGAAGCAGCATTTTTTTTATTCCCCCCTGCTTCTTGCAAGGCAAACTCTTGCCTGCCCTTGGGAGTCCTCACACACTGTAGTCCACTTGATGTCTTTTACAACCTCTGTCTTGCTGTTGTTTAAGCTGAGGCATAGCTTTTCAAAAATATACTCATCTAAGAGAAGCAAATGATTCTGGCAGCTCTCCTGTTAAGACTGAATATTTGACATCCTCGACTCCCCCAACAAATCCATAGAAATATCCAATCTCCCCCAAAATGTAACAGCAAGAGTGTGTGCCGCTTCATTTTGAAAGGGTTAATGAAGAACTGTTGCACCCTTTCCTCGGTATGTATACAAAGTTCCAGAAATTATAAAACCTGACATAAAGAGGCTTCCAACTCCAGCCTTGCCAGTATTAAATCTTCCATAGGATGTCCTACCTACTTCTTTCCATAACACATGGCCTTGACGAGAAGCCCCTGTGCTTTCTTGGGACCCTCTTTCCACCCCCTTCCAGCTTACTTGGAAGAGGACCAAGAGTGAGATTTTGGCTGATGCTTGAAGACCTGGCGATGCAGTCACAGATTTCCAATCTGTGTGTGACAAACTCCCCGATGGGCTTTTTCCTGCCCAGACACACGGGGAGGAATAAAAAGCTTAAGACATAAGGTGGAGAGATGAAGGTCCTCATGACATCAGGGAGAACATCTCTGTAAGACAGTGCTATTTCCTCATTCCTTATATTTTGGGGCCAATATAATTTCCCCAGCCTGATTCTATTACTGGGAAAAAACGATGTAGGAAAACATGGGTCTTTATGAAATTACAGAAACAATTCTGGGAAGCCATCTTTTTAAAAGGGATTCAGAATTTAATGTGAGACAGACTTTATTCAGTGGATTGGATATTATACTGCTCCCTAAAGGCACAGGCTGTTACTAATATTAGATCAGATTACATTGTTAAATCACTGCTGCTGCTGTTTTTAGTAGGAAATACTTCATTTTCTTAAACTGGGGAGGCTAGCATTATCTGATTAAACCTATTTTTTTGTTTTACTGATAAGTAAAAAACGTCATATATGTTCCTGTCACCCTCATGTTTATTAATACAGATACATTAAACAAGTAAACAGCTAAGGTGGTATGGGTATAAATAGCAAGAGAAGCCTTCCCAGCTCGCAGATAACAGCTGGGACCAGTGATGCTGGTAAAACAGGCACTAAGAAGCAGCTCCTCACTACAGCATAGATACAGGCATGCCTTATTTGTGACAGCTGATCTCCAACTAGCAGGTTCTACCCCCAAAATTAGATATAGGTTAAGGACAAGACAGCAAACACTAACAGCCAAGTACTTTCAAACCCAAAAAATAACAACATAGTCACCACATAAGCACAAAGAACTCAAAACTTCATGGGGATGGAGATCACTCAGGCCAGCGTGCAGATAATGCTGTTATGGCCTGATGCTGCTATCAAAAAAACAACTTTCACTAAGAAAATGCACTAATTTGGTCAGATAAGCACAGTCTGGCACAAGCTAAGTATGGCCCAGCTTATCCACGCTCTACTAAAAGATTCTCAAGTTTTTAAACCGTGTTGAACACGAGAGTTATCCCCCCATCAGAATTAAATTGATTCATTCCTTCTATCTCAACGAGGTAGGACAAGAACGGAAAACAAAATTAAGGTTATCATCAGGGAACATCTTAATACATTACCAAGTGGATTAACTGGAACAATCTTACCTTCCTGCAGAAGGAAGGACAATGCCTAACCCAGTGGTGGTACAAGAATAATCCTAACTATCGGTACATCGTTGCCACTAGCACTTTTTTTGCAAGTTCTTTCACCAGGGCTGTCACCCCGATTGCAGTGTGGGAAATGGAGTATACCAGCACAACAACCATCTGCTAATTACTCTCCAGAACAAGCAATACGTTCTACAATCGGTTGAGACTAGTGTTTTGCAGGAATATTCCTCCATGAAATATAATCAAGCCAGGACCAATTTCCTAGTCTGTATATGAAAAGTTAGATACTCCTTGCAGGTGTCACTGTACCTACAATGAAGAGCCCGATACTTTATTTTCATGTACTGGCATTTGAACTAATTATATTCACTGCTCTGAAAATTTGCAGGCTGGTTTCTTCAGGCTGTAAATGCTTAAGAAACCCAAATACTGCCAGAATATGTATTAGACAATTACAGAAGCTATTCAATAGATCAAGACAAAAAAAAAAAAAAAAAGAGCACAGCATAGATCTTCATAAGCTGACTTCCTCTAGCATATCATTAACGTCTGCAAAGTCTAATTCATTGGAATTATCTCCAATTACCAGTCCCTAAACGCATTACCATCATTCTATCTCAGAGAACTCTGTAAAAGTAAGCTTTTGAAAGCATCCACAGAATTTTGTTCACTTTCCAACAAAGATGAAGAAGTTAGGTTTTGGCCGGATTTTACTAACTCTGAGGAAATAATTACTCCCTGAGAGAAAAACCAAAACAACACAGAAGAGGGTTTCTCACATTTCAGATTCTCCGAAGGGTTTGTAAACAACTATATATAACTGATTATATCATCTTGCACAAAATATTCTCATTTTGCCTTCTCTGATTGGATTTGCAGATCAACTGGTACATCACCACTGTGGCAGCTGGGTAATAAGCAACTGTTTACAGCTTAACCTGCAGTTTGAGCCCGCACTGATTCAGCACGATGCTGGAAACTGCCTCTTGTCAGCGTAAAGGAGAGAAATCCCTTCTCTTCTGCCTCTTCCCCACCCCAGCTTCGCAGAGCTTCCCTCCCATCTGGGCCAAGTAAAATACTCTAACATCCCCTGAGGAGATGTTAAATGGAGCTGACTGCTATTGTGTTGGGGAAAAAAAACAGGAATAAAGGTGTTTAGGGATACATTTTGATTTTTTTACTTGCTTCTTCCCTGGTAACCAAGGAGACCTGCCTCTTTCTAATGCATCCAGTGCAGTAAAATAGCTGCTTCTCAGCCCCTTGACCTCAAGCCTTCCATGCATTAGATTGTGCTAATAGAGGCAACAGCTATAGGTTAAAGCCAGCAGCTTTATGGTGCAGCACCTTTGGTAAACATTTTCAGTCCCTCCCTTCTTGAAGTGATTACAAACAGGCGTGGAGAAAGCACACGCCATAAAAAGTAGAGCTGGAGCACTTGAGCTGTCCCAAATACCAGCACGACCAACACGTTTATGTTCATTGCCACGAAATACACCCATTTGATTGTTTCTGAATTATTTAAATAAACATTCAGACTGACCTAGCAGTGATACATAGCCCGTACATTTTAAGTAAGGTATAAGATAAAGAACCAAAATTAAGAATACCCTCTTAATGCAAATAATTAATAAAATTCATAAATATGAAGAATACCACAGGAATACCATTCGGCCAACAGTTTGGATGAATCAGTGTTTAGAAGGGTTGCATCACCACACTGATCTCAGACCTTATAGCACAACCTTGAAGAGCAGCTCCGTAGAAAGCTGGTGGCCACATTTAAGAGCAGCTTGATCAGGACATATTTTGATTTTGGACTCTGAGCAAATGCTATTTTAGTAATGTGTTTTGCCAAGCTGTAACCCTGTTAGAACTGGCAGGATAAGATATTTACTGACACATGCACTAAAATAATAAGAGGCTGTTGGACTCGACACATAAAGAACCTGCTGGCAGAGAAATATTTAGAGGGGGCAGACCTCTTCTATTCGTGACTTCGTAGAACTATGAAACGCTTGGCAAAGTCTTATCAGAATTTGGCATTTTTACCTAATTTGGGAATGAACTTGTCTCATATAGGATGCACAAGCTCCAGCATCCATGCCACGATAACACCAAACATCTGGACCACTTCAGGATGAGACTTGCAGCAGTTCTGGCCCAAAGCTGAAGAGGTTTTTATCATCTGCTGTCCTATCAGTGCAATCACTGCAGCAGTTCTTAGAGCTGACACCTTCGGTAGGTGGTAATCAAACACATCTCACAGTCCAGGTTTAGATGTGTGTCCTGCCACGTTCAGGCAATTTGATTGTGCTCCGTCAGTCCCTCAACTTCTCCTTTATGCCAGTTGCAAAATACACTGCTGCCATCCTCCAAATTTTACATATGACCTAAGGAATCCTTTAGGGACAAAGCTGCACTGTGATACAGGGACAGATCTTATCCACACAACTGTAAGCGCTATCATATGATCTAGAGCATGGATCTTGTGCCCCTTTAAACCCCCACAGAGACATTTTCCAGGGGCACAGCAGTTTGGAGGAATCAGCATAATGGTTTCCTCAGCTAGGCTGTAACTATTTTTTAGAAGCAACCCGGGGCTGCCACAAGCAGGCAATAGAGACACTAACCTATATTTAACAAGCTTGAAAATGGGTTGGCCTCACAAACTATTATTCCCCCACCTCCCAAAAACCAGCAAATGCTGTTTGAAAAGCACCTAGTATCTCGTAAGTATTTTCTGTTGGAGGTTACTATCAGATATACAGCCTTAAATTACCTAAAACATCCTCAATGAATCAATGCTAAAGGATCTTTTATTGAACGTTCGTAAAGCAAAAAATATTGTTGCAATAGTTTCTACTGGACTAGGCAGGGTTTTGTTTTTTTAATATGAGGAAAGTTTCTTTGCTTAAAAATGGTATTTACAGCCAACATTAATTTAGTTGAAAGATTCAAAGTGATTGCACTTGACTCATTTCTAGATGCAGGGTCACTGGCATAAAGAACGCGGTAGTGAGAGGTTCAGCCTATACAAGCATGATTGATTGTTTGGAAAACAAAGCTAATCTGGTGGTTGTTTTTTTATGCACAGCTAATTGCATACCAGGTAGAGTACCTTTCCAGATCATTCTCAGAAGCAGGATGAATTTGTGGTGAGATAGTATCACGGGTATTTCAGCAGGTAGGCGGAGGTGCTTTAATACTTGCAGGCATTGAAAGCAGACACGAGAACAACAGGACGATGAGGGAAACACCAGGATTTCAGTACATGGAATAGTGCAATACTGAAGCACAAGAGCTGAGATGGCATGCTATCCTACTTGGCATCTAATCTCCTCAGGAAGGCCTCAGATCCTCTACTCAGAAATGCCTTCGCTGCAATCAGAGAACAAGCAGTAATTTTTCCTCATTCTATTAACCTAGAAAGATCCTGAAGTCCCAAGGCAAGTAGGAAATTCAGTTGGGAGATCAGAACGTAAGTAGCAACCTGAACACCTGACAAAATAGGTTTGGTTTTGTGCCTTTATTGTTTAAAGAGACATGAAAATACACATGCAGTTAGTATAAGCTATCTTCAAAGGAAGGAAAAATAAAAGGAACTCCATATCTATAAGTATACTTTCAATGTAAATAACAGCTACAACCTAAATTCAAGACCTCAGAACTGATCAAGTGAATAAAGATGAAGACCCCGAATATCTCCTTTACCCTTTATGAGGGAATGTAGCAATAGGACAACAGGGAATGGTTTTAAACTGAAAGAGGGAAGACTTCGATTAGATATTAGGAAGAAATTCCTTACTGTGAGGGTGGTAAGACACTGGAACAGGTTGCCCAGAGATGCTGTGGATGGCCCATTCCTGGAGGGGCTCAGGACCAGACTGGATGGGGCTTTGAGCAACCTGGTCTGGTGGGAGATGTCCCTGCCCATAGCAGGGGGGTTAGAACTAGGTGACCTTGAAGGTCCCTTCCAACCCAAATCATTCTATGATTGTGTTTATGCTCCATGAAGATCATAGCCACATCACTGACTTTTCCTCATCTTGCTCCACTCCCATTCAGTCCAACTTCATGACAGAAGACATACTGGTACAAGACTTTTAGCCTCTACTCTTTGCTCTGGTTTGATCTTTGTGGTTCAGCAGAAGCTCTCGAGACTGGGCATGCCACGAGATACGGGATTCAGCTCTTTGCTTTAAGCTGTTCCCTGCATCTTCTAAGATGCAGGGTCTTCTCATTTCTCCTCTGGAAAGCTGAGCCTGACCTTACAGTATTCAAGATGTTACCTTTCCAGCTCCCTGGTCTGTCACTCGTAATCAACTCTTGGTGGCTTCTGCTTGCTATAACAAACTAATCTCTCCATTTTCAAAAGTGACTTGATGTTAGTCTTCCAGATAACAACAACTGCCCACGGCAGCAACCCCAGCAAGAAGCATCACTCATCACATGCAGATAAAGCGTGATGTGAGCACACACACACCTAGTTGAAGCTGCTAGGTGTTTTTGACTGTGTAACTTTTTCTGAAAGATGTTTTATTTTCATGGTACAGAGAGAATCACAGGCTTACATCTTGTGGGGGAAAACAGGGGAGACACTTCTAATTCCCAAAACAAAGGTATGAGTTGAAGTTGAAAAACTGAAGTCAAGTACTTGACTGAATACTGTATAATACCACCTAATCTCATCTTTTCGAAAGAGGTTTAGGTCTCCAGACTATTTCTTTAAAGAAATACTCTACTTCTAGCTGAATATTTTCTCTTATCAAGCTTATTCTGGTATAAGATAGTGGCTTGGCTTCCAACCCAGTTCCCATGAAGATAGTTAACACTTCGAGGATTCCTTTCTCTAACATCAGAGCTGGCTAAACCCATTTATCCCACATAGGATTGATAAAGGATAGCACATTTGCCCCTGAATTGTTTTGCTGCTTTGGGCTGGTTCCCTCACTGTTTGCAAGGCATTTATAGACAACAGTTTGTTGGAATTAACAAACTTGTCATTCAGATTAAGGAACAACTTTACCATGTACTTGGTTAAGTCCTTGAAGAGCAGACAGTTATTACCTTGATATAGTGATGTACATATTAATCTGAAGTATTAAGTATTACACTTGTTTAAAGGATATGGCTGTCAAGAGCAGGCAAACAAAAAAAAATAAAGCAAATTAGGCTTTGAGCAACTGGCAGGGTAGTCCAGGTCAGGCTGGTGACCAGAGGTTTGCAAAGACTGAAAAGGACAGTGAAATAAATATAAAACAGAAAAATATAATAAGTGTTTAAGTATTTCCAGTTTAACTGGAGAAGGGATTTTTCAGGAAGCCCTGTGGATTGTAGCAGAGAAGCAAAACCCAAATCAGTATCCTATTGAAAGTAAATATTCTTTCTTCTCTCCTAGTGTTATAATAGAGGTGAAGATCACCTCACATGACTAATGATTCCTCATCCAGCACAACAACATTCAACTTGAACACTTCAGTGAGCAAAGCATGCTGTACGTAAACAGACTGAGCCAAGCAGAAAAAGCTGGGAGAGGACATAATAGAAAGGACAAGAGCCAGAAAGCATGACTACAAGTCTGAAGGGCATAAGATTATTCTACTTATTTAAACAAAGTAAGGCTTGACAGTAGGTTTTAAACATGATCTCTCCATCAGAGAAGTAATGATTGCCTCAATCCAGGAGGATTATAGTATATTCTCTACATTTTATCAGTAACAAATATTATCATCCATCATGAGAAAGACACAAAGCAGGTTCACTCCTTCCTTGCCACATTCATTGATGACTTTCTCATGGCTCTCCAAGCCGAGGTTGCTCAATTCTTGCATCTTCAATTGTGAGCACACTCAAAATTGCCTCGCTGCCAAGTTGCAGAAGGGCACAGACATTTTTACGTGCTGCATGTGTCGTTTTACACCTTCAGCAATAACACAGGAAGCCGAGGAAGAAAATGATTCGGTTCTCATAGCATGGGAACAAGAAAGTACATTCAGTATTCCACTAACAAAGATCTTAAAGTTGTTGCAAGTTCCTGGTCAACACATGGAGGTATTTGACATTTTACATTACAGTGAGGAAGCCCTTAGGGTGACAAATTTCATGGTTGTTGAAGCCTATTTTAATGAAAAGTGTAGCTTGCCCTTCCAGGCTGTATTTTATGTTGGCAGCCTTACGGAGAGTGCTGTGCTTAGTCATTTTACTTTTCCAATTACAGTACCAGCTTATGCAATAAACTAATGTGCTTACTGTTTGAACAATCACCTGCCAGATCCAGATTTTTGGGAGGAATAAGATTTGATTAAAACAATGAGCAGTTAAGCATAACATCCTTAAATGTTTCAGGTTTTAAGAACCCAAACAGACTTGAAATACCTTAATGTTGCTTTGTGTAACAGTCAAGATTTAATCAACAAAATGGGGGCACATCCCTGTATAAATATATCAATATTAATATATATCATTTAAGTGAAATGCATTTATTATCCTGTAAGAACTTTAAGTTTTTGTTCTTCCAGTAACAAATTTCTAAAATGAATGGACAGATTTTTGACCCAAGAACTTGTCTAGAGAAGTAGAGATCACCACATAGTAAACCAGCTGTAGTTCAAAGGTCACTTCCATTTTACTTTATACCTTTATTTTTAAGCCAAAAGATACTTAAATTTCTAAGTTGCCATTCCACATTAGAGCAGCCATAACGTGACACATTACTATCCTTAGCTCCCATTCTGGTTTTCAATCAAGGTGCAGTGAGCTTAAGTTAACTTAATTGGGGTAGACAGGGGATAATAAATTATTGATTTACTAGGAAAAAAAAGATCCTACAGGAAAAGAATTCATGTGGTGTCTGTAAAGTTCTACCTACTTACACACTCTGCAGTTTGCATTGACTGCAGATAACTCAAGTTTTGGGTAGGGAAACTTTCTCAGCTCTCCTTCCTTTGAAGGCTTGGTATGCCATTGCTCACCACTCATAATAGATAAGGTCTGGATAAACAGGATGAATATAAAACACGCAACTATATCCTGTATTTTCCCCTGTGGAAGAACACTTGCCCTGTAACAATAAGCTTCAACCAGGCTTAAACCTCCACCAGCAAAATTCCGCAAATAAACTGTTACCAGCCTTTCAAAACATGAAACTGAAATTAGCATAGGCACAAGTTTCCCCACATTCAGTATGAAATGTTAATTCCTCCTGAAGAAAATGGTGCAATCAAAACAGACTCCAGTTTACTTTAGGACACACATGGGGTGACATACCCAGCCATCTGGGCAGGATCATGAGTGGCCCGATCCCAGATTTCTTTGCTGGGCAGCAAATACACTGAACACATGTATGGGCCTTCTCACATGCTTTCTATTAACCACTTCCTACCATGAGCAGCAGGAGTGATTACCATTTGCTGTGATGAAGCTGGTTTCAGAAGCACTGGCAGTTAAACACTAAAACCAGACTCCAAATCCCACTAGATCCCAGTGATACTTGGCTGTCACTTTGGGTACATCTCCTCCCCACATATGCCATGAGTGAAATTCTGCACTTAATGAGAACAGCTACCCAGACTTTCAGGCTTTCCCCGTCCCCAACCTTCCACTTCAAAGTCCAGGGAATGTAGTTCTAACATTATACTCCAAGGCTAGGTATAAACAGTTTGAGATGGATTCACTGGTCATGAAGCCTTCTATATTTTCATTCTTTCCTGCAAGGTTGGAAGGGTGACAGCATTATTATGAGCATAAACCCTTTCAGATGCAAAAAGGCAGACGTGTAGCTTTAGTCTTAGCTGCTCACATCAAACATCTTCCAGAGCTACAGTTTGTTCTGAGAAACTAACAAATTAATGAAGGAAAGTTCTGGGCTCTCGCTTGCTTTATCAGATAGGATGGAGCCGAGAAGTTTCCAGCCTTGGCTTCCTAGCTTGCTCTCAATCTAGTCCAATATTTAAAAAATGTCTTCAGCAAGTGCCAAGAATTTGCTAGTATTCTTATTTTTATTTGAAGATATCACTATTACCCAGACAATTAAAAGGGAAGTTCTTTAATCCCTCATCAACAGAAAGCAAGAAAGTCAAGCATTATAACAGCACTAGCAAAACCACACAAGGTAAGAAGTAGAAAGGATGGTGGACAGTCATTGAAGCAAAAATAAGGGAACCATTTTCATTTAATATTTGTCACTGGCAGGGTTCCGCTCATTTTCCAAGTTACAGGTAGATGCAATATTAATGAACTGAATGCTGCTGCTGGAGATAAACAAAGTGTTGCTTTCATTTGCACAGTACCTCCACCCTGACCACATTCATTTAGATGCAAGATGGACAATATACTGCATGGTGGAGATGTCATGAATACAGAGCACATAAATATTTAAACAGATTTGACTCTGCCCTTATTAGACAGTATACCCTTGGTATTAAAGCTTGGAGAACTATTACCAACACCTTTCCTATAACACCTCTAATTCAGACTATTTTTTTTTAACTAGAAAGCAATTTTACAGAGAATGCTTGAAGCACAGAACTGCAGCAGCTTTCTTATCCCATTTGCTAGAGGCAAGATCTCCAAATCAGTTGGACTGCAGCAATTTCTGCATGTAATGCTGAAGCCTTATTCCCTGCTTACTTAAAGAATTTGTCTTTTGTAAGCTATAGAGTATATATTCAGTCTTAATACAGTAATTGCTACGTAGGGAATTAAAGCTTTCTCTAGAAGGGATGTTTGACCACGGGCCACTTACCAGCCTATGGCTTTTTCAGTGAGAAAGCCCCTAAAACATCAAAGATTCTTGAAGGCCATCAGGGACACATGAATTGGTAAATCCCCAGTGGGCAGAATGAGGTTGTGATCCACAATCAAGGCAACTTCTTGTCAAGTTCACTGAAGGATCCTGCAAGTGAGATACTTAGAAATACCTACAGTCTCCTTACAAAGCCACCCAGACAGTGAGTCTGTTGGCCAAAAGCTTCTGAAAGAGGCTGAAGTTAAGGGAACAGTGTAGCTATTATTGTACCAATGATAAATTTAGGCATTCATTACAACCAGTTATTCAGTAACCAGCCTTAACACAGAACTGGAACTGATCTCTTGGAAAAAAGTGTTAATTTGGGAGCAGAGTTAATGAGGAAGAGAAAGTTGCTAAGTGCAGCTCAGGGAAATAACTGCACAGTGTCGAGCTGCTGGAATGAGCTCAAAGTTTGCAGTCTGATGAACATGTATGTTTAGTAGTTTGCAGTTACTGAGCACTGGGGGTTTTTTGGTCTAAGTGTAGCTTTCTATGAAGTGATTTGTGCAGAAGTAGGAAGATGCAAAGAAAACTGTTCAAGGAGTAGAGTCAGGTTTTTCCTGAACATCCCCAAGATACATTAGGCTTTAGGTAGACAAAGAGCTATTAATTAGAACAGGCTAAGAGTACCCTAAGACAGAGTAGTAAGGCTCCATCTTAAATCACCACACCAAAAACTATTGCTTTCTCACAAGTATATTCTACTGTTCCTAACTATGAAAAGAATTAATACCAATTTAATATCAAGCTCACTACATGAATAGGTATCTATGGAAGATGCTGGTACAAGACTCACTGGATGCAAACCCAAACACTTATGTACAGCTTAACTGGGGAATACTACAGTTGAAAGGCCATGGTAGATATACTTTTATCTAGCATTCCAGTCCAGCTCATGTGCATATAAAGATTAGAGATCCCACTAGTACTATAGGGTCAAAATGCTCAATTTCAAATGGCATCCTGAATTGTCACACAAACTATCACACCTGGAAGATGACACATTATCTGGTCCCATGCAATTTCTCCAGTAGACAGAGATCTACTGCTGTGCAGCTGCATATTGAGAGTTTTAAACAGACCATACCTGGAAGATGACAAATTGGAAAGGTGATTTGAAAGCAAAGCAGCAGAAAAAAGCTCCAACTGTAAAGGCAGCAATAATTGCAGGAGCGCAAAGGGTACACATAACCATCAGATACTCCCCTTTTCAGCCCATTGAAGTGTTTTGACTTTAAGGCTGTGACAACCAACAGAGCAGGAGCCACAGAAGTGCTCTGATGTTGGACACAAGCAGGGTAACTCCTGCTCTGAGAAGTGTAAGCCTTTTCCCTCTCTTTACCAAAGTTAGGAGCAGAACAAGAGCCAAGAAAAAGAACAAGAACAAACCTACATCATGAGCCGATTCCGCCAGATACATTTCAGACAGCAAACAGTACATGTGTACTAGATGTGGTAGTGTTAAAGCAAGCTGTTCATTTGTTTTGGGTTATTTTTTGGAACTCTTGGGAGTTAGCTGGCCAGCCACACGACTCTAAGGAGCAATAGTTCAGACTGTCAAATCACTCCTCTGGGAGTACCCAGAGCCAGACTGCACAGGCCAGTGTACTTGCACAGATATTCCCCTCGTAAAAGGGAAGGAGTATTTTTTTACCCTGCAGGCATGTCTTCTCCCTCCCCACAAAAAAAAAAAGAAAAGAAAAACAAACCAAAAGAGACCCTCAAAATATGAGGCTCTTTTTTACCTGGAAGCAAGAGATCCAGCATCAAAACTAGTTTAAACAGTTGGTTCCTGTTCCTCCTATTTGTACTATTATATGATTGATAAGCAAGCTGTAGGTTAAACAGTGCTCAGATTAAGTGTATTCTAGAAGACCACTTGCTGCATATAAGTGATGATAGGAAATTAAGTGGCACAGAAATCTGACTGTTCTGTAGTCATCACTTGTTGGGTTAAGCCACTGTTTTCTGGATGTGGTCCAGGAAGACTGATCATATATTCAAGGACAGAATGAAGATGATAAGCGTGACATGCAGTTGTGCTTTCGTAAAAAGAGTGCTTTAGGTTCAGCCCCCAGTTAGATCATTTATTTATCTGGCACCGAAGGGTGATAATGGCTTGTTTTCAAGTCTCCAAAATAAATGAACTATACTGCATGCAGAAGTAGTCCAGGCCAGCCAGCAGAGGATAGAAAATATGCAGGGTCAGCATAACACTGGTTTAAATTTCAGTTACAAAAACATTAGAGCTCTCATTTAAAACAAGATGAGGAAACTAGGTTCTCTCTCTGCTCTGCTAAGAGCACCAGTCTTGTTCTCCCCAGAACACTGATAAAAATCCACCTCAGATATAATTTAGCAAAACAGTTCAGGGATAATGTTTTCCTGCTGCTAATTTTCAAAAGCATCTTCCGTCTATTCCTGAGGTTTTGTTTACCTGCCACCCTTTTATGCCTTGCTATATGAATAGCAGCTATTGACACAATTTCAGTCTTGCAAGGAAGGTAGGTCTCAGTCCACTTGCAGAGCACCTCAGGCCCTCAAATTAATCAGTCCCCATAATAGTGCAAGAGAAACTGCCAGTCAAGCCTGAAGTGTCAAGGTGTCCTAAAGCTAAAGAGACTATATTAATAGCCTATACCCTTCACAGATGGAAGTCCTAGAAAGGAAGCCTTCCTCAGCCCTAACTGGGTTTTAAGAGTTTCATTAATTGTCATTGTTGTGGAGACTAACTTCTCATCACCTATATATTGAGATTCATGTTTGAGCAGACCACATGCCAAAAAGGGCTAAGCCAAGGGTCAGAAGCAGCTCCTAAACCAAACCATTACCCAGTGAAAGCCTCGTGTCCTGATGCTTGCCAGAGCCACTCGCCAACAGCAAGTTTGATGAGAAAACCTGGCTGCTTCTCCCGAGTTGTTATAACGCAGTATGCCACTTGCAGTCTAAATGACTTTCCAGCACTCATTGGAAATGCCAGCGCTAAGGGGCTTTAGTTAAGCTACTGTGTGCCAGTTTCCCTAAGATGGCAGTTCACAGCACACAAACCACTCAGTGACTCAGACACTGCAGTGCTCCCAAGCCATCGCTGAGATGCCTCAAGTTCAGCTTTTCACTTGAGGCAAATTCAGTCTCCAGCAACTCTATCAGAGGTCTAGATTTAATAGCGTGAACTCAGCTCTTTTTCACACAGAGTATCTTATTCCACTCAGAGGAGTGAGCTGTGATAGAGAAGCGTAACAGAAGAACCAGTTTATTCAAAATAGCAATAACTATTCGGTGCTAGGATTCAAGAAATCCTCACAGTCCCAGCTGGGGGACATAATATCCTTTACTAGTGGAAGTTTTGGGTGGTTACTCTGAGTAGGGCTGTGACCCAAATGCAAGATGTGTGGGTAACTGATAAGCTGTTGACCACAAAACAGTCACCCGACCAGCAGCAGCTTACCAAAAGCACGTAAAGTCTTTAGTTCACAGCGTGGAAGGTGACTCTCAGACTGAAACACCAGCTGTCTGTCAGGCCAGTGACACACACGGTGTCACTCACCCCAACAGCAGGCCCTCTGCTTCAATTTCTTGGCAACTGGGTTTGCCAGAATAATTTGTATTTTCTGCTTCTGGATGGCAACTTATAAACACACAGCTCTACTAGAAAGTTTACTGGACTCATTTAAACACTTAAAAGGCAGGAGTAATGCTCTGCTTCAGAGAAGTATTGCTTCAAACACTCATATCAGTTTAGCACTGGTCTATTAAGCCAAGTGACAATCATTGCACTCTGTATGCCCTGAGTCAACCACACTGTTGAATGGAAGCTGGTTAATAAGGCTGACAATGTGCTGGAAGTTGAAGGACAGAATAGTTATCAAGTCAGTTAAGTCTTCTCTGACAGAAACAACTGCACACAAGGCATTGTCGACATAGTTTTGATGAATCTTATGATTATAGCTTCCCCCCACCTCCATCACTCAACAGCCTCATCACATCCACAGCTGCTCTCCTAGCAGATCAACTGGAAAGCCCTATTTTAACTCGAGTAGTTTTGCTTCTGTTCAGCATGCTTTTACACTAACCATCACATTGTAGTCAGGCTGAAGTGCAAGGGACCCTTGTTTTTCTCTCAAGCATGACACCACTGCAAGTGTACTACTGCTGACATGTACTCGATCATTTGATGCAAGTATTTTAGGGTGCCTTCTACTGTTAGGAGCAACAGCAGAGGTACAGAGTGCTAGTTAAACCCCAAAAGAACTGCCAGCTGCAGCTTCTTGAGATGGGTGATGTGAAAGGATTTCACTGCTATTGCCCGACACACAAGTAGAGGTACCCACATACTGTGGGCAAAACTGGCTCTCCACTCGAGGAACTGAAGCTTGAAGTCATGAGGTGTTCAACTAAGAACCACTGCAGTACATCACAGGCAGAGTTTACAGATTAAGCTAGACAAGATCAAACACTAGGGTGTAAATGAACTGCTTATTGCTTAAATCAGTGTCTGCTGAAAATACAGACGTATTACATGCAACTGTATTCACAACTGCAGGCAGCTAGTAGGTCATTTCAGCCATTGGCTTCCCACCTAGGCATTTATAAGATGCTTCTCAAAGCTTAAGCATCTTTTCTAAGCTACTCAGTTGGCAACACATTTTGACTTCAGACAGTTTTTCAAACATTAGATGCGGTTTCACTGGTGTAATACTCCACAGGTACCATCCAGTGTTAGTATTCTCACAGCTTCTAAGGAATGATCCATCTAAAACAAGTTTATACAGGGACAGGGGCAGAGTCCACACATTCCAGCCTTAGCACACAAGCAGAGCAATATTAAATTACTAAGACCTAACTTTCTAGCTGTCAGTGAATCCAGGGCTGGAGTGAGTTTAAAGGTAATTAACCTCTGAGGTCACAGCCTTGTGAGGTATGTCCAAAGTCAGCCTGCTTTCTCTAAGCTCCTCAGAGCCTGCATTTGCACATAGCAAAAATAAAGGCAGTTGCTTCAGAAAGCTCCTCAAATACATTGCACCTTTGCTTCAGTTTGAAAACTTTAGGTCACATGTACTTAGACATACAAGCACATGTATTGTTTTAGTAGTTATACCATGCTTTGTTGGAAGCCACATAAATATTCCACTTGTACTGCCCCACTGAAAAGGCACATGAACAACATTTCACCTCAGGAATTTTGTTGTAACATGACACAGAAGGAGCAGCAAGTTCACCAGCTCAGTCTTCTAACCACCTTCTCACCACTAATGAAGGACACCCCCAGCAGAAGACATCTTCCCTTGTCAGCTTAAGGCAGCACAAATACGAGTGTTTTTAAAACAGACTGAACTGTGAAGACATTGCAGCTTTGAGGGAGAGGCTTGCTTTCAGTTACAAGCAGTCCTCACAGCATCCAAACAAGATCTCATCAGCAGATATTGCTCATTCTTTTCTCAATGACAAACTCCCAGAGAGCAGCGGGTTCCTGCAGGAGTTAACCCTCTTGCGTAATGCATGTTATCTATAGAACCACACGCTCTCCATTTTACTGAAGATGTCTCTGTCATATGTAACTGACTGTAAGAACTGCTATTATTTCTTTGCTCAGAGAAACATGAGCCAACCCACGTAAACCGGCCTCTGATATTACAAACAGGTAACTAAAATAGAAGTTGTTCCACTGATCCCATCCATTACATCACGGAAATTGATATTTTGTCATGAAGACTCCCTTAGATACTCAATTTAATCTCATTAACACAGGAATGACACTATCACTTCCAAGACAGCAGCGGTCACTACCTTTGACAGACACAGGAACTCAGAGATGTTTCTGGATGCCCCAGAGACTACTAGATGCAGCTTTAGGAGCTTATGGTAGTGTCAACTTTTCAAACTTACAGTAAAAAGTACTTCTAGAAGCACTTATAGCCAGAGTGTCAACTAAATACTTTGATCTGTTATCTGAAGCCCTTTTCCTTATTTAGGAAGGGAAAAATTAGGCCTGTTGAACATTTCATCAATCCAGTATAATCATTAAACAAACCAAGCGAGGGAGACCTTATCTTTTGCAATACGGGTGTGGAGGAAGAAGGCATACACAAGCTGGGTCACAGCAATCACATCAGCAACCACTTCTGCCAGATATTTACCAAGAAGCCTGGCTTCTAGGGGGAAACAAAGCATTCACCAGGTCTTTCTTTCTTGGAGCTCATGTGCCTGCTCAAGCCGTATTTCATTAAATATTTTAGTAGCAGTGTCTGATCAAGCCAGTGGAACATGACGCAGATCATAGTGGAGCAGTTTCTACAGAGCAGTAAGGATACATGCTGTAACAGGGCAATTTCTTCTCATAAATCCTCATAATGTTTCAATTATCTGTGTTCTGCACTTACAGTGCTGCCTGCCCCTGTAGGTCCACTTCTTGTGACCTCTCTCCTTTCTTGGAGAAATCACCTCCTCTGTCCAAGATCCAACATCCCACAATTTCCCATTTGTAATTCACCATCACCCAGGCTCTAGCAACCTTGATTCACTCACTGCACCCAGTGTCAAGTCAGAGCCTTGGCTAGATCTTTTCCTCCCCTCCTTTTTTTTCCCCCTCTATACAAAGACTACTGTAAACCAATCACTACCACAGAACTGCCCCACTGGCAGAGTATTTTTCAAGGTCAAACACAGTTTCTGCACCTGCTAAAGGTGCTAAATTAAGGCATCTTAAAGCTTCAAATCACTGCTAACATGATCTTAGGGGAAGCCACAACTTTCATGGGAGATTTAAGAGTTAAGTGCTAATTAATTTCCTCCCCCAGTACTCTCCCAACATCATATCAGAGTGGGTGAGGTTCAACTATTTTATGGTAAAGCACTGAGATCAGGTTACAGATTAAGTGTGGAATTATTCAAATAGCAGACTAGTAAAGTTTAATAGTCTGAAAAGCTATACCAATTTCCATCTTTGGTCCCTTCGTCAAGTCCTCTTCCAGCATATTCACCAACCAACATAATGCCAAAGGGGCACTTGGACACTTCTTTCTTACCCCATCTTCACCTGATAAGGACTCACCACCCCAGACACCTCAGTCAGGCCTCTCCAACCTGCCCCTTACTCATCCCACAATTCATTCCTCATCCCTTCCCAACCTCTGCAAGTCTCACACCTACTTTGGCTCAAGTCCTCACCACAGACCTCAACCCTTTCCAATTTCCATCTCTGCAGCCCCATGGCTCCCTCACCTTACTCATTTCTCATCCCTTTCCCCCCTCTGCAGCACCACATTCCCCTCACCCTAAAGCTCCTCATCCCTTTTGCACCACTCTAGCCTCATAGCTCCTTCACCCAAAAAGCCTCACCTTCCTCACCTTCACCATCCCCCATCAGCCCATCTCCCTCAGCCCAAACCCTCCCTCACCTTCACCAGCCCCTCATCTCCCTCAGCCCAAACCCTTCCTCACCTTCACCATCCCCAAATCTCCCTCAGCCCAAACCCTTCCTCACCTTCCCCATCCCCACATCTCCCTCAGCCCAACCCCTTCCTCCCCTTCACCGACCCCTCGTCTCCCTCAGCCCAACCCCTTCCTCCCCTTCACCGACCCCTCGTCTCCCTCAGCCCAAACCCTTCCTCACCTTCACCAACCCCAAACCTCTCTTAACCCAAACCCTTCCTCACCTTCACCTGGCCATCTCCCTCAGCCCAAACCCTTCCTCACCTTCACCAAACCTTCATTTCCCTCAGCCCAAACCCTTCCTCACCTTCACCAACCCCTCATCTCCCTCAGCCCAAAGCCTCCCTCACCTTCACCTGCCCCCGTCTCCCTCACCGCACAGCTTCCCAACTACTCCTTACCGTTACCGTCAACCCCTCCCCATACTCCAGGCACCCCCCGGGGCCCAACCGCCCCATGACCCCTCCCCACCCCCGCCGACCCCCTTACCTGCCC
>NW_015094509.1:27680840-27871990 GCF_001431845.1 Calidris pugnax
GCTGGCACCTCTCCCGGGGCCGTATTGGGGTTACTGCCCGGAAAGGGAGCCCCTAGAGTCGACCCGAGGGCGGTTGGAGGCTGCCACCTGCTCTGCCCCCGTGTTTTCCACAGAAACTCGGCGGCGACATGGCGCAGAGCCCCCGTCCCCTCCCTGGTCCGGCACCAGTTGTGCCAACTACACCTCCAAACTAACAGACTTGGAAAGTGTAGGAGCGGACGACCTTCAGGCAAACGCGTTGGCCCCAAACTGCCAAATTTTTCCTTCATCGTGAGGAAAAATAACGCCTTTTCCTCAGGTTTGGCCAAATGCGAGGTCCCATCCTGGCCTCCGCTGCTCTTCACCCACCACAGGCTCCTCTCCACGCACCAAGTCTGTGCAAGGAGTTGTGCCAAGTACCTCTCCAAACTAACAGCTTGGAGAGCACAGGAGTGGATGCCCTTCCCTACCTGAGGTACTCCAAATTGTTGATATTTTCCTTCATCATGAGGAAAAATGACATCTTTTCCTCAGGTCTGGCCAGCTGTGAGCTCCCATCCTCACCTCCCCACCTCACCTCCACCATGAGCTTCCTCGCCCTCTCTGCAAAGGTGCAATTAGCGTTCTACATCTCGTTATAACATGTCTACGATACACAACACTTGATATACAGCACGACCCCCAAGGAAATCAAAACACTTCGGTCCTGATTGCAGTCCTGCCGTGCTGCAAGCACCCCCTACAAACTCGCCATAAAAGACCGCATTTTTTTAGCTCAGGCGTGTGGTGTTTTTTATTCCCAATTACTGACATCTCCTAGCCTTAATTGTGCTGACTGCATTGGGCAGGGGAGCGTAATATTTAATTTTCATGACTTACATAAACTGGGGATGCATAAAGTAGCGTGTGAGTGGCGTGTAAAAATGCATGTTACGTTGCATAAGCGTAATTGTTTTCTGTTTCTTGACACGCTGTTAACTATATATTCCAAAACAATTTTTTTCTTCTTTTTTTATGGTGAACTGCTTTCTCTGCAGCTCATGAATAAATAAACCACGAAGCATACCAGACTTAAGAGAAAGGAAAACCACAGAAGGCAAAATGGAAGAACTGTACACATCTACACACTATTAAAAAGCAGTTTGAATCCTGAATCTAGCAAAAAGAATGTGACTGCAAGCCCTAAAGAAACAAAAAAAACTGACATTAATCTTTTATTCCAGAATGCTCTTATCACTATGCATTTATTTTTAGGCTAATTTAGACCAAGGACTGAAAAGCAACCACAATCAGGTATAGCTGGCTAAATTAACCATCCGTTGGTGAGAATTCCCAAAGTCTACTCAAAGAATGATGGGGTTTTTTTGACATGCTACTGATGTTTATAAATATTGTAATGACATGGCTAGCTTTGTGAAAAAGATTGGCAAAATAATGCTCTTAATTACCCTAATGGTAAAGATAAAGCTACCATACCGATGACAGCCCAGTGTAACACCTACTCTTGACAGTAAAACAACATCCATTGTATCACAACTGAATGTATGTATTACAGCTTAACAAAACACTGAAGTTTATTCCTCAGAAGAAACAAAAATATACCTGTATTTAGAGTAGTAGAAAAGTCTAATGACTTGTGGTTAGAGAAAAGACTTCAGTGGAAATTATATGACCGACATGACTAACACCAAGAAGGAATCTCAAGATGTGAGTGTAGTTACATCTTCTAAAATGTGCTTCATTACCCAAAGATTTGTGGCAGCCTAGGCTACCTAATATTTTGACACCTTACTTTAAAATAACTGAAAAAAAACACTTTTTGGTCCTTTTGTTGCCTGCTGTTGTGGCGAAGCACGGTCCTTACCTCGCTCTGACATTTTAGAGCTGTTCTGGCAATGCCCAGACTTGTCCAGACGTATCCAGATATTTCTCCACTCTATTTCCTCATGTGATTTTTACTTGAGAGTTGTTAGCCGTCAGCCTTTAGCTGAGCCGAGAGTCAGAAAGGGTGATTTTTCCATAAAACAAACCTTTTAGTTTTAAAAATCCAATTTTCTATAACGAGAGTGAGGGGGTGGGGGAAAAAAAATAATAAAATCCAAGGAAGCAGACCCACCTTTTCCCTCTGAGGTTCTTGCTCAACTCCAAATATTTAACCCATAATAAATAAACGCATCCTCAAGTCTTGGCAGGGGAGGAGTGTCAGTCAAGAGCCTGATGTGCTGTCCAGGCGTGTGCTCCGTTTGCCCGGGAGAGGGGCTGGTGTTTGTGGGACTGGGAGAAAAGCTCCTCAGCCCAGGTTGGAGACACGTTCTCCTTCCTGGCGTTTGGGAGGGTCTCCCTTGAATGGGTCCCTGCTGGGCAGGGTGGTGGTTGTGAGTCCTGTTCTTCCCTGCGTCCCTCAGCAATGTGGAGGGAGTTGAGGCACTTCAGCGAGAGCTTTCCCTCATAAGTCACCTTAAAATCCCTTTGTGACTCTTATTATGCATGTTTCTATTCTGTGAGTTGTGTAGTTGGAGACACCCCCAAGGTACTGTTCCCTCACTCATCCTTGCTTCCACAGGTTTGTTTGGCATGAAGTACCCGGGGAATTAAAAAAAAAAAAAATAAATCTACGGGACCTCTGAATACCGGAGAGCAATATCCTGCTCTAGAAACCTTGCCCTCTGTCTTGGCATAGAAATTGGAGCCAGGGGTCTTCCCTACTTAATGAGATACGTTAGTTAACGAGACAGCAGGATCATCAACAAAGGTGCCGTGAGCTCTCTCCGCTCCATTTCACAGGTACTTGGCTTCCAAAATTGTTATGAAAATTTGCCATCCAGCCAAGCCAAACAAACAACACCCCCAATTTTATTTTACATGCGTGTCAAAAGAAATAACTTGCCGCAGGCAAAGCGGGTGAAGGAATTTTACGAGGCTGCGTCTGATCCTCCCTCTCCCCTCCCTCAGACAGTTAAAGAAATGTTTGTATGATGAAAGGGGCAAGGGAGCAGAGGACAGCTGGTTAGGAATTAATGAAATGTTGGAGCATTATCATGCGATAATGGATTTAGCTGACTGTTTGCCAGCGTTCAGATCTAGTGTGAATTGCTTTATACGAAACGCAGGGATTCCTAGATTATCCAAACCTCCTGAGAACCGCTGCTGCTCCTAAATCCTTTGAAAGCTGTGACTTTAAGAGAAGGTAATTCTTCATCTGGATGGACGAAAGGCCCAAGGGGTTCTTTTGACTTGCTTTCAGACTTAATGACGTTTGACACGGCCAACTTCTAGAGGTGGCTCCTAATTGGGAGTGGCCACGGGTTTGGGAAGCCTGAGGCTTGGCTTGCGGCAAATCTGAGCACCCAGAAGCTCCGTTGAGGTCTCCCAACCAGGACACGAAAAATGGATCTCAACTTTTGCACGTTTGGCCTCTGACTTATCCTCGGGGTATCTCTCGCAAAGGGTGAGATAATCTGATGGGAAACCCGTGCTCTGGGCTTGAAACTGCCCTTTATCCTTCTTCCCACCCTCCCCCAACATATGCTGTCATTAAGCTGGAACTTTAATGGCTGTGTAAAATGGCCCATGTCCCCTGATGCACTTTTTTTTTCCCCCCCTAAAAGCTTCTGGTTTCTGCCTGTTGGCTGAGGGCTGTGGATTTGCAACAAGCCAACCAAAGAGGTTTTCTCTGGCCGCAGACAAGTCCCAGACAGCAGGATACAGTGTGCCAGTTTGTGACCGGGACCCAGACAGGCTGGTCAATTTAGGTTGCCCGTGGTAACCAAAATTGCCTTTGACTTCTTGAGGGCCAAATGGCTTCAGACAGGACCTGCAGGTACAGAGTGTCACCCAGCTCTTTGCCCTGTCTTTGCCTACAGTTCTGTTATTCTGGGATTCTGTCTTGTGCCCAGAGTTTACCCATCTGGAGCCAGCTGGCTCGTGCCACCCTAAGAGCAATGTCAACAGTCCTAAGCAAACAGGGCGGTTTAGGTGTAGGGTCTCTTTGCCATTCTCCTGGACTGAAACCCGGAGTAAAAGCTGTAGCCATGCCTTCCCACATCATCCCCATATGGACAATAAGAGTTATGTTGGGAAGATGCTGCTACAGGCTCTGAGATGCATTTGCTGCTGCTGCCCCTTGTGAGGTCTCATCATGAGTTCGTGCCTTGCAGAATGAGAGCTCTCTATCATTATTTTCCTGTTTTGCATGGCTAAAAAGTGGTATTAACTGCTGCAAAAATGATCCTGCCTCTTGAATTTGTGTGTTCTATAATTATCTTCACAATAAAACTGCGAGGAATTAAGCTCCAGTAGCAGTTTGAGGTTGACAAGGGATGACTTGACAGGCCTTCAAGAACTGTGGCTTTCAGTCCTCACTTAATGCCAAGAGCAGTTAAAATGCTGCTAGAGGGCATTTGAGAATGGCAGGGCTTATTCACATCAGTCACTTCTTCCCTTGCAATGGAGAGACCAGAATCTCTTTTTCTTAATGTTATTTACTCTTTCTGTTTCTTTCCGCTTGGGCAATGAGCTGAGATTAGTCAGTTTTCCTTCCGAGCTGCCGCATATTAGACCATGACTATGATGTTTATGAGGTTTCTATTGCTGCACGGGGACGTTTGTACTTTGGTCTCTCAATTTTCACTCTAAGCCAAATTGAAAAACGGATACATTTTCATCATATTGGATTTGCAAAGAACCAAAACCCTGCACCAAAGCCCAAAGTACAGGAGGCTGTTTAGATCTGAGATGATTTTCAAGTGACCTCATTCGCGTTAGCCTTACCCTGGTGAAAGCTGGCCAGTATTATTGCCAGTTTACGCTGGTAGAGACACAGAAAAAATGAGCTGTTCATTTTCTGGCTGCACAGGCTCCTGCAGCCTGCTGGAAAGCCAACTTTACTGACGTTTCACCTGAGAGATCTTGGTTTCTTAATGCTTCATAACAATGTTTCATGAATGAATTTATAGACGACTGGCAGTTGGGCAAGTCCAGTGCAGAATAAAATACCCTATTTTATCTGGTCACCACACAAATGCTTAGTTTATAGCTGTAGGCACTAAAATATGACCTCTAGTTAACTGAGCATCTGTCCCTACTCATGCTGCCTTCTTGTTTTGCAGCCTTTTAGCTACAGCTGGATTTAAACTGTGCAGGTGTGATCGGGCACGTCTGTTTTCATCACCCAGGTGGGACCTGAAGCCTCTACAGCCTTCCTGGAGGACACACTTTACTCTTTGCTCTGCTAAGGCCTGTTACAACCACGTGTTGGGATTTATCTCATCTCTCCCCTTGCCTAATCGGTCACATACCTAATTGGTGTTTACAGTATTCCAGGTCCCAGCATAAACAGGATTTCAAATTGTTTAGCCCTGTGTCATGAAAACTGCCATCTGCAAAAAAAAAAAAAAACAACAGCGGTGGTGTCTGTATTTTTGGAAAACCCTAGGAAACAACTCAAGGAGCTACACCTAAGCTAGTGACTTCTGCAGCTATGACTCAGTGTTAGCAGAGGTCCACGAGCCATCGCAAAAAATAGACACTGTTGTGCTGACTGCACTCAGGGTTTTTTTACATTCCCCTGAAAACATGAGTAACGCTCACCTGGGTGATGGAAAAGCGGGTTGGATTGGCACTGGTTGGCAACGGGATGGAAAATTAGTATGTAAAGAACCTAGTGATTAAGATAATAAAAACAATGTTAAGAATCTTAGACGAAGCCAAGTTTTATAGCCCTCGAGCTTTTAATTGTGAAACTGTTGGCTCTCATTTTGTTTCTGAAATAGAAATCTATTTAAATGACTTAAGCAACCCAAGTTTCAAGAATAACCCCGAGCAGACTGTTGTAGTTGTGACTGAGAAACTGAAATGAATCGGGTGAATACTTTTTATTCAAACTGCTCGAGTTTCCAAACACAACCAAACAACAGCGGACCCCAAAGTGTTTCATAGGAAAGTAATTTTAAACTTTGAGGAAAAAAATAAAGTGCGTTCCCAAAGTTTACAGCTGATTGGAGTGGAAATTAAAATCCCCAGCAAAATATAGAGTTTTTTTTTTTCACTTCCCCCCTAAAGTTTGGGTGAAAACTGACAAAATCACAGTTTTTGGAATTAAAAGAGTTGTATTCAACAGTTTTTCCCTTTTCCTAGACCCAGTCATCCATTTCCATGTGGTGTTTGATTTGGGCAAGTCCTCTACCTGAAGTGCAGTGTGGATAGGACACGCTGTTCTTTTGGGGGGTCTAGTTCCACTTTACAGCTAAAACGACTTAAAAGTTGGTTGATCCCAAAAGGAGCAACTTTTCATTTTCGTCTGCTGCTCAGGATGAGTCAGTGCATCGAGCTGATTTGGTGGGAAACCCTGCATAAAAAATGAGTAGTTTTCTGTTGAATAAACCTCTCGCTTTGACTCATGCGACAGCCCTAAACCTTGTCTCAGCTTGTGGAGTCTGATAGATAATGGTCAGGCCCTTTCGCGTAATATTGTCTGTCCCAGTCACCCCCCAGGTCTCATTTCTTATCCATGTGAAAACAGCTCCACTTTCCACTTCCTTCTCAAGCAGCGTCATCGTCTTCCTCAAACACTTCCCAGATCTTCCCAGGGCTATGACACAACCTGCTGGAGGGGGACCCGGAGGTGGCACTGCTCTTTGGTGTGTCACCACTGTGCCAACAGCAGAGAGACCAGGAAGGTGACGGAGACGTGCTTCCCTGCTGCTCCTCTTCCTTGGGCAATCCTATCAGTTCAGCAGCTTCTTTTCTTATTTTTAAAGGGAGCCTGGCAATTAAGCTCCTAACTTAAGTACCTCAAAGACCCTGCTGCTTCGGTAGGACCAAAAGCTTTCTATTCCTGATTCATTTTTTTCTCCTATTATTAGTGAATAAAATGCAGCAGGGAATATTTTCTGAATATGTCAGAATAGGAATAAAGATTCTTTCTCCTCGAATGAATGGGTTTCAGGCCATTTTTCTGGACTGGCCAAGCATTTATGCTGGGTCCATAAGGACATCTTTGCACTCACCTGGGCCCGAGCACAGAAAGACAACAGATGCTCAGAAGGTGACTATTTGAATGGAGATAATTTGCAACCTCGAGAGCAGACTCGAGAGGTTACGACTTACGATAAAGAAGTTAATAAAAGTGAGAGGAGAGAAAGTTCCTAGCAATGAGGTTATTTGGGAGGTTTAACAAGCTCCCCAGGGAAACACTGTTGCTGCCGAGATCTTTGAGAAAAGACCAGGAGAAAAGTGTTTGGATTTTTCCTGTCAAGTAATCAGTTGCATTTCTGCCAATAAAAGGCCCTCCCCGGTCCCAATTAAACAAGAACTGGCCTGAATGGATTGCTTCAAATTTGAAGGAAATATTTTTTTTCCAGCTGGCAAAAGTTTCATGTATTTTCCTCACTCTGTTTTTTTTCCCTGTTAGTGGTTTTGGTCAGACCAGAAGCATATGTTGCAGAATCTGCCAGAAAAAATGTTTTCACAATTGATATTTTCTTAAATGCCTTTCAGAAATTGCCAGTCAGTGCCCTTGGAGACAGAAATCCTCTCTCTTCAACAATACAACAGGTAGAGAACAGACACCAGCCACCTCGTGTTTTTTTCTTACCATCTGTCAACCTGGAGACCTGCTGGTGCTGGCTCCATAGTTCATTCTGTCATTCTCCTTCCTTCTGAGATGCCCAACAAGCCCATGACGTTGCCTTTAGAGGTTTATTTTTCAACCCCTGTTGCCCATGACCTCTCAGTGTGGTCTGGTGAGGCTGTGGTTGGAGCGTGGCCGGAGAAGCTTGGAGAAGTATTCAGGGACTATGGGACACTGAGCTGAGCTGAAATGTGGATTGTTTTCTCCTGATCAATAGTCCTGAAAGTGACCTCTCAGGTGGCCTGGGCCTTTCATATTGATCTTCAATTACCTTACTGCACAAACTCTTCCTCTTCTAAGAGGGGTGAGTGTGTTCTATAGGGGATATCAGCTTTATATCATCCCTTCTGGCTTTTTTTGAACTTCACTTTCCAGAAATGAGAGATGATACCGTCCTGCTTCCCTTTGGCTCCCCCTCTTCCCTGCTCTGCTTCCTGCTAGCCAGGTGTTCCCCCAAACCATCTCTTCTTGCAGACAGGGACAACCCTATAAATCGGAGTCCCCAGTATTTCCAGGGCTTGGAGGCGGAGGCTGTGTTTGCACACCTGAAACTGTGTTTTGCCCCAACCCTCTGAGCTCCATCTGAATTCTGCGCTCAAATCATAGAATCACAGAATCATAGAATGGTTTGGGTTGGAAAGGAACATAAAGACCATCTAGTTCCAGCCCCCCTGCCCTGGGGAGGGACACCTCCCAACAGCCCAGGTTGCTCCAAGCCCCATCCAGCCTGGTCTTGAACCCCTCCAGGGATGGGGCAGCCACAGCTTCTCTGGACAACCTGTTCCAGTGTCTCACCACGCAGCCCCTGGAAGACCTACAGCTGTTCAGACCTTTGCTTTCGCTCTGTACGTGGCAAAAAATACAGAGCTGGTAGTAGCAAACCTCTGGCAACTCTGCTGTTAATGACAGGAAAAAAGTGATGCTCTTCAGCTGATCCATGACCATCTCCAGCTCAGCCAGCGATTTGTTATTTGGGCAGAAAAAACTTCAAAAAGATTTCACACATCGCAGGGACAGATATTCCCCTACCCATCTCACTGGCAGTTTGTGGGATTTACCTTTTCAGAGATCAGAAATAGTGTGCAGGTGCATTATTTTCACAGTACAATTCCCATAGTTTCTCTGTGTGTGTGTGTATGTGTGTGTGTGTTGCATTCATTGACTTTACTTTCTCTCTAATGACCTATGAGTATCTCTTGTCTCATGGAATTGAGTGTTGTTTGCTTGTTCACAGTTTCCTTTCCTTCCGTTATCCAGCAAAGAAAGTTTGCTTAAGTGGCTTTTGTGAACTCTTTCAAGATCCCCAGAAGGATGATACAGGAAACAGAGAGTTTCCTTTCTATACAAACTTCTAGGGTGTTCCCATAATAGCCTGAAATTTATCTGCACTCAACAGCCTGCAATTGGACGAAAAAATTAATGAACTGTCAAGGGATCAGGCAAAACACAATTAACATATCAGAGAGAGGAGAGCTCGCAATAAAAAAGAATCCTCCACTTACATAGCACCTTTTATCCTGTGTTGCCAAACACTTTCCTTTCTATGTTTCCAATTACTTTACAAGTTGGCCACGCTTTAACCATTCAGCCTGAAATTTTCCATAATTGCTCCCTGCCTCAAGTCAAATACATTTTTCGGCGAGGAACGAAGCGGGGAAAAGTTACACCAAAAAAAAAAAAACTCTTAAAAAAGGTGCAGTCATATTTCACTGACATCAAAACTAAAGAATTAGTTTTAGGAATGTTTAAGATTTCCCCTTCTTTATTTCAGAGAGCACTTTTGCACGGCGGGAGCCTGGAAGGGGAGTGAGACACTTGGCACAGGAGCAGTGCTGGGATCTGAGTCCGTCGCCGTCTCTGTGAAAACACATCTGGATTTGTCCAAGTCATAAACCACAGAGAAACCTCTCTCTGAATGCACCAGAGGTAGGCTCACACCTCCTTTTTTAATGCCTTCTGACTGCCCTGCCCTTAGTTTCCGCAGCCCCCCCCCCACTAAAAGCAGCCCCCGTGAGCAGAACATCTGGCCGGGGAACGACAAAATTGGATTCTCCTTCTTTCACGATTTCACCCTGGGTGACCTGGCACAGTGGGTGAGATCTGGGAGGATTGTAGTACTGGGAGGGAGGGCAGGGCCCGTGTTGAAAGCTGACAAAGTAGAAATGTGAGTCATTAAAAGGCAAAGACCAAACTGTAAAGAAACAATTACTTACATATTTAAAAAAAAGAAGAAAAAAAAAAAAAGAAAAAATCAGATCTGGAAGGCACGTTCACCTGGCGGTTGACACTCCCTACAAAAGCACCGTGTTATTCCAGAAGTCTCCCATGAGATGAATAAACCTTGCCAGGAATAATCACGGAGCTGGAATTGTATAATTGCTCGACTCAACGCAGGCAGAGAACAGAGAGGGAACCTGTGCTTTTCTTTTCCTGCCCACTTCCTTCATTTCAGGGCTGTGCGGGGCTGGGAACGCTGTGGCTTACATTGGCCGGAGCAGTCAGGACACCAGGAAAAAAAAAAAAAAAAAAGCTTCTTAGCAACAGCTTCGCAGCATTTGTTGTTTTTAACTCCATTCAGAAAAGCAGTTAGAGCAGTTAGCCGTGCTGCGGCGAGGAGCAAAAAAGCTCTTGACTTGCTGCGAGCCCAGCGCCGGCAGGTTCCAAACCCTCCCAGCTCTAATCCTGCCATAAAAAAAAGTGGCTTTAAACCACTTCAGACTCCAGCCCTGCCATTAGTGTTCTCCAGTTACGGAGATCAAAGGACTGCAAAGGGCAGCTCAGCGAGGAGGAGATGCAGTCAACAGCTTCGCCTCCCCTCTTAGAGGGGTTTGGTCCATTTTCGCAAGCAGAAGAAGACCAATTTTTGGGGAGCAGATGCCGTGGCAGTGTGGCTTGGATGGTTTGGCAGCGCACCGGCGCTCCCACATCACAGGAGTCTGGGCATTGCATCAGGCAGCGTTACCAGCAGGGCTCCTGTGCCTTTATTTTAGCGATAATTCATGGTGAACCAAAAATCAGATATTTAATCTGCTGCAGAACGACCTGTATCTGCATGGCCACAGGCAGGAGCGGATGTGAAAATTGTTTGGGTAATAGCAATTAGCACAGCAATAGCTTTTATTAATTTTCTAAAATGGCTTGGGGAAATTAATCCTTTTTTTTTTTTTAATTAAGAAACAATAATTGTCACTTTTAAAGTCAAAAGCCTCGTGTTTACTGAGAAAGGGCTGTTTTTAGTGACGGGAGCCTCTATTTTGTTCAAGCCAAAAATTTCCTGCGGAACAGTACTATTTAAAATAGTCTCTGAGAAAAAAGTCAAGAGGTTCTGCTATAAAATTTCACGATGCAGAGAAAGACACTGAGGAGGGTGGTTGATCTGGGACTTCCCATACTTGGAAGGTTTGGAAACAGGAGCGTGGGGGAGCTCCGGTATGTTTGCAAGGATAAAAGAGATTTGATGGGTCCCCAGAAATACTTGCGGCAGAAGAAGGTGCCAGGTTTGAGCAGGCTGCCTAATCTATTAGAGCTATTTGCTGGAGACAGAAACAAGAGATGTTCCCTCTGGAAATAAGGATCAGAGGTTAATTAACTATGGGAACATCCTACCGAGGAAGCCATCCCGTGAATTCCTATATGGCAGCTTGGGAGCATTGCCATCAGATGTTTTAGGTGTCCGACTAAGCTGCTCACCACGTCGTTGTGGAGGTAACCTGCTTTTCTGCTGATTGCAGAGGGACACCAGGGCTCCTGCCTCGGGTACCCAAACCTCAGAGCTGTGAATACCCCCCGGGTCCCTGCCGCAGGACCGTGCCCTACTTTTGTGTTTCTCAGGGAAAGAGCCACCTCCAGTCTCCAGGAAAAAAAAAAAAAAGCAAAACAAGGACGAATTTGTGCACTTCCACTACTCTGTTTTCATTTACAGCCAATTTCTGCCAAACTTTTGAGTGTCTATTTAAAACCTTGATTTCCTCCCTAATGGCCTGTTTCCGTGCTGGGGTGCATGTTCCTTTTTTTTCTTTTTCTTTTGCGAACAGTTTTGCGGTTGTTTCGCAGTCCACCTGATGATACATACTCATCACTCCAGCCACAAGAGGAGTCTGAGCTGAGCACAGACTATGCAAACACCGTGACGTGAGGTTTTGGAGCCTGCCTTGTGTCCCGAGGAAGAACACTGTGACAGGCTGGTCACTGGTGGCTCTGGAAAATTAATTGATGGGCCCTATTTCCAAGGAATGGCCGGCAAGGTCACGGTTTTGAGGCTGTAAGGGCACAGCCTTTTCCCAGTTACAGCCAGTACACATGCCAGCTTTGCTGGTCCCCTCTTTAGATGTCACCAGATCGCTGTCACATGAGTGCACAGGGGGTGGGGACAAATGCCCTGGCTGCTTTGAGCACGTTGGCTGCCCAGCCTGTTTTCTTGCCTGCTAAATCTATGAATACAGCCTGACGGTTGCTCGAGCTGTAACTTAAACCTGCTCAGGGCTCCTTTTTGGGGACGCAGCTCCTGGCTGAACTCTCCTCGTCCCTTGCAAAAAGGGTTTGTTTCAAGCAGCCTGGAAGCCAGCGTTGCCTCATGTAGGTGGGTGGGACATGATGCTGTGTCTCTGCTGAGGGTATCAATTTCTTTAGCTGCCCTTCTACATCTGCTTGGTGGTCAGCCCAGCTGCATGGAGACAATTTGGATGCAAAGAAATTAATTTTTCCTAGGCACAGAAGCCAGAGCTGATTCTTTTTGGACATGGAGGGCCTGGGCTTGGCGTACATTGAGTCCTGTCCCTGGGCAGTTTAATCTTGCCAGCCAGAAACCTGTATGGATTTAGACTTCCATATGCAACTGTTTGATAATCACGTTGCCATGGCTACATTTGAATCTTGCAATAAATGTGTAATTTCACACATTTACATCAAAAGGAACTCCAGGACATAAAACTGCGTAACAAAGCAAGCTGATCTCTCTCCATAAGCACTTTCCATTTTTAACACCATATTATTATTATTAATTATTCTCATTGGGTTTTTTGGGGGGCAGGATGAGAGCTAGGGGGCAGGTTTGACAGCCTGGAGGTCAAGTTCTTGAGGTCTTGTCTACACTAAGGCTTCCCCAAGGCTGGCATCAGGGCAGTTGCCCTACTGGGGTCTAAGTAGCCCTTTCCAGGGCAGCACTAGTTCAGCTGCCACTCCTGCTGCCAATCTCCTTGGGAGCTGCAGGGTACTGAGATCTTTTGCAATTAAAAAAAAGGAAAAAGTTGAACACAAGACCCTGGTGTGCCCGAAATGCAAGGAGAAGGACAGAGAGAGGGGAGCAGAGCACGAGGGATCTGATGCCCACCTCTCTTCCCAGACTGGTCCCTTCATCCCCTTTCCAGCCTGGTTGTCTCATATCTTCCTCCCTGGCTGCTTGTTTCCTCTGTCCCACCCTCTTCCATGGGGACTCCTTATCTCACCAGACACCTTGTCCCAGTCTCCTTGTCCTACTTGTCCCCAGGCTGTCCCTCAGGTGCCCTCTCCCAACTGCTCTCCCCCTTCTGATGGGGAGAGCTCCTAATCCCAAGACCAAGCAGCTCTTGTCTTGGTCCATGCCTCTTTCCCTGCCTCTGGGAAGATGCGATGGGCAGGTGAGGTTATTTAGAGAGGGGCAGATAGCAGAGAAGTTGTACCCAGGGTACAACCTCAACCAGCAGCAGCCGAATGCAGTGGGGAATGGCAGAGATGTACCCACCGAGCATCAGATCTGGGGAGAAATTTGCATCCAGACTATCCCTGCTGATTTCAACAGATTTTTCAGGAGCTCGAAACTTGGACAGTTCTGCCTTAGGTTTTTTTTTTTTCCTATAGCAACAGCAGCTGGAACGGTGTCAGCACCAAGGCAGGGCTGCAGCTGGGCTCTTCCTTGCTCAGAAGCAAAGAGGTGCTGGAGAATCTTAAATACTAACAGAATATGGGCAAAGTGAACACTTTCACCTCACTCTATGAATATACTGATGTGTAGAGAGGAAATTTGACTGAGAGAAATGCCCAATACTGACAATTTCTCTGTGAGAAATTGGAAAAGGAAAAAATATTGGAAAAGCTTAAGATCTTTTTTTTTTTTTGTTCAGTTGTTTATACAATTGGAAAAGTTAAGTAAGCCTAATTATTGAGGTTATTGGTTTTAATGAGTCACCACCTTGCTATTATTATTCCTGGTTTCTGTTGCCATAGGATGAGAAGCTGCAGCTGGGCTAAGCTGTGCTGCGCAACAAACCCTCACGTTTGATATTCCAAGATTGAGACATAGGAAAATAGGTGGGATCAGCCAAGCTGGGGATCACAGGGAAGGGAAGCAATGTTTGCCAGTACGTTGTGTGGCAACCTCGACATTGTACTGGGGGGAAAAGATGGGTTTCCATTAGCAGGGGCTGCAGTGGGGTTGATTTGTGGGTGTTTCTGAAGAGCCCTTCCAAAGACACGTAGTAGAAGGTATGAGGAGGTTGGCCACAGAGGTTGCCAACATGGGCTTCTTGTTGGTGGGAATCACCATGGTCAGAGAAGTCACAGGGCTTTGAGAGCAAAGATCTGAGTTTGATGTTCCAGGAAGGGAGGAGGCCGTGCAGGGATACAGGTTGGGAAGCCAGACAAAAGGAGAGGTTAGGAGAAAAATCTCCATGGTGGTATCCTGAATGGGTAAGAGTGAAGCATGATCAAGGCCCGTGGAAGGGACTTTAGTACCAGAGCAAGGAATAGGTATGCTAGAGATTTACCTGCAGGGCTGGAGAAGCTGGGCTTGAAAAAATCCACAGCGTTTAACTGCAGCCTAAATTTATGGACCTTGAAAGAGAGTTGTGAGGTGGCGTTCAGCAGCCGTGTCTGCATGGCAGACAACACATCGTGTTGCTCGCTGTGTTGTAAGAAGATTTAGGGAGAAGGCTTGGGAGGGAAGGGATGTCAAAAACTCTGTTTTATCCAGGCTGAACTTTAGTTAATCATTAGACATCCGTGACAGATCTCCTCACTGAGAGCCAAAACAAGCCTGCAGGAGGAACTTGGGATCTCGATGGAGGAGGATGAGCTTGTGTCTGTGTTAGCATGTGTGCTAACTCCCATCTGCTCTTCAGGTCAGGTGGCCCCACGAGCCTGCGGGGTGGAGGCAGGAACATGCTAACCCACAGTGTTTCATCGATTGGTTTCAATTGATCAGTTGTGTAGAAACAAAGCAAATGAACTTTCCGGTCTCTTGGATGTTGCAGAGCGTGTCAGCCTTGCTCCCAGCAAGTTCATCCTTTTCAGCTGATCCTGCACTTTCAGTTCTCTCTCTGGGAAGGCAGAAAAAAAAGTCCTCTTCGAGATGGACAGCTGGCCTCAAAAACAAAAGGGAAGATCTGCCAGAAGAATGGACTACCAGACCGGTTTTCTTTCCCTCTCAAATGCATACAAGGGCATCTACTAAAAAATGCCACGGGAGCAAGCACAGGAGGGGTATGCACAGAAGTGAGCTGCCCCATGAGTGTGAAAATCATCCTCGAGCCATTCTCCAGCAAGGTTCCTCCCTGTTAGCCCACCAAGAAGTGTGGCACAGTCCTTTGTCTTGTCTGTCAACCTGTGTACCAAAGCCTGGGAGCAGAGGGAACCCCTCACCTGTCTCTCTATGGCATTGGTAAAACACGCCTCTCCTTTTCACAGCCACCAAAATCTGGCCTTTCCTGCCCAATTATCCATTTCCTGATACTTCCCAGAGCTTGAATGCTGGACTGCACCAAGGCTCCAGAGAGAGATTAGCATGGACTCGCCTTGGCCGTGGATGACCTTCATTCTCTTTTGCATTTATTCTTCCTAGGGGATCAAGGAGGAGAAGGAAGGGGAGGGTGAACTACAGCTAAATTCTGTTCTTGGATCTCCCTTCAGCCAGTGAAGAATGAGCTGTGTACCTAAATGAACCCAAAAGGCACAGTGACGTCATCCAAGCGGGACGTGGTGGCCACTTCCCAAGTGCCTGAGCTGCCACACGCTCCGGCCATGCTCCAGCAGGCAACGCAGCCCAGGGACCCTGGGGACAGAGGCAGGGCTGCTGCCAAGGCACCCAGCTCCCCTCCGAGCAACTGGAAGACGGCAAAAACGGGGGTCATGAGTGCTGTCTGGAGCGAGTGACCTGGAAGTGTCTGCCCAGACTTCAGACAAAGAGGCCAACGTGGTCCCGGCTCCGTTGCCCAGAGGGCTTTGTGCCGGAGGCCGAAGCGGATACGGCGCAACGTGTGGAGAGCCACAGCTCTCGCCCAGTCGCAGAAGAGGCCACTGTTCTCCTTGGGACCTGGTGTGGGTCTGAGGACCCGTCTGCACAAAAAGACTTGTCAAAACGGGTGCCAAGAGCATCCAGCCTCTCCGCCGTTCCTGCCAAAGCTTCCTGATAGCAGGCTGCTCTGCAGCCTAATGCAGCTTCACTAAGGGGGAAATTCAGATGCTCAGGATGTTCAGACAAGAACTGCAGAATATATTAGCGGCTGTCCATGTTTTTTTCACTCCCACGGCCACTTCATCTTTGGACTTAAGTGTGCAAATCCCACCTCGTGCAGCACCACTGCTGTGGTTTTCATAGGGCACTAAGGCAAAGTTAAGCTGTATTTTTCCTGGTGTGTTTATCATTGTTTTTTCTCTTTGTGCATGTAAGAATTGTTATCTGACACCCTCTCCTC
The DNA here is from genome assembly GCF_001431845.1 of Calidris pugnax. Taxonomy (NCBI): domain Eukaryota; kingdom Metazoa; phylum Chordata; class Aves; order Charadriiformes; family Scolopacidae; genus Calidris; species Calidris pugnax. The sequence continues at coordinate 27,697,116 of NW_015094509.1, forward strand.
CCTGCCAAAGCACAGTGATGAGTGGCCCGCGAACTACAAACGGAGAAGAACCCATCTCATCCTTTCTCTCTCCTCAATGTTCATGTCTGCAGCTTGATGTTCATGTATTTGCTCAATGTTCATGAATACAGCGGTCAAACACATAGAGCGGTCCCCAGCCTAACAATTAGCTAAGAATTATGTCAAATATCCCGAAATAGGTGTGATGGGACAAGTAGAGGAGACCCAGCAGGTTACCCAGTCTGGCTCTAGTGTTACACAGGGACAGAGCTCAATCCACCTTCCCATGACTATAGGATTTGCTGCTTCTCTCCCTCGTAAAACTGCGTGATGAAGCAGTTTTCCCTAGGCTTTTGCCAATTCTGAGCATTATTTAGTGTGTCACATTGCTAATAAAGGAAAATGCTCAATTTCCACTAATTTTTTATTCGGGGCTGATGTTTTATATTCCCCGGTCCTTTCTTTGATGGCTTCAAATTAATGGACTTTTCAGGGCGATCAAATTTGATCAAGGAAGAACTAGAATAGCAGTTTTCTACGGACTGAGAGAACACGGGGAATTTTTGTTAGATTGTCTGGAATAAATACAATTTTTCCGCTGCTCTTCAGATCAGGCCAACGTACAGGGTACCAAGGGGCAGACTAGCAGGGGGGGTCTCTGCTTCCCCCTCCCTCCTGCATGCCAAAATGAGGGACCTGATGAGATTGCAAGCTTGGATGAAAGAGGGGTGTCTGCCAAGGAGCAGAGCAGAACACAGTCTCCTCCAGAAACATCCCTCCAGCTCTCCCATGTGGGAAGGGAGAGACTCTGGCCATTTCATCACTCACCACTAACCAAGAGGTACAATTAATGTATCTGGTGATACATCTTGGCTGCCCTGAGTTACTGTTGTGTGGTAGAAGTTGACAAATTGGGCCAAATAAGGGCTTAAAAACTCCCTGTTTTCACAGTAGCTCAAACTCCAGGTCAGGGTGGGCCCAAGGCTACGTTGGGCCAGAAATTTCAGCTACGCCCATGACTTTACACACACTACCCATTTTCCTTCCATATCCCTTTTTTACCACCAAGAATTTAGCTAATTTAGCAAAATATCACAGGCCTCAGTAGCTAGTGCCAGTGCTGAGGGATCAACGCCGCTTCTGCAGTGCGACCCATTGCATGAAAACTGGGAAGAGTCAGTTAGTCCTTCCTGGGAAGGCTGTTGTGGTGATGAGAAGAGGAAGGACACGTTAAGTTGAAGGTCTTGGATTTCTGTGGAAAGATGAGACCTTGTCTGACGGATCACGTGAAATGGTTTAGTGCTGGATTTTGTATGCCTGAGGATACACCGCTCAGACTCCGTGCTCGCCAGCACAGAGGCACCAAGTGATACATGAGAGCCCTCCCACCCCTTACAAGTAGGAAAAAACAAAGAGCTGGCATGAGATGGTAAATGTTGCCGTGCGGTGGTTCAAGGGAAACCTGTTTGCGTGGGATGTGCTGGAAAAATTGCTCAAGAATGGTGCATTCTCATAAAAAATGATCTGGCTGCCGTTCAGGTCAGTGTTTTTGTTCTGGAGCTGTGGGCTCCGTGGTTACACCTGCGTGTGCGTGCAGCCGCTAGCAAGGGGTTTGCTTTGCATGTGATCTAATCCCCCTTGCTCTGGGATGTTGAAGATCCTGGGCTGTGTCAAAAGCAGCGTGGCCAGCAGGACGAGGGAGGGGATTCTGCCCCCCTACTCTACTCTGGTGGGACCCCACCTGGAGTATTGTGTCCAGCTCTGGAGCCACCAACATAAGAAGGACATGAACCTGTTGGAGCAGGTCCAGAGGAGGCCACAAAGATGATGAGAGGGCTGGAGCCCCTCTGCTGTGAGGACAGGCTGAGAGAGTTGGGGTTGTTCAGCCTGGAGAAGAGAAGGCTCTGGGGAGACCTTATAGCCTTCCAATATCTGAAGGGGGCCTACAAGAAAGCTGGAGAGGGCACGTAGTGAGAGGACAAGGGGTAATGCCTTTAAACTGAAAGAGGGGAGATTTAGATTAGATATCAGGAATAAATTCTTTACTGTGAGGGTGGTGAGACACTGGAACAGGTTGCCCAGAAAAGCTGTGGCTGCCCCATCCCTGGAGGTGTTCAAGATCAAGCTGGATGGGGCTTTGAGCCACCTGGTCTAATGGGAGGTGTCCCTGCCCATGGCACCTGGAACTAGATGATCTGTAAGGTCCTTTCAAACTCTAACCATTCTGTGATTCTATGAGTCTATGATCTTTGCCCTCATCTGGTTTTGGGTCTGGATCCATCTTCTCAGAGCTGCTTGCACTGACACATGACTTCATGGCAGAAAGAGGCACCCTGTGGATGTCAGTCCAGGAGAGAAGCTCAGCCAAGATCACTTTGCTAGTGGGGCTTAGTCCCTCCACGGTGGGATGGTGGGAGGGCTAAAATGCTACACCCACTGCAACAGCAGACTATAATGAGGTTTCTGGTCCTTGCAAGGCAAAGCAGTGACCGTGCTTCAGAGATAGGTGAAGGGATTCCTGGAGATGCAGGTTATGAATCAGTGTTGGGTGCTGGAGGAAAGAAATGATGTGAACACTCAGTTGTTCACTGGAGCCTCTTGCTTGACAAACTATCAACAAGCCATGGAGGGACTGCCTTCACTCTGTCTCCTTTTCCACCCTAGGTGAAGGCAACTGGATGGTCTCCTGCAAGCCAGGGAACTGCAGGCCTTTCCTCATGCACCATTCTTGCTCTCCTATCACCAGACCTCCAGTCTTTCCGACAATGGTGACCTTGTTCTGTGCTTGGTTCCTGCAATCTTCAAGACTAGAAACATCAGCACAACTGCCACCAAGGCCTGGAGCAGTCAGCCTCTCTGCTTTCATGGGGTGAGCTCTAATAGGTATGTTTTAATATGGTTGCTCAGTACAGAGGGCCCTTTGTCCTCCACAGCATTAAACAGAATAATACAGACCATAAATTTAGTGCAAAAAACTGTAGTGAAAGAAAATGAAGTAGCAATCTGTAGCAGACTGCTGTTTCTGCAGAGGAATTGCCCTTGTGCTGCTGAATAGTTTGGTTACAACCAGTCCTGCAGCAGCCACTGGGAATTGGAACAGAGTAAAATTACGCAGGAGGAAGGTTGTGCTTTGGGTCCCTTGTGCTACTGCTTTTAACAAAAAAACAGCCTTCACAAGCGACTGCTCTTTTCCCGCTGGAAGAAGAGCTAAAGCAGAGTTTGCAATGCAAAGTTTAATAGGGAAATAGGGAATGAGCAGAAGTCCCCTTTCTTGCAAGCACGCCAGGGTCTCTCATTCGTGGCTTTGTGCACTCCCTGGTGAGCAGACACTGATGAGTTAGTGTGGGGAGCAGTCCCTGCCCTCATACGTGTGTTGTACTTACACACCCCTTGCCCCCTCCGCGCCCCAGGAACCATCCCAGCACACACAAATGCCATCTTTCCCTTTTGATCCCTGCTCACCTCTTCTCCGGGAGGATTTGCTGCTATTTGTCCTCCTTTCCCATCTCCAGTCTGTCCAAATCAACGCTGCCAACTCGCCCTCCGTGGCATTTTGCTCTGTCAACCCAGCCAGAGCTGTGTCTTTGCTCAGCCCTCCCACCCTTGCTGCATCCATGCAGGTCCCCTGGTAGCACTGGGCACTTGACACCAGCTTTTGAGAAACAGGCACCAATTTTAGCTTCGAGATGCCTGACACTCAGCCCTGAAAGCACCGGGAACAACCGTCACGTTAAACCCAGCCAGGACTCTCCTGTTAAAAAGCCCAGCCCCGTGTCATCCCCATTGTCACAGCTACAGTAATACAGCCACAGAGCCAGGCTCGGGGGACAAGGAGCAGTTCATGCCTCCTCCCCCCTCCCCAAACATACACACACACACACACAGAGACACACACACGCACCCACGCACAAAACCTGGGTGAAAAAAGTCCCTGGCGACTGAGCTGTTTTGCCTGCACAAATCAGGGTTTCTGGAAAGGCCTGGCATTCAGACGGCAGGGCAGACGGCTGGTTTCAGCACTGCCCATCACCGTGGTGTCTGGGCTTTGCAAAACAGAAAATATGTGGGGTTTTTTTTAAAGTTAAGACGAGAGGAGCCCTCCAAACTGAGGTGTCTCCCCTCCTGACTATAAAACATACCTAACCACGTTCCCCTGCCTTGAGATTATTATACCATTTCCAAACACTACCCTGCTCTGGTAATTCTGCATTTTAACCGGTCTCCCAGGCTGCCTCCTTTAGCTGCCAGCACACATCCTCTTCCCAAATTAACCTGACCGAAACGAGCCGCAGCAGAATCCACCTAATTGCTCTTCTCACTCCAAACAGCATGATTTACAAAGGGGACTTTTCCTGCAGTAGCCAGACCCTGCAATATTCATTATTGTTAAGCTAGGAGTTGCAGCGGTATCTTTATTCCCTCCTTTAACTCTCAACGCTCTGCCGTTGGCAGCACCCGCCGGCTGCAGCAATCCCGCACCGTGCCCTCTTTCCATCCATCCTCTCCCGGGCAAGCAAAGCCAGAGAGAGCTGGCAAAGCAGGGGTGGTTTTGGGCGAGAGCTGCTTCCTTCCCCCCTCGGAGCCAGGCATGCAACTTCCACTGCCGGAGCACTCACGTTGGTGGCGGCGGCGGCGGCGCGGATCCCTTTGAACGGCTCAGCTCCCATTCGTTTTTTAACCGGCAGATCTAAACGGAGCCGCTGTCATCCGGATGCCGGTTGACATGTCAAAGCCCCCTCTTAGTTAGCAAACAGATCGACACAATGATGGAGTGAGCCTGCCAGCCAGCAGCCCTGCACATCGGTGGGGTGTGGGGGGATCCCTGCTCTACGGCTTCACGGCCGCCGCTGCTGCTGCTGCTCTTGGCTTTCTGCAGCCCCGTCCAATTCCGCGTTGCTAGCTGGCGTTTTCTGCCGGTGTCTAAAATAGCATCAGGAACATTCCCATGCTGATTTCCTCGGCAGCGCTTGCCGAGCCGTGTCGGTCGGGTACCACAGCTCCTGCCTCCCTGCAGCACGTTAAAAACATTTGCTTGCTTTTTCCCCTCCGGGGGGGGGGAGGAAAAAGCCCTGCAGAGGTTTCTCGCCCAGCTACCAGCAAACCCCAACCTGAGCTAATTCTGCCATGGCTTGAAAGCAGAGGATGTTTGCAGTGCATGGAGCTGATTTGCTGACTTACCCTTCATCTCTCTCAAGAATGCCAGGTGAAGAAGCCGGCCTCTCGCTGAAGGAATAAGCCCCAAGGAAGCCGGCGGCAGCCACTGCAGAGCTTGCTCAGAAGTTCTCTCCCTCTGTCACAGCGTATGCAGCTTGCCAGGTATAGCCTGGATGAGAACACCCCGTGCTTTTCCCAAGATGAATGAGATCAGCACATATTCAGGCAAGGGAAAAAAAAAAAAAATACAAAAATTCCCTCCTAATCTATGTGATGGTTTGCGACCCAGAGGTAAAGTGTTGGTCTACAAGTCCCTCTGCTTTACAACTCAGGATTTTCTGGGGGGAATTTCACAGGGAGAGGAAGTTTCTCTTCTGCCTTTGGCGCTGTTTGCGTGTTGTTTGTATATTAAAAAGCAAGCAAATGGTATCTCCACAGGGTAGGCAGGAACCCCATCCTCAGCAGCATGTGATGGAGGGCACATGAAGGGTATCAATACAAGCAGCAGAGATGCCTTTATAACGTGGATGCTGATGCTTTTTGACTCAAGCCAGTACCTTGCTGCTATAGACACCACCTGGTTTGAGCAGATCTTGACTCTGTTGGTCCTGCCTTTCCTGAGCAAGGTTGTTCAGATCAAAGCTCTCTTCTGCCTGGCTGCTTCACAGCTCCCCAGCTCGGCAGAGTGCCTTTCTGCTGCCAGCTCCTTCCCATCAACCATTTCTCAAGACTCATCTCCTGCCTGTCGGGGAAGGGGATGGGATGTCAGTGTGCTGAAGCCCTGGGGTGACAAGAGAAGGAGAGACAAGAGAAAGGGTATGAGCTTCTTGGAGGACTCAGGTGGGCTGAGGCCTTTTGGTGGCAGGGAGTCAAACAGTGTCAGGTACCTCTGGGGTCTCTGTCCTTGTGCTGGGGGGCATCCTATACACTTTAGTGCAAGAGCAGCATGGCATGGCCAGGAGTTTTAGTCATAGAATCATAGCATAGTTTAGGTTGGAAGGGATCTTAAAGATCATCTAGTTCCAACCCCCTGCCATAGGCAGGGACACCTCCCACCAGACCAGGTCACTCAAAGCACTGTCCAACCTAGTCTTGAACACCTCCAGGGAGGGAGCATCCACAGCTTCTCTGGGAAATTCATGTCTCCCTTGGCCTTAGCTAACAGTTGGGCACAAGGATGTGGTACTTTTCTTTAGTCTTGGCTAGGTGAGAAGTGACTGAGGAAGAAGTGAAAAATCAGATGATTTGCTGAGGATGAGGACCCAAGGCTTGTGTGGCTGGAAACCTATCTCAGCTCTCTGAGTCTCTACCCATAGCTATGGCAAACCTCCCTTTCCCTCTCCTGAATCCCAGGGCCAGGAGTCACCTGGGTACTGACTCCTGCCAGGGGCTCTCTGCGTAACCCTGGCTGTGTCCCTGTGTGTCCCCAACCTGCCCATCCAGGTAAAGCTCCCGTGTGGCTCATCCAGGACAAGAATCTTGGGCTAGGGACGTGGTCCCCTGAGCCCTGTGACCTCTGAAGTTGCAACGGGTTGTACAATGCAGAGGGGCAGTGCTGCATGGGTCCCATGGAGGTGTGGGCCATGGGGATGGATGGTGGACCTCCAGTCACCTCCGCAGACCTGCCTCTGCCTTTGACACGTGGCGAGGCAGCCATGGGCATGTTTGGAAGCTACACGCAAGACTGAACTAACCTACCTCAGATAGGTGCTTGGATTAATTAGTCAATACATGTTAAGTGCTGCAAAGATTTAAGGCTCTGCTTAATTGTTAAGTAACTCAATCATCAGCGGCTGCGTGGGTTGCCTGAGGCAGATAGTGGATGAATCAGACAGTCTCTGGCAAGTGCAAGGTAAAGAGGGAGAAAAACTTTCCAAGGCTGGGTGACAGGACGATGGGTTGATTAGAGGACAGCAGTAATTACTGAGGCTGCTGGGACTGGGAGCATTTAGAAACACCTTGAAAGAAGGGTCAGATCCTGTGCAGAGCAGCCTCTGTGAGGGGAGCAGGGCTGTCTTAGGCTATGGAGGTACGGGGAGAAGGGGAAAGCCATGAATTCACAGCAGAAAGAGCTAAAAAGGCCACGAGGAACTTCTCTGAGCTCTTCAGGCTTGTTATGGCCTAGCCACTGTGAAAGAGGTGGGCTTGGGGCTGAACTGAAACACTTTAGGGGGTGCAAGACTGATTTGGGTAAAACGGGAAGCACTTACATGCCACGGACTCACCTGTCCTCCTTGCAGGGACTGGCTCCAAGTTATAGGCTTGGGTGGCCACCAAGCTGCTGCTGAGGGACCAACTTGCATCCCGCAGGTCAGTTCTCCGTGCAGCAATACAAGACAAGGGCTGACAGCAGGAACGTTGGTGCAGTACAGTCCATCTACCAGCCTAAGACATCTCTTCTCCTGCCACCACACAGATTGTCCCATCACTCAGAGGTAGGTTTCAGACCCAGATCCATGTCCTCATTTCTGTGGTAGCAAATTCCATCTTTCTCAGTCCCTCTGTGTGTCTCTACCCTTCCTGCTTGGCCCTCTGTGTCTCTCCATGTGGAGGTCTCTGCTCCCAGAGACCTCTGTGCAGGGGAGGAATGACCCTCTCAGAGTCAGCTGAGGCTTTTTTCCACCTTTCTGTGAATAACTGGTCCCTCTGAAGGTGAAACTCACCCATAATAAAGCTTTAAACCCAAGGTTGACCCCTGTGTGGAGGTGACTTACAGCCATCTATGACCATGGCTCCTCCAGCCAGGTTAAGATGGGGGACTCCTTGGCACTGTGCCTTATCTGCAGGCACGTTCCTGGGGCTTTCTGTGAGGCTGGATCTGGAACGACCTACCTGCCTGTCATATCTCTAGCTGGAAAAAGCCTCCAAACTCTGTCCTGGTGAAACATTTGGATTTTGGGAAGCAGGGAGCGGGCTGGAACGGCCTGCACTGTTGCGACAGAGCTTGCCCAAGCTGAACCTCACTGCCAGGGCTGGGACAGTTGCATGTGGCTCAAGTGGGATAAAGGCATGAGCTCTGGAAGGAGACATGGGCAAACACAAGCCCTGGGAAGGGTCAGTGGGACAGCACGAAGACCTCAGAGGAATGCCACAGCCATTGCTTGCTTGCTTACCAGCAGCATAAGAGTTTCCCTGAGGGCTCCTCTACCTCAATCCCATCCTTGTCCTGGAGCACTACAAGAGACCGGATAAGTCACCTGGGTCTCAGATTAGACCTGCCTTAGTCTTGGAGAAGCTGGCATCACCAGCAGGCAGCCCACTGTCCCAGCACCAGCTGTGGGGCTTGGCATAGCTTTGCAAGGCACCCCCTGACCTCAGCCGTCGCCCACGTCCTTCCAGCCTGCTTTAATCCTTTTTTAATTAAATACGGAGGGGTGTGATGGTATCAGGAGGGTGGGAGGGGGGGTGGCCTGGGGTGTTTTGGGCTCGGGGTGTGTGCCAGCCAGCTGGGTTTGTTTTGAGCCTGTCAGATCTCACACGCTAGCTTTCCCACTCCTGTTCCTCTCCGGATCAGGCATTACGTGGATCATCCCTGCGGCTCTTCCATCGCTCCGGGATCCTGCGGTGTCCCACCTGGCAGGAGCTGGCATATTGTAGACTTCCAAGAGATTGGTGGCTGAAAGGTGAAGTGGCTTCTCTGGCAGCACTGAACAACAGGGAGGAGGTTTGACTGACATCAGAAAACAGCATTGGTGAGATGAAATGGCCACGGAGATGTGCAAGATGTGAACTGGAGGTACGGTCCCCAGCTGGTAGGTCACTGTGGTCGTTCAAAAGGCTGTTAGTGAGGTTTGGGCTTACTGAAGCTTTGGGAAGGTTATCACAGAGATTTAATGACCCACTTGCCTGGGGTTTGGACTCGAGGATGAGGCAGACCCAGACTCCTCCAATATGGGGAGCTGCGGATGCCCCGAGTGTTCCCAGGGGTATGGGAGATGCTCCTGGGGAGAACAAGCTGCATGCTAGACCTGAATGTAATGAAAAAGTCTGTTTCCAGGTTGAAACCAGTCTTCCAGGCTGAAACCAGTCTCTCACTAAACGCATGAGATGCTCTGGGGACAGGTTACTTGCCTCTCCCCGTGGGGCAGCAAGAAGGCAGGGATGGCTGGAACTGAGGTCTCAGGTTGCTGGTGCTACCAGCATCACCAGAAATTTTTGTGCTGGGGGTCACTGGAGACTCTGACAGCACCTGACAGTGAGTTCTAAGTAAAAATACACCCAGATATTAGCATCCACAGGACTTGTGTGTCCGTCCTGCTCTCCCACTATGATTTCTTTTAGAGAAACCTGCCCAGCACAGGCAGGATGTTGGTTTGGCTTTTCCCAGCCCTGGGGTGGCTCTTTTCTTGTTTGAACATCTGAGAAGATCTTGTGTAACATATGGCCTTGAGGGAAGTCAAGGGGATCAGAGCAGGGACCAGAGCACAGCTCTTTTTAGCCACTGGGGATGACCAGACACAGCTGCACCCAAGGCAGTGGTGAAGTGGAAAGAGCTGACCTGGATGAGGTTGATGCAAAGAGATGCTTAGAGGTGAACAAAACTCAGCCACACTAAGAAAACCGAACCTCTTTCAGTTATCTGGAGCAGAGGCCAGACAGGTTCAGATTTGGTCAGATGCCCTCCTGTTTTTAACCCGTGGAGGCTGTGAACCACTGTGACCTGGGGTGGCTGGTGGAGAGCAGGTTCCCCATTGCTGGAAATCTCTAAATCAAGACAGCAAAATTATTGCTCAGAGGGAAATTGTGGGCTTGGCAGAGGCAGTCAGTACTGGGTTTTGCAAGAGGGCAGATTGCTTAGCACTGTACATCCCAGCTGTCTTAAACCCTGTGACTCTGTGAAACCGACTACACGGAACTCTGGTCGCCGGTCCCTCTTAGCCAGAGTCATGAGGGGCCACATGAGTTACACAGAGAGGGAAGTGCTCTGCAGAGTTGCTTACAAAATCACAGAATCATAGAATGGTTTGGGTTGGAAGGGACCTTAAAGATCATCTGGTTCCACCCCCCTGCCCTGGGCAGGGACACCTCCCACCAGACCAGGTTGCTCCAAGCCCCGTCCAACCTGGCTTTGAACACCTCCAGGGATGGGGCATCCACAGCTTCTCTGGGCAACCTGTTCCAGTGTCTCATCACCCTCAGAGTGAAAAATTTCTTCCTGATATCTTATCTAAATCTACCCTCTTCCAGTTTGAAGCCAAGCACAGTCTTTAGCTCAAGTGCAATCTGAGGAAGGTAGCGAGAGCTGCGGGGGACACTCTCAATACCCCAGGGCCGATGATCAAGTCAGCTTCGGAGATAGGACATTTCCCAGCTTGTCCAGAGTGGAGCTGAGGGGCATGAAAGCAAGGTGTGATTTTTCCCATGAGAAGGTTCCTGCTGTGCTGGGTGGAGAGGCTGTGCTCTGGGACCTTGGTTCTGCAAGGGCCGCCAGAGGGGAGGAGGCAAAGGCAAGCAAAGGGATCCTGGCAGGGCTTGAAAACATCGTGAGAGAGCAAATTACATTTGCTCCGTGAGAAGGAAGAGCTGGCAGGGGACCTTTCCCCTCTCCTCGCATCTGTCCAGCGCTGAGCAAACATCAACTAATCTTCCTGACACTTCCATAAGACAAGGAAGCGTTACAGGGCCATAATGGTAAGGGCAGTGGAAAGCACAGCGGCGCTGACGCACGCTGCATCGAGCCACCGCTCCGGCGGGCTCGGCCTCGACATCTGCAAACGTCGCCCATCAGGAGCAGGGCTGAGCTGTGTTTCCCACAGCAGGTCAGGGACAGGCTTCAGAAGGGAACCCAGACATCCTGTCTTGCAGCCTCCTGCTCCTGCTTCTGGACCACGATGAGCCCCATCAGCCAGGGAAATCATTTGCCAACGGAGGCTGTAGGGGTGAGGAAATAATTAAAAGCTGATCCGGGCTCCTGCTTTGGAACGAGAAAAAAAACCCCACCATATTTTCGCAATGATTTAAATACACCCTTTCATCTCCAAACTGGCAGGAACCTTCTATTGTTCATTTTTCTCCTAATCAGTTTTTGCTCAGCAGATGTGAAGACAGGGGAGCCAATTTAACAGGCAAAGCAGAGTAGACACACAAAGTGGAGCAGGGAATGTGAGTTCACATCAGTAAATACGTAAAGATTTGCCGCCAAAGTTGCAAGAGCTTGTTCTTGCTGCTCATGCAGCCGGATATTTGGCAAGCAACAAGAGGTTACCTGTTGACTTATTCTCAGATGAGATTTCTTAAGACATGGTGCAGGGAGGGAAAGCAGGACTATCAGGCTCTTCTGCGATGACTTTGATTCACCTGTAGCTGAATTTAGTGGGAGTTGTCCTCTTGCAGGTGTCTTGTGGATTCCTTGCATAGCCAGCAGGTTGAGTGTTCAATTTTGGGTCCCCCAATATGAGAGAGAGACCAACAAACTGGACCAGGTCCAGCGGACAGCACAAGACATGAGATAAGGCTAAGCAAGCTGGGTTTGACCAGCCTGGGAAAGAAGATGCTCAGGGGAATGCAACTGCTGTCTTCTGCTGCTTAAGGGGAGGCTATAGAGAAGACAATCAGTCTCTTCTCCGAGGTGCACCGTGAAAGGATGAGGCAACAAACACAAGTTGTGGCCGTAGGAAGTGACATTGTGACAATGCAGTAATGCATGATGTGAGACCTTGCAGGGGGGAAGGCGATTTAATTTTTAAACAGAACTGAAACAAAAAGTTGTTGTCACTTATGGCACTCAGACTTTCATACCCACAAGCACCAAGAAGCATGTACCCACCAGTTTGACACAAAATCACTTGTATCCAAGTTATCTGCCGAAAATTCCCCGCAATGCCGGAGGACACGCAATGCCATCTGTTGAATCTCTCCATCCTGTCCCATGTCTCTCACTTTCCTTTGTCTCTCAGCCTCGATGTCCTGAGATGATGCACGGAGATGTGGTGACATCTTGCTGACTTGTTCTGCTAGGTGCCATCAGCAGGTGCTGTTTGTGTAGGCCTTCTCCTGCCACTTGTTCCTTCTGGTGCATCCACACAAAACATCCCCATTCACACCAGTCTGAACATTGCTGTTATGCTGCCTGGAACAGGAAGGGAAATATTTTTCACTATGAGTGTGGGTAAGCACTGGGACAGGTGCACCAGGAGGCTGTGCTGTCTCCACCCCTGGAGATACTCAGAAGTCACCTGGGTAGGATCCTAATAAAACTTTGAAGATAACCCTTCTTAGAGCAGATTGGAGAAGCCCAGAGGCCCTTTCTGACCTAAATTATTCATAGAATTATGGAACAGTTAGAGTTGGAAGGGATCCTAAAGATCATCTAGTTCCAACCCATATAGTTCCATCGAAGATCTTCTAGGTCGAATCTAGTTCCACTTATCACTGGTTGCCACTGGGACATTGAGCCATTGACTGCAGCTCTTTGAGTGTGGCCATCCAGTTACTTCCTTCTCTGTGGTTCTCAGATAGCACAGGGAGGAGAAGAAGATCCTTGTTTTGACAAGGAGAGGAAAGGAAAGAGAAGGGGGAAGTGATGACTTCGGTGTCCTTCATTAACCTCACTGATATACTTCGAATCATCAGCAGCTTATTTACGTGGCACTGCTAATTACTGGCTGCAGGAGAAACCCATACACTTTCCCTTTTCAAGGGTCACAAGGAAAGGCTCATGATGGCAACACACACACCCTGCCTCCTGCAGAGGATGTCAGAGCCCAGCGTGGAGACAGATCTGTATCCTCGTTTTTCCCAGAACTGAAGTCAGAAGAGAACGGGCAGCTTGCCCAGCTCTGCAGAAGCCAGACTCCTGTCTGCCAGCCCTCTTTGTCTCCAGCCATGCTATCTCCTCTGAGAGTCCTCTGCCAGATGATAAACATGGTGCTCTACCCGTCCCTGCTCTGCCCACAGCCTCAGTGTGTCCCCCAGGGTCTCAGAGCAGGTCCAGCTCTGGCTGCAGGCGGGCAGAGATGGTCCCCACCAGATGGGAATGCTCTCCATCTCTTGTCCATCTCCACAGCCTGATGTGTGTTTGAGTGTGGGCATCCTCCAGCTTTTCTTTAGAGATTGGTCCTCTGCACTGGTGTTATGGAGGGGACAGAGGGACTGTGACCCCCCCGCTTTGCTCAAACCCTTTGATGCCAAACATCTTGCTCTCCTCACCCACCCATTTTCACAGCGTGCGTTGGAAAAACCTTTCTTTAGACTTCTAGGAGGTTCTAGGTGGTGTAAAAACTGTTGGGCAGGGGGAGAGTGACAGACATACACAGGGGTTGCGTGAGGAGATTTCCCAGCCACTAAAGAAAATTAAGAAACCTGGCTGAAAAACAAAACCAAGCAAAAAAATCCAACCTTATTGAAATAAGCTTCCTCAGAGAGCTCAGGGGGGTGGTACTGGGCAGGACGGACCCTTCTCCTGCCCCAGCTCAGCCACCCAGGTTTCCTCAGACACTCTCCCAGTCTTCCCCACAGCCCCAGCCGGGCCTTCAGTCTGCAGCAGTGATTTATCCCCCACTGGCCTCAGAAAGTTTTAGTCATCACTCAGCTGCTGAATAACCCTCTTGTCTGAATTCCCCCGAAGGCCCAAAAAGACTCTCTGCTTATCTAACGCTCATTTGACCGGATAATTTGAAGGCAGTTTGCAGGCTCTGTGGAAGTGACCTACTCCAAGTCAGTTCAGCTTTTCAATCCCCTCAGCTGCAACATCAGCACTTTTCCTTGTATTTTTTTCTTCTGCCTGGTGCAGGCTCTGACATTTCCACTGTCCCAGCCGAGACTCGGAGGATGGAGAGGTGCCCCCGGTTCCCCCCACAACCTGTGTGTTGCCTTCCCCGCATCATGGGAACACCATCACAAGGGATCATTTGCAAAGACTAATTGATCTTAAGAGCCTTTTCTCCTCTCATCCTGGAGTATTTGAAAGTGGCTTCCTAGAGCAAGTCTGTCCTCTGAGTACAGTATTAACAGCTCGTTCCTCCACTTTCTCTTCTTTGAGCGCTATTGATTAATCCCGCTGCTGTTTTCTGTTTTGCTGGCGGGCTCAGGTTGCTTTCTCGCTGCTGGGGAGATAAGCTGCAGCCTTCCCCTGGGCAGAGCACAACAGGTATTTAGTTCCAGCACTAATGCTTTCCAACAAAAACTTTGTTTCCTGCAACCAATCTCGTGCCTGGCTTTGAACCGCGCTTTCAATGAGTCTATTCACCGCACAACCGCCCGCGTGAACGTATGTCAAAAATTAGTCAGACAATTGCCTTGTGTTTACTCTCCTCCTCTGTGTGTGCCCAGCTTTTCCTGAAAATACTACCTGGAAGTGGCAAAATCGTCTTCAACCCCTGAAATGACCAAGCCATCTTTTCAGAGGTTTTCAAGGTCAGATCCTGCAATCTCTAATAAATATCACAGTTGATAGCTAAGGATGTTGATTTCTGATATACTAGAGGTAGAAAGCTAATACTGCCTTGCTTTCTCGTGATGTGCTTTTTCCCCCTCACTCTTCCATACCTTTGAATCCTTCATGTGTTTCAGCAAAGTCTGGTGAAGCGCCAAAGATCATAGATATCAAAATTCCTACTGCTGTTGCAAAAATTGGTTGCTGGGTAGAGGAAAAGTCTCTTTCAGTGCCTCCGCTAATGGAAATACACTGCTATGAGTACACTACTTATTAGCCCAGAGCAGAAGTCTCTAAAAGTTTCCAAAATCTCTCTCTAAAAATCCCTCCAATATTTAAAAAAACAGGTTTAATTGTTCCACTTCTCCAAAAATAGCTTGTCCATTGCAGTGAGTGATCTGCAAAGGTTTGCTAGGCCCTTGGATTAGCTAGGTCCTCTCCTGTATCTTCTTGGGCTTGTAGTTCCCCACTCGGTAAGTGCTGGATTGGAGGATCTGACAAAGCACTGAAACGGTGCCATTGCATGAGGATGGCTTTGTGGCCTGGGTCATACTGGTGATAGGAGGGAGGACCACAGCAGTATCCCCCAGCCTTGTTATGTGTCTCTGTGCTGGTTTTATCAACTCCTTTTGCCACTTGTGAGAACCAGCTGCAGCTTCAGAGGCAGGAATTTATTTACTGGAGAGAAGTACTGAAGTTGGATGGGTCTTGATGGGGGGACATTGCATCCTTGTAGACTTGAAACCTAAAGGACCTGAACTGAAGCCAGAGAAATGGCAGTGAAATATAACATGGGACTTTTAGATCACAAGCCTGAATGTAAGGTTGGATCTTTTCAGAGATAAAGACTTGAATAAAATCCATCTGGTTTTACATTTTTGCTCTGTAGGGGAGATGGTGTGTGTTGTATGTCAGGACTCTTCCAGTTCCGTGGGAACTCTATGGGGATACCCACCTCCTGCCCCTCCTTCCCTGTCCCATTTCTTCCTTGCTCCATCTCTTTCTCCTCGTGCTCATGACCCTTCCCTTTCCAGCTCACGACTATGTCCCAACCTGTCTCGTGGACTCTGACATCCTCCCCAGTGACCTCGCTTTTGTGGCCTCCTCCTCTGCGCTTCCCACTTGCCTTCATCCAATTATCATGTTACCTTCTGCTCTCTTAGAGGAACTCTGCCAAAAATGTCCCCCTCTGTGCTGTTTGCTTGCCAGGTCTAAGCAGGAAAATACTGTTTCCTGCTTTTTCATTAGCAGCAGCCAGGAAGGTCTCTCCTGCTGAGGGAAGGCACTTCAGTGAATTACATCCCTCACTCAGCTGCCTCAGAGGAGGTCGCATGTGTTAAATCCGGTCCTTTTTGTCCCTTACTTTCCCCTTGCAGATGCCCCATGAGAAGCAATAAGAAGAACGGAGATGTGAGGGCCCATCCCAAACCCAGATGGTTGTCCTCAGGGCCCCTGTGCAATTTGGCCTTATCTCCCTTGAGGACAATCTATGTGTCCTAATCTGAGCCACCAACTCAAGGGGAAGCCCCAGTGAGGGCAAGAGATCCCACAGCTTTCCTGAGAGGCAGAGAATTGTGTTAAAGCCCAGGCTGTCCCAGGGGCTCGTGGTAGCAACACAGCAGAGATCTTTTATAACGGGTTAGTTAGCATATTTGATGGTTTTATAACTGGACACAGTCCTTCGGGACATGTCTGTGGCTTTTGATGTCATTTTTTTCATGAGACAGCTGCTCTCTGTAGCTCTCCACCGATGAGGAGGTGGTGCCAATGGTGCCCATGGCTGTGTCTGTGCACGGAACTGATGCAGAGAAATAGCCGGGGCGTTGCAGACTGTGGCAGATTCACCCTTCATAGGCAGTTGAGAGAAATCAGGCCTGACTAGGACATCTCCTTCTAGGTGATGGATGCTACAGAATCCAGATGACAAGCTCATGTGCAGACACCTGCTCCTGTCTGGAACAACCCTAGAATTCAGGCAGTAATTGCCCAAATTTGTAGTTCTTATTGGGGCTTAGGATAAATGGAAACTAAGGTATCCTCAGGCAGAGAGAACAGCAGAACTCCTAGTCCCTAAGGCAGCTTGGATAAGCAGGACAGTGTCTTTAGTTTTTCAAAGTTTTGGTGAGCATCAAGTGAGGCTTCTTTGGCAGTTCAGCACCTCTTTCAGACGCTGAGTCTTGCTCCTACCCCCTTCTCCTTTGCAGGTACAATTCTTGTCTTTTACAAAGGCCATCCCAGGCACAAATACAGGCTGGGCAGAGAATAGATTGAGAGCAGCTCAACGTGAGCCAGCGACGTTTGCTCACAGCAGAAAGTCAACCACATCCCCAGATGGGCTGCATCCCCAGCAGCGTGGCCAACAGGGAGAGGGGGGGATTCTGCCCCTCTGCTCCGCTCTGGTGTGACCCCACATGGAGTACAGTGTCCGGCTCTGGGGCCCCCAATATAAGAAGGACACGGACCTGTTGGAGCAGGTCCAGAGGAGGCCACGAAGATGATCAGAGGGCTGGAACCTCTCTGCTGTAAGGACAGGCTGAGGGAGTTGGGGTTGTTCAGCCTGGAGAAGAGAAAGCTCCAGGGACACCTTGTAGCCCCTTCCAGTACCTGAAGGGGACCTACAGGAAAGTTGGGGAGGGACTTTTTACAAGGGCATGTAGTGATAGGACAAGGGGTAATGGCTTCAAACCGGAAGAGGGTAGATTTAGATGAGATAATAGGAAGAAATTCTTTACTGTGAGGATGGGGAGGCATTGGAACAGGTTGCCCAGGAAACTTGTGGATGCCCCATCCCTGGAGGTGTTCAAGGTCAGGTTGGATAAGGCTTTGAGCAACCTGGTCTAGTGGGAGGTGTCCCTGCCCATGGCAGGGGGTTGGAACTGGATGATCTTTAAGGTCCCTTCCAACTCTAACCATTCCATGATTCTATGTCCCTCACATGCTGGGGACCATGCTTCATGAGTCAGAGTCTCAGTGCACTCCTTGAAACAGGAGCTAGAAATGAACAGGAGAAAAGAGCAAGCGGGGATGAGTCATTAAACAGTTAAAAATCCTCTTTCCCAGTCTGTCAGGAGATGCAATCCAACTACCTTCCCTTCCTTCCCATTCGCTGTGCGCTTGTGCACTTACACCAGAGCATCTTGTTTAATGAAAAGGATCGCTTTTGATAGATGAAGGCTTCTGATTATGTAATTGCCCTTGTAAAGAAGCACAGAGGAGAATTTTAGCAATATTGCTGGCACTTACGCAAGGCTGTTGCCAGTGTTTACTCTGCAGAGATGTGAATCTCCTCTGTCATTTGGGCAGAAAATGATGCCTTAATCTTTTAAGACATTTATGAAACATTGGATTATGCCAGGATCAGCGTGCTATCATCTGTAAGAAATTTACTGGCTGATTGGATTGCAGAGAACTTTTCAAGGCAGGTTTTATATTTAAACTTTGCATTTCCATGCCGGAAGAAGAGCAGATATCAAGCTCTTAAGAGCCTTGGATAAATCACGAGGCCCTAGTTTTCAGCAATTACTATCAATGGAAAGTTGAGCTTGTGCATCTGTCAAGAATAGAAGCTGTGTTGCTGATCGCTG
Source organism: Calidris pugnax (assembly GCF_001431845.1). Classification (NCBI taxonomy): domain Eukaryota; kingdom Metazoa; phylum Chordata; class Aves; order Charadriiformes; family Scolopacidae; genus Calidris; species Calidris pugnax. The sequence continues at coordinate 27,715,227 of NW_015094509.1, forward strand.
GTCTACTAGATACATTTTCATCATATTTCTCAGCTAACGGGAATTAAACAGAGCTAAATTGCACAGTAATGCCAGGAGGCCATCCTGAATCTTAACTGTTCCCCGGAGGGCAGTGAGATTATTTAATGACACAGGTTTAGTGTTCTAAGTAGTGACTGGAGCAGTGACTTAAGAGCTAAATTAGGAAAATAATAAGGTATAGGACACCAAACCAGCTTCAGCTAAGTTTGCTCTGGTCTGCTGGCAGGTGGCAAAACTATTGTGCAATTTAGAGAAAAAAATCCTACTTTTCTTTGCTTTTTCCCCCTGCTCCTTTGGCAAACTGGAGTCACTGGAGGTTTCTGGGCTGTATGTTTGAATGCTTGTTACAGTGGAGGAGAGAATCTGGGCTTAAAAGCCTGGTTTTCAGCCTTGCTTTGTTTGTGGCTCCCCACATTTTCCAGAGAAGGTGCAGCCCATGGGATAGTGATTTCAGCCAGCCTGAAATCAGCCTGCGCCTCCGAATGAGCCCCAGCACCCAAAGAGCTCTGAACCACAGCCCGTGTTGTAGCCTTCACCACCTCCTGTCTCCAAACAGGCCCTCTTCTTGCTTTTTGGTACATCTAACATAGTCATTGAGGCATTGGCTCAAGCTGAGAGGTTCTACTAGAGAGATGGTGTCTGTTTCCCTCTCACATGGCTGGGTAGGAAATGGTACTTCCTTGAACAAGGAGAAACCATAATGTTTAATACGAGGCACTGGAGAATCACACTGAGAATCTGGAGATGTTCGGCAGATCCTGCAATGTCAGGAGGGGCTGGTAGACATCTGTGAGATGTCTGCTGCCCACAGAGCCTGCCTGAGGCCTGCCTTGATGCAATATTTATATTAAAGCCCAAACTAGTGGCACGATTTTGTACAGGATTGAGAATTATTGATTCAGGCAAAGTGTTGATTTGGTCTTGACCAAAGACCTGGACTCAGGAAGTCTTCCAAGGCAGTAGAGTCCAAAGCTGGAGGGTATCACAATTAGTGCCATAAAAACCCACCTTTTTGAGGGGACTTGCAATCGTGTGCTCACACAAGTGTCAGATATATGCAGTATTGGACACAAAGAGTAATCTTCTTGCCACTCTCTGCACTGATGTAGGATGCTGGCCCAATCTACGAAACATTAGCCTTTTTTAGGAAGTCTGGCCCAGTGATTCCCACTCTTTTCTGTGCCCAGTAGAATCAAAAACCAAAGCTTGCTACAAGCTGCAGTTCAAAGGAGACACCTGGTATCCCTTGGAAATCATCATGGTCCTGGCACTGGGAACTCCTCTGCAAGGCAAATGCCCATCTTATGCTTGGAGGAGCACGAGAAGAACCAAGCATGCCCATGTGTGGACACCTGGACCATCTTGCGTAAGACACTGACACCACTTTGTAGCGGTATCAGACTCACATCAGGAGGTGTAAACACCCATACACACAATACTTCATGCTTATTTCATGCTTTTCACCAGATGATTGCGAATCATCAGCCATTAGCCAAAGGTTCCCCTCTCCTTCTTCTCCTTCTTCCTTCCTCTCCAACAACCCAGCAAAGAACCCACTCATTCTTGTCGTTTCTCCTTCCACAAGTAAGGAAACTGAGGCAGGGACTTGGCAGAGCTGGGGGCAACAAATGTGGTGGACCTGGATGTTCCAAGGACGGGTTAAACCAAGTGCTCTCAGGACTGGTTCAGGCACGCTTGATCTTGCCTTGGGGCAGAGGGAAGGACGAGGTCACCTCTTCATGTCCTTCCCAATCCTGCTCTCAGTGGTTTGAAGATCCACCCAGTTACTTTGGAAACAAGGCCCTCCCATCGATGACACACAAATTTCTCTTTGTCTTCCTGTTTATGTCTTAGAGATGCTCCTGTTCCCACAGTGTTTACAATGCTCAGGGCTCTGGAGCTGTGAACGGGTGGGAGCAGCACATGACACGTGCAGAGCTTCTTGACCTGTGTCAAGAGCACCACAGCACATGTTGTGAAGAGATCCCTAGATCAAGCCCCGCTTGCTGGTTCTTGCTTCTGCACAAAATACTGATGGGTTAATGTTGTATCACCTCTCTGAGGTGTTCCCTCTGCACAACATAACTCAGGTACTATCTCTCCTCCTGAAAAGTTCTCCTAAGATCACGACGCTCACCCACCAGAGAGGTGGACACCCCAAATTCATGGCACTGGGAATAGGGAGTGTGGAGATGACCTCAGAGATGGGACCAGGATGCCCACTGGCACCCTTTGGGGCTTAGAGAGAGTGTCAGCAGCATCGTGGCATGGAGATTGTGTTTGTTATCAGGTCACCAGGTAACGGCTGAGGCTCCTTGGGTGTGACTTCTTGGGAGTCTTGCCGTGGGTGGGAAGGAGTTAATTTCTCCTTGGGTGGGGAGGGCAAGGAACTGGGTGTGGGTCAAGTAGGCACATAGTGTGAAGCACAGGAATGGCATTACCTGGGAGAGCTGTGGCTGGATGTGGACTTTAACAGCGGTTTGAAACCACCTCCAAATAACCCAGCCTGTCAGGAGGACCTGAAGCAGAAGGTGGGTCCCTGGGTCAGCGTGACACAGGGCTGCAGAGGCAAGATGGGAACACTGGAAATCCTGGCAGTGTGACATCTCCCCAGGCACCCAGGTCCTGGGAACACAGTGTCTGTCCCACCTTGACTTTGCCCTAGTGTAAATGATTAAACAGGGTGCTGAGTAACAAAGAGTCCTTCCTGTGGCCCTGGGACAAGAGGAGGAAATCAGGGACTCCATCTAACAAGCATCATGAGCGTTAACGTGGAGGAGCTTTGTTTTTTATACCTCTCCTGCACCATTCTTGGTCCCATGGAAAGATGTGTCTGTGCATGGTGTGGGCAGAGCAGGCAGGCAGAGGGAGATTGTCTTATGAGATACGGTGAAGGGAGGACCTGGATGTGGAAAAAATCAAAGCATCTTCCCTGGAGGTGTTCAAGGCCAGGCTGGATGGGGCTTTGAGGAACCTGGTCTAGTGGGAGGTGTCCTTGCCCATGGCAGGGGGTTGGAACTCAATGATCTTTAGGGTCCCTTCCAACCCAAACCATTGGGTTGGAATCATAATTCTATGACTCTACCTCAGGTTGGGGAGCCAGACTGGTTGTGTTGCCACATCCAGGGTTCAAAGTTGTCATCTTCGCGAAGCACATAAAAAAGGCAACTGTAGTAGCAGCGGGTTAACTGCTGTTATCTGCCTGGCTCCCAAATAAACACCAATCATGTGTTCTGTTGGCAAAAGCCCTGTTCAGAAGCGGGAAGGTCAGTCACCTGCTGGAGAGAGGCCAGAGATAACGCTCAGGCCCTGCTGTGCTGTTGCCCAGAATTGGACTGAGGTGGTGGTGGTGGTGTGCTCCAGCCACCCTGCCTTGGCAGGCTTTCCACAGCCAGGTCTGCCCAGGCCAGCCTGGGCTTTGCTGTCAGGGCTGAGCCTCCCAAGGCCTCCTGGCATGGAGGAGATGTGAGGAAAGGACAAATGGCACAAATGCTGTTATTCTGGAATCAACACAAACCTGCCCCTTAAAGTGTCCTTCATGACATGAAGCCACATCAGTGGGCACCATGTTCACATGGGGGAATCCGTGCTTTTTTGCAGGACCTACAATTGCAGGATAATTCAGATTGGAGTGGGCCCTGGGAGGTCTCCAGTGCAACCTGCTGCATACCTGGGCGGAGGACGAAGAGTACCTTTTCTCATCTGTCACTCCTGGAGAGCAGAGGGTGGTCTGCAAGACCAACACTGGTTTCTGCAAAGTTTCTGACTGGTAGGTGGTGAATTACAGTTAGAGATGTGGTCAACATGGGTAGCTGGACTGTCTTCTCATCCACAGATGTCGTAGGCCTCCAGGATGGGTTGAAGCGTATATAGCGTTTGGGTCATCTTGAGATCCTACATCCAGACATGAGATTCATACAGGAGCCCAGCACTGTGAGTTAAATCAGGAGCTGAGCGTCATTGGTTTTACCACAAAACAAAACTCTTATATTGTTAGTGATATAATTGATGTCTCAGTCAAACACAGAGCTCTGGACTCCTCTCATCATGGAGGATGGCACATGGAGACACGCAGTTGCAGAGGAGTGAGCCATAACATCTCCATTTAACTGATGGGGAGCTGCACCATGAAGAGATTCGGTGGGATTCAGACAGAGGTATGTCCAAGCATCTCAAATAACGTGTGGTGCTTATGTTTAGTGGGTTTGCTTTACATTTAGTCAGTTAAATTGCTTATTAGTCTCCACTGATAGTGCCGATTAGCTCCTTGGTGGCTGTAAAGTGAGATCAGGCACCTAACGCCCATGGAGACACCTACAATTAAGCACTGTAAGCAACTCCCTCCTGTCCCCAACGGCTTTCCAAATGCCTGTTGGACGTCATGTGGGAAGGTTGTGGTGGAGGTGGGGAACGCCTCTGGATCTCCTGACTCCCCAACCTGCAAGCACCCATTCGCTCTTGCCAGGGTGCTGACACCGACATCTTGTGTCCCCACCTCCTCCACCTCCATTTCAGCATCTCCCCAAGCTGCCTCTTGGCTTGTGCTTTGAGGCTCGGGCTGCCATGTCTGGCTTGGCTTGTAGAAAGCCTAGAACAGAGGTGTCCTCACCAATGACCAGCACTCTGAGGTGCTTCAGGGTTACAGGTTAATGACAACAGCATATAATAACAGCAATTACATTATTACTCCTCTAATTGTCAGAGAAATAACAACAATTACTACTATTAATATTAATAACAATGGCAGTAGAAAAAGGCGTTAATATCTACTGGTAATTACTGTTACTTCTCCATATTAGTAATTATCATCTCTGCTATTAGTCCTCCTGAAATTGGAGGGCAGCGGTCAGAACTGAACCTCAATTAGAAAAAAAAGAAATTCCCCTTCCCATCCTCCTCTATATCCCCTGTCACGTAATTTTTTTCAGTGAAAAAAAACGCCAAACCCCAAAACTTTTGGAATATTGTTGCGATGTTGACCAAACCAGATTCTGAAAACTAAAACCTGGGAGTGACAGCAGCTCCTGTCCAGGTGGTTTTCTGTGATGGCAGGCATGGCCTGGCCCAGGTCTCTGTGTCTCCATGGTATGCAGTATGGAGGATGTCACTTGTTTTGCAGAGGCAGAGACAGCGGTGGGGAGCAGGGTTGTGGCAACAGGGACAACTTTGCCCACAGTGGAGGACAAGGGCTCTCGAGGTCTTCATTAGCAGGTGGGTCCTGCAGGTGCAGGGGTGTCACTGCTGCAGCCGTGTATCACCCTACTTGATGTTCTGTCACCAGTAATTAATATTGTGGGTGCTTGGGAAACTAAGCACTTAGGATCCATTTTTAATTGTTTGGGGATGATGCCAGCTCTGGGATTGTATCAGAAACTCGGCAACGCTGCAGCTTGGAAGCTACCCTGCGGAAAGGACAAGAAGTGAAGGGGAACATTCTCAATTCTGATTACCCTGATGGTGCCTGAGCACTCTTCTTGCCAGGTTGGTTGCTTGCTGTGGCTAATTCATCACTTACAGCCTAAGGGTGCTCTTACCATGCCCCTGCTGCCCATGCTGACCTTGGCAGGTTGTACTGGTGGTACCACGTGCTGTGAAACTGGTGGATGTGCTGTCTCCTCCGAGGTGGCACACAGCAGGCCAACATCTATCTCTGGTGATGAAACACAGAAAGAAACTTGTTTCTAAAGGGAACATGGGCTAGTTGGGCTTTTGAGGAGTGGAAGAGATAGAATCACAGAATCTCCATAGAATCACAGAATCTTCATGGTTGGAAGGGACCTTTGAGATCATCGAGTCCAACCATTAAAAAAAAAATAGCACCCTGGCAGGGCTGCGTGTATCTGCAGGAGGAGTGAGTGTGTTATGGACCTCCCCAGGATGGGGCAGAGAGAGCTTGTGCTCTGCTGGATGGTGCTTAATGGCCCCTGGATGAGCAAATCAGCAAGATCCCAGCACATCTATGTGCACTGTCTCAGGACATCTAGACTGGGAGACAAAAGCCAGTGAGTAAATCCTGGTGACTCATGAAGGTAGGTAGGATGGATAGACCCATCACTGGCAGCTCAGCCAGGGGAAAAAACGGTACATCCAAACCATCAGACTGTCACCAACCTGGGAGAAACCCAAGAAACGTGACGAGGACTTGACAGTCATTGTCCCTTGTTCCTGGAGCAGAGAAAAGCTGAAGGGCGATGGGCTACCCATGGCTCAAGATGTGACATTCAACAAGATCCCAAGAGGGTGCTGGGGCAGGAATAAGCCCCATTCGTTCATATTTCTGTAACCAGTGAAAAGCTGTCTTTGGATGTAAAACTGGATGTGAAATTGCCTTTGCCTCTGAGTCATTCCTGAAATCTCTCCCATTGCTATTTGTCAAACGCAATCACTCCACAAATAGCAAGTAGTGGCAGAAGCAGCAGCTGTGGCCCAGGGAATACACTGTAGACTTCAGGAAAATGGTGTCTGTAATGTGCCCAACTGATGCAGAATTAATCAGGTTTGAAAAAAGAACACGGCTCTCGCACCCTGGGGGACTGTAGCTAAAAATTCCTGCCTATGCGATCTTCCCGTCGTGCTCCTTGACATAACTTCTAAGAGAAATAAATGAGTTTATCTCCCACATTGCCTGCAGACCTTTCACATGGAAATAGTGGGATTAAGGAGATTAAGATTTAGCTTCAACTTGGATAAAGAACAACAAAGGAGAATGATTAACACTTGAAATGGTTCCCAGTCATTAGATCTGAAGTCCAGTCTCTGTATATTGCCTCTAGTGAGAGCTTTTCTGTTGTGTTCATTGCTGTCACATCTGATCCCATAAAAGAGCAGGAGTAAACCAAATGGTTCCCTACGCTGGGAGGGGCTGGCTCTAAAACACCCATAGTTTGGGCTATGGAGGGTGTATAAGGCATGGAAAAGAAAAAGGAGCTGGTGAGCTTTATGGGGTGGATGTAGAGAAGGCTCCTCTGAGGAGGACAGGGAACCGGGGAGAAAATAGGGTCACGGAGGTGGAAAGCGGAGGATAAGGACTGAAGTCTTGGTTTGAGGTGAGAAGGAAAGAGAAGAAGGTAGGAGGCCATAGACTTGGAGAAGATCCAACTTGGGATGGAGGACAAGAGCACAGGAGGAGTTTGATGTGAAGCCAGCTGTATCTCGGTATTGGTGGGCAACGCATGGGGATGAGAAGTGGCCATAGACTGTGTGCCCTGTTATGGATTTGGGGGGTTGGAGTTAAGGAGGGGAAGGGTGTGAGTGTGTAGTAACAGACCTGCTCCTTCCCTGCAGGATTCAAGCCTTCCTACTGAATCCAGGCTCGCTTCCCGAGCAGCTGGCTGCTCACAAGTTGTGGTGCTCAGGATCTCTAACTTGGATGCAGCATCTGAGGTCAGAAAAGGGCATGTGATCCCTGTTCCAGGTCTTGCATATCCTTGTACATTTTAATAGTACTCGAGGGACTGCGGAGCAGCCCAAACCAGCTTGAAGCCTTCCTCTTCTTGGCCTGATCGGCAGGTCATTGTTGGTTTCTTTACAGAATAACTTGGTCCCTTTTTGTCCTGCACCAGATGTTAGATGAGACCCAGATGTTTGCTCTGACAATGAGTCATTACCACAGTTGGAGCTGTCAAGAAAGCTGGTGGTTTTTGCAGCTGGAGCAGAGAAAGTCAAAGCCTTTTGCGCGCTTAAAAACACAGAAGTTCACATGCTTTTTTTGGGAGTCTGGAGCCAGCCAGACCGATCGGTCCCAGCAAAGGAATCCCTCCCTGTGGCCAGTGCAAGAATGAATTTATAGTGAAAGGCCTTTGAATCCCTTCTTCCCCTGCCCAAAAGAACACTTTTCCTGTCCCTGCTGTGGTCTCTCTGCCCTGACTGTTTATCCTGCTTGGGGTCAGGGACTTACCACCTGTCTCCATATGACACCATGATGGGGCCTCGCTGGGTTCTGAGGTCCCCAGGAGTCACTGAAATAGCGGTTCTAGGCTCACCCCTGGTGTGTGTGAGTTGTGCTTTCAAATACGTGGTGGTGACGTGGTTTAATCCCAGCCAGCAGCTAGGACCATGCAGCTGCTCGCTCACTCCCCTGGTTGGGATGGGGAAGAGAATCAGAAGAGTAAAAGAGAGAGAAAACTCATGGCTTGAGATAAAGACAGTTTAATAGGTAGGGGAAAAGCCAGTTGGGGTCAGCTGTCTCAGCTGTTTCCCCCCCCCAACTTCTTGTCTACCCCCAGCCTGCTCACTGGTGTGGTGGTATGAGGAGCAGACAACAACCAAACCCACCAGTGTGCTATCAACACTGTTTCCCATCCCAAATCCAAAACACAGCACCGTACCAGCTGTTAGTAAGAAAGTTAACTCTATCCCAGCTGAAACCTTGACATTCTCCACCCCTTATTCCATACCATTTCCATCATGATCACGTAAAAGGACTGGGATTTTCACTAGACAATTTGTGCTAATGGCTTTCATGATGTGGTGGTTTGTCTGCAGGACTTGACCTTCGCAAAGGTCCCTGGATACGCTTCTTGCTCATTCTCAACCCGTCTGGATTCTCATATCCCATTCCTATCTTCTCTGACACTCACTGCCATTCTGGAGTTTACAGCTGCACGCCAAAAGCAAATAGCTTTTGCAGACCATCAAAGATAATTCGTGAGCTTTTAAGCAGAGCGGACGCTGCCAGTGCAGAGAGACAGGCTCTGCATTTGCCACTCAGAGCCAGAGCCAGGCGAAGGCAGTGACAGCATGGGAAGGAATGGGAAGGAATGGGAAAAGTGTCAGAAGAAGCCAAAAATCGCTTGAGCAGAAGTAATTTTCCTGGTCCATCACTGATGTGCTGTCTAGCAGCGGCAGATGTGGTTGCTCTTAGGGAAGAAATGGAGCTCCTGGAGCACTTTCTCCTCTTGCCCTAAAAAGAAGTAGGAAGCAGCCTCTGGGACTTTCAGGGGTTGGGTGTATTTTATTTGGAGGAACAACAGAGGACACAAGCAATGTTACCTCTCTCTGCTGTGGGCATGCACTGAGAGCTCACACCCTCATACAAGCATTAGGAGCCCTACAACAAGAAGATAAGGCTGAGGATGCTGGACAAAAAAAGGAAAGAAAGGGAGAAATACTGAGTTAGAGCCGTGTATGGGTAAGTAGGAGTCAGAGAAAGTGAGGGAGAGGGAATTTCTGCCCTTGTAAGGAGGGCATGGAGACCTCCAGGGCGAGAGCACTCCTGCAGAGGGAAAATGGCACATGCCCCCAAGGGATATTTGTGTTCAGCTTCCCTGGAGAAATACCCACCATAAACCTAAAGAAGGGAAGTTATCCATAACCCAGAAAATACATGGAAATATTTTCCGTGCCGCTCTGGGAGAGCAGGAAGTTATTTTTGGTTTCTGCAGCACAGCAAGTGTCATCGGGAGCATGTGCAACAACAAGAGTTTTCAGCAGCTCCCATTGTATTTGCTGCTATTGACCTTATCGCTAATAAGCGCAGGATGTGAATTATAACGGCAAAGATGTAATCGGGGAGGCCTGGAGACAGCTCGTCTGCTCGGGACGGGCAGTTGCCATGACAGAGGCTCTCGAGTTGCTCCTTCTCAAGTGGAACATCAGGTGAAACAAAGACTCCGCCACTTCTGTTGACTTCAGTGTAATTTAGGGGATAAGTGACTTCACTGTTTTCCCTGGATGTGGGACGTGAGGACATTTTTATGACTGTGAAGAACAGAGAAAGTGGTGTTATTGCACTCCTGGTGAAAGACTTTGATATTCTGCGCAGCGCTCAGGCTGGGACATTAAATGTTATTCTTAGCTAGTGCTTATTAAGCCACAACACATGCAGGGATGCACCAGAGGCAGAGGATCCAGATCCTTCCTGATTTACAGCAGCTTAAACAACTTTGATGGTGCTATTACTCATTTATACCCGCTCAGAATCTGGCCCAGAGTTTCCAAGAGGTGCAGCACCAGGGGTTTAAACACTACAGATATTCTTTTGGCTGATCATGCTCGTTTTGCAGGGGTAGAACAAGCAGCCTATATGAGTAATGGCACAAAAGCTACGTCTTCTCTGTGCTGGGTGAGCGAGGACTGCAGGACACTGACATCCTTCCTTATAAACATGCCAAGGGAAAGAGATCCAGCACTGAGTTTTCACTCAATGTCACTGAATTTTTAGAGTTGGAAGGGACCATAGAGATCATCTAGTCCAACTCCCCTGCTGAAGCAGGATTGCCTAGAGCTTGTCAGAGCATGTTACTCAGGAGCATCCAGGCGGGTCTTGAAAATCTCCAAAGAAGGGGACTCCACCACCTCCCTGGGCAGCCTGTTCCAGGGCTCTGGCACCCTCACTGTGAAGAAGTTTTTCCTCATATTTGAGTGGAACCTCTTATGTTCCAACTTGTGCCCGTTGCCCCCCGTCCTCTCACTGGGAACCACTGAAAAGAGTCTGGCTCCCTCCTCCTTCAAGTGCTTTTTGTCTGTTAGAGAACCATCATCAATGTTAGAGAACATCAATGCAGCCTCTCATGGCCCAAGGTGCAAGGGGAGACCTTGGCCAGGCAGAGATGGTGCAGAGGGCTTCTGAAGGGCTTGGAGATGTCTTCCAGATGTCTCTACCTGACCCTTATGCTGATCATAAGTGCTGTGGTCTGGGAAGGTTAGAGAAAGGAGTCTCTGGAAGTTTCTATGAGTGGCTCCTTTTCTTCCATCCTCCTGTTTTGCCTCTGCAGCGAAATCATCTTCGAAACAACACAGGCCAAAAAGCAGGTTGAGGCTGGTGGCAGTCTCTGGTCTCTAGAGACAGTTGAGGAAGGTGGTCTGAAATTTAGCAGCAGCGATGGATATAGAAATTGTTCCAGGTCATAATGGTTTGAAAGGAAAAAAGAGGCAGGAAATATACCTTGCCATGATGTCTGTCTGGGGGAGGATTTATCAGAAGATAAGAAAGCAGCATTACATTACAATCTGCAGGTGTCTGTGTGTCCAGAAGGACACTGAGGAAAGTGACAGATTGAAGGGGGATGGGACCAGCAGGCAATAACAATAATATTGTTATTGTTAAATGTGTCAATGCCAATGATTCTTGTTTTAAAAGCAGGGGACACATTGTCATTTTAATGGAACAGATTGTTATTCCTTGACAGTACCTGATTCATGGCACTACACCTGGATCCAAGAATGAAGACTTCCTGATGGGAATGAGAATCGACTCAGAAGAGGATTTTTCCAAAGTGCTAAAGAAACAGAAATGATGGAGGGAACTGGGGATTTCAGGCCTTGTGCACTTGAAAAAAAAACACCCTTAGCCTCTCCTTTTGACCTGAGAAATGCAGTCCAACTACCAGATGCAGGTAAGCAAATCCCAGGAATCTCAGTGCTTTTTGCCAAGACCTCACAGCATTTTGCAGACATCGCAAGATGTTGAGGTGGATCTGAGTTCTGTGCTGTCAGGGGAGAGAGACAAAAGAGGATTTTGTCTGGGTGGTGCCTGAGCAGACATCTGCTACAGCTCAGCCCGTGCTCTCCTCCCAGCCAGATTTCTGCCACCTCCTCCAGCCATCGTTCAGTTTGTATGACTTTTATGAATTACTCAAATTTGCAGAGCGGGCGTTATCCCCAAAAGAGGAGAACGAAGGTTAGCGTCTCTCAGCATAACTTCTTCTCCATGTAAACAACCTTCCACTCTTGGCCCGTGTCTGAGTTCCTTTAGCCAGATCCCAAGGAGCCGTGCCACTTGTTGAAGTTTTCTAACACATCACTAGTGATGGCCAGGCTGTCCTTCTGCAGAGCTTGGCAGGGTGAAGCACAGTGTGTTGCGTAGAACGACGAATCAAAGTCCTGGAGGTATGGGAAGGCACCGGGCACGTGTCTGTCCCTGGCTACATTACAGCTCCGTGATTTTCTGTGCGTGTTTTCTTAGGTGTGCACCTCTCAGCAAAGTATTGCTGCCAGTTTGAGGCCACCAGGGAAAGAGGTTTATCCCTGAGACACCCACAGCTATATTTTGCAAGAATAAAGAGTTGTTGACATTGCTATTTACACAAAAAACCCCAAACCCTGAACGTTAACCATTAATTAATTTCTTAGCATGGTCCGGCCTCTCCAATGCATCCAATGCCAGAAACACCATCAGGTCGGTGTTTGTGTTGCTGGATCAAGCTGCTTTTTGGCTCCTGATAACAGGATGGTTCATGGCCTGTGGAACATAAAAGGCCTTATCATAGTCAACTAATGAGTACAAGGATGGATGAGCTGCTGGATGGGTTCTTGCTCCATTCCCCATTTCCCCTGAGAAGGGATGTTCCTAACACACAGTGGTAACAGCCACAGTGAGAACAGCAAAGATTTAATTCATGATCTTCACCACTGGAAATAGATGCTTAGAGGAGACATCTTTTCACTTTTATGAGGGCAGAGTCCACAGAGCAAGCACCTGTGATCTAGTGACTTTCAGCAGACCTCCATCCTCTGCAGCATAGAGCAAGAGTTATTCAGTGCTTCGGCTAATCTTAGCTGTCTCTATGGACCTGCTGCTGGGTCAAGCTGTGCAACTTGGAGTGGGGTTTCCACTCACTAATACAATGGCTGTGCTCCCCATAGAGTCTAATTCACCCTCAAGCACCAAAAAATACCATGTTGATCTGTATAAAACTCAAGGTCTTTGAAAACCTCAGTGTTTGAGATCTGATACAGCAGTCCACATGGGTCATCAGGTTGTGGTGCAACATGGGACAACCCCAGGAGCAAAGTTTGCATAAACACACTGCATCGCCAGCTCCTGCCCCACACCCAGCTGCAATGAGCTAAACTCCCAAGTTCTCTAGAGCACCACTGATTTTTCCATCTGCCTGTTTCTACCAGTTGGCAAGGCAATGGGACTCATTGGCTACAAAGGTCTACAAAGATGATCAAGGGAATGGAGCATCTCTCTGATGAGGAGAGGGTGAGAGACCTGGGGCTGTTTAGCCTGGAGAAGGCTGAGAGGGGATCTCATCAATGCAATATCTAAAGGAGAGGTGTCAAGAGGATGGGGCCGGACTCTTCTCAGTGGTACCCAGTGACAGGACAAGGGGCAACGGGCAAAAACTGGGACACGGGAAATTCCATCTCAACATGAGGAGAAACTTCTTTGCTTTGAGGGTGGCAGAGCACTGGAACAGGTTACCCAGAGAGGGTGTGGAGTCTCCTTCCTTCTCTGGAGATCTTCAAAACCCACCTGGACGAGTTCTTGTCCAACCTGCTCTAGGTGACCCTGCTTTGGCAGGACGGTTGGACTAGATGATCTCTGAAGGTCCCTTCCAACCCCTGTGATTCTGTGACTCAGTACCTGAAGCCAGATCCAGGAACGCAGCCCCAGCAAGCTCTGTGCCTCAAATGCTGGGACTGGTGAGGGTGAAGGGGATAATTTGCAAGTATTTTAAGTCTTCACCTGTTACAACCATGTGTCACATGTGAATACAATCTCCATCCACAAGATAAGATCTTGTGCCCTGCCTGGAGGGGCTTGCAAAGAGCGTGACTTAATGTAGACTGAATCTGAGCTTTGCAACAAAGCAGCACACTTTTATTTTTATTCCTATAGCAGTCTATAAATACCATACTTGTATATTTTGACCATTTGTGCTTTAAAAGGCCATCAGAAACACTCCCCAGCAAGTTGCTGTGGAAATAGGAAGAAGGAAGGGACGCTAATCGTAAATGCTCATATATGCCTGTTGTTTGGGTAAATTTTATGTGCAGTATGAGCTAAAACTCAGATGCAAATTCATGGTGCTTGATCCAGTGCCAAGGGAAAGCTCGAGTTCAATTGCTTCAAGGCATGCCTGTGTAGACATAGGCAATTTGAGGTTAACTGAGATGAAGCCACTGCTAATTTCACTTATTGGTTATAACCTTGGGCAGACTTGAGCCTTCTCCCAGGGCCAGAACATCAGCTGAAACACAGTGGCTGCCTGTACTGCAGCAGAAGGGTGAACTCTCCAAGCAAATTGCCCCATCTTGGGGGGGGGGGTGGTGGTGGTTTAAGAACTTAGTGTCTTAAGTGCACAAAGACTTCCTTCAAATGGTAAAGCACTTGCTTGGTTTGATGAAGACTAGGCTTTAATGGAGAAACAAGTCAGCTTGGACGTTCCTGCGAAAGCAAGGTTTCCAATCCATGGGAAATCTGCTCTATACTTACAAGCAGAGGCATAATTTACACTTAAAAAGATACAGTAGCTCCTTTCATCTTACTGGGGCTTCCCTTCACATGCTTGATAGTCCTCCTGAAGACATCCATCATGTCTTCTGTTTTGGTAGTGATCTATGTGCAACACAGCCCAGGCTTTACTGGCTCCTGTGCTGTCAGCAAGCAAGATTATTTGGGATACAGCTGGGTGGGGGTTGGACTAGATGATCTCCAGAGGTCCTTCTAACCCCATATCATTCTGTGATTCTGTCTCTCTGCTCTCCCGTGCTATGTCATTAATATCAACTCAACTCACCAGATGGATATGACTGGGAAGAGAGAGGATTAGGTAGATCCGATGATGTTGGCAAATGCAGGAGAGAGTAGATACAGTCAACACTTATGTTGAAATCATCTCCAGTTGGGATGTAGATAGCACCCGATAAATACCAGCCAGGTTAATCTTTCCTGCTTGGGGTTTTCAGAGCTTCCACTTCCAAAACCAGACTAAGCTAAAGTGCGGAGATGCCTGTGATAGGTAAAGAGCTGTTATGGAGGAGCTCATCTCTGCAGAGACATCTTTGCAAGTTAAACTGGACTACCCAAACTAGGGTGAATTTAAAGCGTGCTCATTAAACCTGGTCAAAGCGAAAGAAGCTACATAGAAATAAAGTTACTTTAATTCTTGCAGTGTCAACACAGAGGTTTAATGTGGTTTAAGCAAGAATGTAGAATGGAATCAAAGAATTGTCTCATCGAGCCCAACCATCAACTTAACACTGACAAAAAACATCACTAACCCATGTCCCACCAGCACCACGTCTACCTGGTCTTTTAAATACCTCCAGGGGTGACGATTCCACCATTTCCCTGGGCAGCCTGTTTCAATGTTTGATAACCCTTTCGATGTAAAAATTTTTCTAATATCTAATGTAAACCTCCTCTGGCATGACTTGTGGCCATCTCCTCTTGTCCTAATGTGTCAGTATATGGAGAAGACTGTAAGAGCAGGGTAATGTGTGGATGGTTTCAGGGCCCTGATGGACAACGGTGTCAAGGTGGTATCGTTTCTCCATATGGATATTTAGCCAGCTGTAGCCACTCACTGTCCTTCCTCCATGGAGCCTTCATCTCATCTGCAAGGTTGGGGACTCCTCTGCCTCTGAAACAGCAACAACCCCTGGGATACGGCACTGCTTTGCTAAAAGGGAAAAGGGGAAAGAGGGCAGTTTCTGGAATTCTGGCTGTTGCACACAACTGTTTCTGGCTGTGATGCATCACTACATTTTTCTGCATTGACTTGTCCCTCAGAAAAACAGATAAAATGGCCAGCGAGCTCCCCACCTCGCTAGGTTGGGTTGTAAAAGAGGCTTCTTATGTCAGAGCCTGGCTCTGTTTTGGGGCCTGGGCGAATTGCTGTGTCACCCTTTCACCCGTGGCTCTGTGTTTTGAAACAGGCTCCGCAGCTGCCGCTCCTTCTCCTGTTTTATTTGGAGCGAAGCAGCGGAGAGTCATCGTGGGCTGTTCCGAACGTTCTTCCCTTCGTGGCAGTTTGCCTGAGGACGGGATGAGTCACGGGCAGGTTACGTGCCCCGTCCACGTGAGTGTGAATTAGAGGGAAGGCTCCGGGATTACTGGCCATTGTCTCCCTGGAGCAGCCCACCAAATTGTGCATTTCACAGGGCTGGGGGCTGCGATGGCCTCCTCGTCCTTTGGGTCCTGCTGAAAGGGGGATGAGCTATTCCGTTCTGCTTCACCAGCTGGTGGCAAAACCTGTTAGGTCTGCCTGACCTGTCAAATTGTTAGGGTTCAAATGGATTAGGAGAGGAACGTCATAAAACGTTCCTGGCGTATGGATACCTCATGGCCTTGCAGCAGGCTGTGTGCCATGGAGAGAGTGTGTGCAAGCAGGGATGGAAGGGAGGTAATAGAAATATTGGCTCCCTTGCTGCGTTTTGAGCCATTAAAGTTTCTGTGCCAAAGTACAACCAAGGAGGAATTAAGCCTTGTGGGTTACGAGCCAGGCCCCAGAGCGCTGCGCACAGTCTCTGGGAGTTCAGACTGTCCTTTGGACGATCAGGGAAAGGGGGGATTGTTTTGTGAGAAGAACATATGGATCACTTAGTCAACCAAGGCTGAAAGATGCTCTTTGTAAGCAAACCAAAGGAAGCCTGGGGGCAAAAGATGTTAAATATGTTGGGGCACAAGGGGTATTTATGTTAAAAGACAGTACTAATGGAGGATCAAACGGGAATAAATTGGAAATGGGCATCTTTGACTGAAGAAGGAGATTAATATTTCTAAGCCTCAGGGACATTTTAGGAAACCTTTCCAAAGAAAGGCATCAAACCTGCTTCAGTGTGCAGCACATAGAGGAAAGGACTGCACAGGAGGGCAGGATGGCAAAGGACTGCCATCCTGTCAGCAGAGGTGGAAAGTGCCTGGATGAGGGTGTGGGATTTGTTGATGTCCTCAAGAGGGCATTGGAAGGGGACTTCTCAGTTTGTCACATGCTGCTCTGGCTGTGTTGAGTTATTGCCATGTTTCAGGGTTTCTGCCAGGAGGAAGGAAGCCTTTCCTCCTTCATGCAGAACTTGGCTTTGGGTTTAATTTGTTCTGGGGGCTTTTTTCTCTCCCTTCCCTGTTACCACTGGACTGGCCCAAGTGAAAAGCCAAGTGAAAATCAGCTTGGGATGCGGTAGGGTGAGCACTCCACTTGTGCCTTTAGAATTAGAAAGAAATGCTTCGAGTGACTATCTCATTCACACACCCAAAATTTATCCCAGAGTCAGACCTAACGTCAGAGAGGAACTGGGCTGGGTCCTTCCTTCTCTGTAATGCAGAGGGCTGGTGACATCATTTGACCTTGGCGACACACTTGCTGTCTCCTGCAGTGGCACGTTGTCCTTGGAGGCTTTGTATTTCAAGTCTGTTCTTGATTGCCAACTGCTTGGGATGCACATGAAGGCTGGTGGTCGAGCAAGGCTCTGAGCAGAACTTCTCGGGGGCTCTTTCAGACACACAGCTAATGCCTGGGGAAAACGCGTAAGGTAGCCGTGGTGGTCTGGTCTGGAGCTCTGCACTCCAAAGTAAGTGGTTCACAGGATTGATGTGTGGTGACTTATTTCCACCAGGACCTTTTCCTTCCGTAGTAACTTGGTAACCCAAAGAAAATTCCCAATGCAGGCATTGCCTAACCAGGAACAATTTGTGTTTGAGAATGGAAGGGATAAGTCATAGCTTTTTTTTTTCCTCTCTGATTTACTAGCAGTCGAGAAGATGACAAATAAAACAGTTTCAGACAGGAAGACAGGAAACTGTTAGGGTCTAGTGCAGTGTGTAACTGCACTGGAGCTGAAGGGTTCCTTTACATGGTGTCTGTGATACGACTGACCCAGAGTGTTTCCAAGTCCTGGATGCAGCAGTGCACCCAGGGCAGACGCTAATCACAGTTCATTTGGTGGTCGGGGCTTGGACCTGAGGTGGATGAGCTGCAGAAAAGTCTGCTTGTCGCCTGCAAGGTCTGTAGCAGGATGACATCCCTTCCAGGTGTTTAGCTAGAGGAGCTGCCCCTGCACAGCATCACCCAAAGACAATTCCCAGCCGTGACCTTGTTCCATGCCTGGCTGCTGCTGGCATTGGGATGCCCAGAAAGGCTGAGCAAAAGGGGCCAAACTTCAGCTACGTTGTGTTCTGGGGTAGGTGAAAGCGAGGAGCATGTCCATTTTCCTCAGCTCATGGCCTGAGGGAAGCAGGGGGTTCCTGGAGCAATCTTTGGGCTCCCTCCATTGCTAAGCCCAGGTCTTCCAACATAAGGAGGACATGGACCTGCTGGAGTGAGTCCAGAGGAGGCCACAAAAATGATCCGAGGGCTGGAGCCCCTCTGCTGTGAGGACAGGCTGAGAGAGTTGGGATTGTTCAGCCTGGGGAAGAGGGCTCCAGGAGAGATGGGCTTCCGAGAGAAGGCTCCGGGGAGACCTTATAGCCTTCCAGTCCCTGAAGGGGCTCCAGGAGAGATGGGGAGGGGCTCTTTATCAGGGAGTGTAGTGATAGTACTAGGGGTAGTGATTTTAAACTGAAAGAGGGGAGATTTAGATTAGACATCAGGAAGAAATTCTTTCCTGTGAGGGTGGTGAGACACTGGAACAGGTTGCCCAGAGAAGCTGTTGCTGCCCCATCCCTGGAGGGGTTCAAGGTCAGGCTGGATTTGAGCAACCTGGTCTGGTGGGAGGTGTCCCTGCCCAGGGCAGGGGGTTGGAACTCGATGATCTTTAAGGTCCTTTCAAATTCTAACCATTCTGTGATTGTGTGATTCTATGGCTGCTGCTGCGGCCATGGTGCCGGCCCTTTCCCCTTCCCCACGGCAGCCAGTTTGCTGCCTGGGCCCCACTCCCGGCTGCAGGAGCGGTGCCCAAAGAGCTCCAGCACCCCGGGGGCCCTGTCATGGAGGGCACAGAGTGGGGGTGCAGCCTCTGGAGGGTACGAGGTGTAAGCCCCGCCACCGAGGGGCCGGGGGTCCGCTCACTGAGGGGCCGAGGCCGGCGCCCCGCTGAGCAACCCCCCCGCGGCCTCCCCCGGCCCTGCCGCCATGGCGGCCCTCGGCCTTTCCCGGAGCGCCATCTAGCGGCGGCCCAGGGTGCGCGGGGGGGGGGGCGGGGCATGGCGGCGGCGGCGGTGTCCCCTCTGGCCTCTTCTTTGTCTCCTTTCCCCTCTTCTTTATCCCTTCTCCCCTCTCCCTTCAGCTTCCTCCGAGCGGTGGCCCGCATTAGCCCTTCCACACGGCGAGGCCCAGAAACCAGACCTGAGCTCGCAGCTCGGGCAAGGGCGGAGAAGGATGAGGAGGGAGAACGGGCCAGCCCGTGTTTGGTGTCCTGGCCCGGGGTGCTGAGGAGCCCCAGGAGAGGACATGCAGCTCTCTGCCACTGCCAGCCACCCAGACGAGGAGGAACATCAATTCCCTCCCCAGGTGCTGCCCTAAAGACACTTTGCTGTTGAGCTCTGGCACCATTTCTTGCTTGTCCGCAGCTAAAAGCAGCACCTGGGACCATCTGGTCGTGCCCACCTCATGAAGTTCAACCAGGCCAAGTGCAAGGTCCTGCGTGCAGGTCAGGGCAATCCTAAGCACACATACAGGCTGGGTGGACAATGGATGGAGAGCAGTCCTGAGGACTTGGTGGTGTTGGTGGATGAAAAGCTGGACATGAGCAATGTGTGCTCACAGCCCTGAAAGACAACCGCATCCTGGGCTGCAACCCCAGCAGCATGGCCAACAGGTCAAGGTGGTGATTCTACCCCTCTGCTCTGCTCTGGTGAGACCTCACCTGGAGTATTGTGTCCAGCTCTGGGGCCCCCAACATAAGAAGGACATGGACCTGTTGGAGTAGGTACAGAGGAGGCCACGAAGATGATCAAAGGGCTAGAGCCCCTCTGCTGTGAGGGTTGAGAGAGTTGGGGTTGTTCAGCCTGGAGAAGAGAAGGTCTGGGGAGACCTTATAGCCTTCCAATCCCTAAAGGGGCTCCAGGAGAGATGGGGAGGTACTCTTTTATCAGGGAGTGTAGTGATAGTACTAGGGGTAGTGGTTTTCAACTGAAAGAGGGGAGATTTAGATCGGATATCAGGAAGAAATTTTTCACTCTGAGGGTGGTGAGGCACTGGAACAGGTTGCCCAGAGAAGCTGTGGCTGCCCCATCCCTGGAGGGGTTCAAAACCAGGTTGGAGGGGGCTTTGAGCAACCTGGTCTGGTGTGAGGTGTCCCTGCCCATGGCAGGGGGGTTGCAACTACATGGTCTGAAGGTCCCTTCCAGCCCTAACTGTTCCATGATTCTATGATCTGCAGCCGTCCTGCAGGGCATAGGTGGAGCTCCAGGGGCAGAAGGCCTGAAGCAGTGGCTGACGTGGGGGCACTGGTGACTGACCCTCAGACATCTGGGGACATGTGTACAACAAGCTCTGGAAGGGACAAGAAATCCTTCCTGTCCTGGGCCATGCAGAGGCTGTGCTGTTAATTGCCAGCAGTAGGCTGGAGCTCAGGGCCAGGAGATCCTACCAGTGATTTCTCTGGGGTCCAGCACACCAAGGTGTGCATGAGGTAACCCTCAAGGCTCTTCATGCTCTCCCAATGAGGGAAACTGAGCCCAAACTGTGTTAGTCAAGAGAGTGATCAATATATCAATATGAAGTTGAAGGAAGTGTGTAATTACCTAGCCTGGCCTTCCCCCAAACAGGGGCTAGAGACTTCCCCTCCTGTCCATGGCTGGGTGTTGGTGTGGCTTTGAAGAGGGCACCAGGCTTGTTTTCTTGTCATGGAGACTCCCCAAGGTCCTTTAGAAATCAGTTTCTGTGGGTGATTCCCTTCAAACATAATACGTTCCCCATGTCTTTGCCTATTTGGATATGTTCCTGAGATAATTCCCCTGAGAAACTGTTCTCTTTTTTTCTTCCACATTTGCCAAAATCCTTGACCAAGGTAGCTGGTGGAGCAGCCAGATGTAAATGCAGAGTGGGCTTGATGCTTAGCACAAATCAGCAGCCTTCTGTAGCAATGTATACTTAAACGTACTGTAGATATGCAATGGGATGAGACATGGAAGCAAAAAAATGTAGGACTTTGGCAGTTCACCTGAAGGAGAGATTCATGAGCTAAGACGGGGGGAGGAGTTTGAGTTTCCCTCATCCTCCCAGCAAAATAGGATTTCAGCCACAATTTTCTGGACCCTTGGGAGCTCCGTGGGGATTTCATGCTGTGTTCAGCAGAGGGCAGTGGTTGGTTTGGTCACTGCTGGACTGGCAGCGTCGGACGTCCTAAACCACTGCCACAGACTTTGCTGAAATCGTTCTGCTGCAGAGTATCCGAAAAAGCTGTTGAAAAGGATGGTGCAAGCAGGTTCTCCCTGCCTTGCATCAGTGCAATGCAGACGTAATGGCGGGTTAGCAAAATCTCTTGGGGGAATTCAGCAAAACTCCCTCTTCCCACCCTGTGCCAGTTTACAGAACTAAAAAAGAATTTCCAAGGGAAAAAAAAAAGGAATATGATTCCTTGACCTGGTTTGAATCTGCTGATTTATTGCTGGTTTTCAAGAGGTTTGGCATTTTGTTATCTGGAAGTGTTTAATTGAACTAAAAAACCCCACCCTTAAATCTAGTGTATGTGTTTATAAAATTCCCCTAAACAGTAGATGTGAGCAGTGCTGCTCATGGGAGCGAAGGATACCATGCAGCGTCTCATCCTTCGGGCGTCCTGTTCCCGTGGGAAGGGAAGAGAGGGGGGAAAATCAAAAAATTCCTGCAACTCAAGGATACCAGCCACCTGGACTGAGCAACGTGTCTTGGGAAAGTTCCTCAAACATGGCAAAATTGGCGGAGAGCTGCTCTGCACTGCTCCAGCAAGCCTGGGAAGGGGACGCCGGGGGACAACGCCTGTGATGGTCCCCCTGTGGGCTGCTGGCAGGCCAGAGGCTGCTGTGGGAAGGAGGCCAAGGCTGGGGATTCCCGGCCAGTTGCTCCGTACGGGGGCTGATGACAGTCGACGTGACATCAAACTGGTCAGTGCACAGCACCTTTAGGGTTGCTGGAGTAGCCCAGCTTTAGGATCCCACCTCTCTGCAGGAAGAGTTGGATTCCAGTTCAGCGGCGCTGGGTGCACTGGTGTAAGTAAGGGTGGAAGAGAGGAGAGGGGAGAACGACTGTAACACAAGTAAAAAGGCAGAGTAAAGCTTGTGAGGAACTGGACAGACTGGGAGAACTGGGAGTGAAGTTCAAAAAAAAACCCAAGCTCTTCGCCGTGACCTGCCTGCCCAGCTTGGGCCCCTCACTACAAGAAAGACATTGAGGTGCTGGAGCGTGTCCTGAGATGGGCAAAGAAGCTGGTGAGGGGTTTGAAGAACAAGTCTTCTGAGGAGCAGCTGAGGGAGCTGGGGTTGTTCAGCCTGGAGAAAGGGAGGCTGAGGGGAGACCTTCTCCCCTACAACTCCCTGAAAGAAGGTTGTAATGAGGTGGGGGTTGGTCTCTTCTCCCAAGTCACAGGCAAAGGGACAAGAGGAAATGGCCTCAAGTTGCACCAGGGGAGGTTCAGATTGGATATTAGGAAAAATTTTTACACTGAAAGGGTTCTCAGCCATTGGAATGGGCTGCCCAGGGAAGTAGTGGAATCACCATCCTTGGAGGTATTTAAAAGATGGGCAGACGTGGTGCTGAGGGACATGGTTTAGTGGTGTTTTTTGTCAGTGTTAAGTTGATGGTTGGGCTCAATGATCTGAAGAGTCCCTTCCAACCGAGATGATTCTATGATTCTCGGGGCAGGATTGAGAGGGATCAGGGCTGACGAATGGCTCAGGAGTAATTAACTGTCTATGTTAATTATAATTAATATGGTATATATCATATATTTTCCAGCTGGGAAGAGCTGCGAAAGCCTGGAAAGATGGAGGAGCCCAGAGGAAATGGGAGGCCTGTTCTAGTGTATGGCCCAGAAAAGGTGTAACACCAATCCTGCCTGGTGCTGAGCGTCCTCTGTTCCTGCTGCCGGCAGAAGGGATGAGCCCAAGTCGAGAAAGAGCCGGTAAGATATTTATGCCTGTGTCCCAGCAGCTTTATCTTTTCTGCAGTTGCTGGAAAGACCTCGGGCAGGCAGTTTCCTGTGATTTTACGCGCCGCTAGCTGGGCAAAGAGGCCCCCCTGGAGAGCCATTAAAACGTATTTAATCTGTGAAAGGTTTTTGCTGATGGTGGGGAAAAAAAAAATGCACCTTGCCATGTATGGGAAAGAACTTTTGTCCTTGAGGGGACTGGAGAGAGAATGAAGGGACTCTCTCCCCCTTTGAGCTTGCATTAAAAAGCGAACACACCCCCCCCCCAAAAATTGTCTTGTGTTTTTGATCTGCTGAGGTCATCTGGTGGTGCCCATGCTGCTGGCTGCTCTCCCACCACAAACACATCTTGTGGGAAGGGGAAATTCCACAGACCCCTTGGGGTGGCCTTTGGATGTGGTGTCATAAGGTCCCGACATCTTTCACTCGAGACCGCCTGCAGAGATTGTGCCTCAGTTTCCCTCTTGCTTTCCCCCCACACCCCCTCTCATCTCCCTGTCTCTTTAGGGTTTGTGGCCTCATGGTAGGGGTCTGCAAGTCCTCTCCCCAGCCACGCTGAAGCCTTGCTTTCTCCACAGGCACACATGCACATCCACAGGCACACATCCACATGGACACATCATTGCACGGACCTGTCCCCTTTGGATTTATGGTGCTTTTTGTTTTCACTGTTTCTCAGGGTGTTTGTCTCCTGGGGTGTTTAGCTCTCTCAGACCCCAGGGTAGGCCATCAAGAGTGCTTTTCCTTGCAAAGTCCCCAACTGCCCCACACCCCTGGGGCTGCAGGTGAGAAGGGCTTCCAGGAATAGCCCTGAACAGACCCCCAAACGCTCCACCGAAATCCTCTCTGGCTGCCGGTGGGTGCTGGACTGGGATTTGGGTGATTTGCATTGCGTAGCAGGAATTTGCTGGTGTATTTAACAGGCTGTCACAAACGAGAAGACTTCCCTGCCTGCAGCTGTCTCTGCTGGGCTCCTTGCCCTGTTTTTCCATCACATTTATAACTGGAAATGCGCACACTGCATTGCCACCCATGCTGGCTCCGCGTGGCTCCGCACAGCGATGTCCCTGTGCAGGTGTCCTACCCTGCTCTGTGCTGATCTCCCTTCAGAATCTCATGCTCCCTCCTTCAGCAGTGCTGACAAATGACCCTCCAGGACATTCTTGGCACAACCCATTGATTTTTCTTGCCCCCCTGCCCCAGGAGCTTGCAGGACAAACAGCTGCTCTGTTGATTGTGAATGTGAAGTTGCAAAGAGCACATCCGCATCCTGTGTCCTGGCAGCTGCTGCTGCTGCTAAACGTGGCAGCTGTAAAGACAAGGTGCAGAGGACACCCCCCCTTCCAATCCTCCTGGGCTTGGAAGAGCTACACACATGGTTGCCAAGTGCAGAGTACATGGGCTTTGCTAAGCAGGTCTGGCCAGGGGCTGAAAGGGAGCTAAAAATGTTAAGGATACGCATTACTGCTGGTAGACCTGGACTTCTGGGTGGTGGGTAGAGAAGCACCATGGTCCTTGAGAGTCAGCTGTGTCTCTCAGTCCATCTGTGTCACCTCCCATCTGCCCCGGTGTGAAATAAGGGGTTTAACCTACATTAAACCAGTTGATGGACTCACACTCTTCTGTCTCCCATCCCCATCTCTCTCTGATGGCCCTACTTGAAAAAGGCAGCTGAAACATCTGAAGCAGCTCAGCAATTAACCACCAGAAAGTCTGCCCCTGGAAACATGCCTCATAGGAAGAGACAGAGCAATTTAATTTTTTTTCAGAGTGCAGGAACGGAGTGTTGTTTACAAATACCTTTGCTGGGAGAAAAAAAATCTGGCGTTGGGGGGGGTGTAGTAATCTGTTAGACAAAGACAAAGCAAATATCTGTGGCTTGGAATGTAACACTGTGAAGACAAAGAAGGTGCTTTATCTTCCCTAAACCCCACAGGCACGTTACAGCTAAACAGCAGGCTTTTCTGTAAAAGGGACTCCATCCCCAGATGCTGGGAGGACTGGGTGAGGCTTTCTCACGTGCAGTAACCCTAGAAAGAAGTCCTGTGGGCTTCCAAGTCCTCCCAGCTTTGGGTGGCAGCAGGGTCATGGTGCCTGGTTTGATGTTGCACGGGTTAACATACCTTACGGCGGCTCGCTGAAACCTCTGCAGGCCAGGTAACACGTTAGCAGTGGCAGAACTGTTGGGATTGTATAGACAAACCACCCAATAGTTTGCTTTAATTATGACAATACCGATCTGTTTGCTTTATGCAGTGTTTGTCATAAAGATGAAGCATGGTTACCAAAATTATCATGTAGACTAGTCTGTATACAAGAGCAGGCCAAGAGGTTAGGAGAGGAAGGGTTTCCGGGTTGGGTAGGAGGCACAAAGTAAAGCTACCAGATAAACAAGCCATAACTTCTGTCAAGAACCTATCAACAGATTCCCACCGCGCGCGCTGCGAAGGGGCAGCTGTGCGGAGAAGTCCCGTCTGAAGCGGCGTCTCGAGCGCCGCCGTGTTTTCCAAGCGATGCTGGCAGGGTGGCATTTCCAACTCTAAATAATATCAATCAAGGGAGGCCTGCCCTGGGAAGCCAGGCTTTTGGGCAGCCTCAGCTCTCCAAAACGTCAAAGGGTTGGATGCTGGGCTTTGGTCTCGGCTCCTCTCTAATGAGCCTCGCGAGTGGATTTATAGGGGTCCTTCTCTGGCTGGAGAGAAGCTGCCTGTGAGATCAAAGGAAGGATGAGCCAATGGCTGGGCTCTGGCCCAAGGCTTTCATGCTGTGCCCTGCTCTGATATGGATTTCCCCTGGGCAAGTGTCTCTTGGGGAAATCTGTTTAACTGACCTGCAGCAACCTCCACTTTTCTCTGTCCGTGGAGACAAACAAGCACTTGTAGGGCTGTTTTAGAGGCCTCTTTTGGAAGAGATAGAAGTGAAGCTGCTCTGAGTAAAGTCTTGGCTGTTCTTCTGAGCCTGGGTGCTTTGGTTGTTTTAAAGTCATTTCAGGAAAGTCCTGCTAGGGTACACTCAGAGACGAAAGAGAAGCCAAGGGGTCTTCTGCGAGGGAGAGAGGCAAGGTCTTCAGGGCATCCCCAAGAATACCTCTTCTTGGGCTGGAAGCTCAGATTGATGCTTGCTCTTTGGCTGTTCCTGCTGAGAAGAGCAAAGGTGACATGGTTGGCGAAGGAGACGTGTTTGGATCTTGATTGTTATTTTGGCAAAATAAAACACCGGTTCTGGTGGATCTACACATTTATGGAACATGGTTCATTCGCAGCATGGCTGTCTGAGAGTCAGCTGGTGCTCAAATATACTTCCCTCCATAAACCATAGGAGAATCAAACTCTGGATTGTGTTTTCTCACTGAGGCATGGTGCTGCAGCCCATTCTCTACCCACATTTATCTTTTCAACAAGCAGCTTCAAGCCAGGTCTCCAGAAAGCTCTCCTGAAGTGACATCTTTCCCTCCATGCAAGAGGCCTACGTGCTGTACCACACCGACTCCATCACATCTTGTAGTCAAGAGCAGAGCACTCAGAGAAAATCAGCATTTCACAACCTGTTCAACCCTTTTACAGCAGCTGGAAGTCGGATGCTTTACCTGAGAAAACTGGACAGAGTGGGTGATAGGGCTGGAAGGAGGCCAGTAAAGAGGTTTCTTTGTCCAGCTCAAATTGAGTCAAAAGGACATAACATCAAGTGTGATGGGGATCCATGTAATCACTTCGTTTCATCTCTCCTTGTGGTCCTAAGCACGTTTCATTTTTCTGGTGGGCTGTTGCCAAGATGGCCTTATATTGTCAAGTCAATGAAGAAAGCAGACCAGCAAGGGCTGCCAGTTGTTTAATTTTGTGCTATTAATGGAGCTTAAACTAAACACCTACGGTAAATATTTCCCTTTGCTTTTCTGTGGCCTGATGTTGACAGGTGATGGACAGCAGTCTGCCCTTCCCGATATGAAGACTTGGGTTTATTAAGGCAACTACAAGGGGAGAGATGAGAGGAGGCTACTTACCTTCTCATTGGGATGGCAGAAGCTCCTCCCTGCCAACTTCCACTGAGATTCCTGTGAGGTGAACACTTTTCCTTCGTGTAAACTCAGCTTTATTTCATCTGACAGGCTCTTTCTTGTTGCATGTCCACCTGGAAAGGAGAACCTCAGTCCTGAGTAGGGCTGTTAGCTCTACATACAGTCATGAAGGAAAAGCAAAATCACTTGTGTTAGAACTCAAACCCATACCTAAATTAATCTGATCTCTGGTGCTATAGTCCAGCATCCTGAAGGATAGTTTCATGAACTAAGACCTTGGTATACTGCCAGCATTGGCAGATTATAAAAACAGTTAGAGACTCTCAGAAGACATTGAGGTCTTGGAGTATGTCCAGAGAAGGGCAACGAAGCTGGTGAAGGGTCTGGAGAACAAGTGTTAAGAGGAGCAGCTGAGGGAGCTGGGGTTATTCACCCTGGAGAAAAAGACGCTGAGGGGAGACCTTCTCGCTCTCTACAGCTACCTGAAAGGAGGGCATAGCGAGGTGGAAGTTGGTTTCTTCTCCCAAGTAACAGATGATAGGACAAGAGGAAATGGCCTCAAGTTGCACCAGGGGAGGTTTAGGATGGACAGTATGAAAAATTTTTACACCGAAAGGGTTATCAAGCATTGGAAGAGGGAAGTGGTGGAATCACCATCCCTGGAGATATTTGAAAGATGTGTACGTACACAATAGATGCTGCTACTGGCCCATGAGGACACACACCCCACCAGATCCCCTCCTGTACCCCCTGCACCCTCTTTATCTTTCCCAGCACACAGGAATCCTTCCTGTCTTCTACCACAAGACCACAAAAACTCAGATGGATGTGGGGAGATCACTGTTGTCCCTTTCCTGGGCCTCACCATGGGAAGGGGATAAAGTGCTCTGCTTTTAGGCTTTTTCTTCCTAAAATGGGAGTCTTCCAGCTCTGATCCAAGCCCTGGAATCCTCCCCAGAGCTCCTGTTTTTGGGACTAATGATGCCCAGAAGGCAAAAAGCAAGCCAAGCCCTCACTTGTTTCCCTGTGTTGTCCTTTGCTGGATATCAAGTCCCTGTGTTCCCTGGCCACTTTCCCGTGTATTAGCCTCCTCATCCTTGTTCTCACCAGCCCTCCCCTCCATGGAGCTCTGCTTGTTGTTTAACCCCTTGGCTCCCTCTCCATTCCTCCTCCATCATTACATTGTCTGGGGCACGGGTTCCTCTGCAAAGTCTTCCTCATCTCCCCCCATCCCAAAGCAGCTGTGGGGATCTGACCTGCCTTCTCCTCCTCCTCCTCCTCCTCCTCCTCCTAAATCCTTGCCCAGAGCCACTCCTGCCCTTACAGCTGGAAGGAGGGAGCCAACAGGTAGAGAAGAGGCAGGGTTCAGACCAACATCTCGTCACTGCTAATGCAGGTGGCCTGTGCTGGTAGCCCTCATGTGGGGGTAATTCCACTTTCTTCAGCCTTTCTGCGAGTGGAGCCTACACCTGCTGCCAGTGCTCGTTAATGCTGATTAGGCTGAGTAATGAGACTCTTGTGTGCACATCTAAGGGGCAGCAAAGCCCAGAGGGACAAGGAAGGAAGAAATTGCCTTTGCAGATAGCTGTGCTGTTTCCTCTTTGCAGCTCTCAAGATGGTTGTGGAGGGAGGGCAGAGCTTGCTCGGAGCTCAGGAGGAAGTTAGTCTGGCAGATAACCTCATGTGTGGAGTCAGAGGCTCCTTTTCTGGTGTAGAACTGGAGATTTTTGGCTTTGCTGGCCCCAGCTATGTTTGCAGCGTGACTGAGAGCTGCGGCGCAGGTGGGACACAGCAGGGAGAGAAAGAGGTCAAGCTTTATTCCTGGATACCCATCCCCTGGCACAACAAAGGACTGCGGACATCTGTGTGTTGTGACTCAGGCAGGTAAGCTCATGGTTTAGCAGAGATTTCTTGTCCCAGGAATGGCTGAGATCCCAGGAAATATATGTGAGAATTTTTCATGGTCTTTTTTTTTTTTTTTTTTTGCTAGCCTCTGGGCAGCTGGTAGAAGAGGATATTTCTAATTCGCTTTATAGGATTTTAGATGCGCAAGAGAACCACAGCACATCAAAGAGGAATGAATGCTGTAATTCCCCTGAAAGGTCGGGGCTTTTACAGAGCTCTTTATTGCCATTAAGCTCTTTAGGGAACGCCGTATTCCGTCTATTGCAGACTTGGTGGTGATAGCATGATATTCAATGCCCATCCATCCCTATTACTGTTTCAGCCTCTGGGTAATGATCCAGATCCTCAAAGGCTGTTAAGTGCCTGATTTAGTTTGAAACCCTTGGGAATTTGGCATCTA
Source organism: Calidris pugnax (assembly GCF_001431845.1). NCBI lineage: Eukaryota > Metazoa > Chordata > Aves > Charadriiformes > Scolopacidae > Calidris > Calidris pugnax. The sequence continues at coordinate 27,744,305 of NW_015094509.1, forward strand.
AATCTTTAAATACTCTGCATTAAGGTCTGCCCTGCAAAAGCTGACTTCTATGTGCTTTACCTTAGCAGTCTCTGTGTGTATCTAATGGTGCGTGGAGGTACTCACATTCCCCGTGGAGGCTTCCCTATTGTGTCGTGTGTGGCTGTGGTTGTGCTCTTCTCATCCGAGAAAGGGCAGGTTGGGGTAGCAGCAGGACTATTGCAAGTTGGTGGTCACTAAGCGGCAACCCAAGAAGACACCCTGAGCAGAGTGATGGTGCAGGTCAAGGGGCAAAAGACCTGGCCTCTATCTCCAGAAACACAGAATAGAATCATAGGATTGTCTAGGTTGGAAGGAACCTCTAGGATCATCACCTGACACTGCCAAAGCCATTGCTAAACCATGTCTGTGGGCACCATGTCTACCCATCTTTTAAATACCTCCAGGGATGGTGATTCCACCACTTCCCTGGGCAACCAGTTCCAATGCTTGACAACTCTTTTGAAGAATTTTTTCCTAATAAAAACTGAGGGAGGCTTCAGCAGCAATGAGAACTGGCAGGTGGAAAATGCCTACCAAAACTCTGCCGTTGGGAGGAGCATTTCTGATGATAGCTGAGTTTTCAGTGTTGGTTTTCAACCAGAGCAGAAATGGGTGGCTTTAAATGGGACAGAAGTTTAGCAAATGCTGCACCCTGAGGAAAACCAAGATGTGTAAACAATATGGATTAAACAGAGACCAGAAAAAGTTGCTGAAAAAAAATAGGCTAGTTTGGGAATGATTTAGCCTTTTTCTGATTTTTGGAGACTGTGTCCTTGATAAAGAACCACGCCCTGCTGTGGAGCTGATATAAAATGAAGTACAACTAAAAGCTCTGGGCAAGGCAACAGGTGTTGTCAATTAAAGAGAATTATCCAGTCTCAGGGGGTCTTTATGGGAAGTGAATGATACGCTGACAGTAAAGGGAATTCAGACTACTACAAGTTAAGTTTCCAGCAGAAAGACGGCGCTTCAACTGAGACCCTGTTTAGGAACTTAAAAATTTAAGCAAATAATCTTAGAGATGTTATACTGACCTCAAATGAGCAACGGCACTGAGAAAGATGTTCAGACATTTCTGTATATGGCAAAAATACTGTCGATAGCAAAATAAAGGGAGGTGTGAAGCTGTGGCTTGTTGGAACAAAAAACCTAAAATAAGCTATGCACTGAGCCTGCGCTTTTCCTCCTGTTTCTCTGAAGGAGTCTTGGCAAAAGATAGTACTGTTAACAGCTCTGCATATGTGACAGGCATTTTCATGACAAACATTTCAGGTGGCGTGGAAAGGTCTGAGAGTGTGTTGTGGGTTGGTGGGCATGGGTTTTTGGGATTTGCAGGGATGTGCAGACCTTTGAGGAATAAACTATGTTCTCCAAATGAGGGGCTTTTGGAAAAGGGTGGCAGAAATGTGAAGTGGCCAGCCTGGTTGAGAAGTCAGAGCCTAATCCATGTGTGCTGCTGCATCATTTAACATTGACCTGCCAAGAAGGTGGTGTTAGCTGTTAGGTGCCCGTGTCAGTGATTTACAGATGAATAAGGAAATAGATGAGGTAGGAGGAAAACACAGTACAATTGGGCCCTGGGAAGGCTCGCTATGTTCATGGCCATGTCCAGAATGGGAAACAATGACCAGGACAAGTGTCTTACATCCTGTGGGTAGTGCCACAGTGTTGATGGCACTTATCACAGCCTCTTGAGAGGAATATCCTTTGGGAAAGCCTCAAAGAGATCACACACAGAGCAATGATGATTGCTGTGCCCCAGGATGATCAAGAGCCTGAGTAAATTGACCAACTGCAGCTGACAGTGTCATGCTGGTGGTCTTGGTGAGACCTGCAGGTCCCCATCCTAGTTGACTGAACACTGCCCATTTGTAGGTTCCAGATACATCATTTTATTTTGGGCACAGGACTTGGCTGCACAAGCAGAAGTGAATGCTATGGGATACCTGGGGGTACCATGGTTGGACTCGATGATCCCAAGTGTCTTTTCCAACTGAACAATTCTATGTAGGGCCATCAAGACAGTGCAGGACTTGCAGGAGAACCACAGTCTTGTGCAGCAGGAGCTGAAGGGGTGGTGACACCCCATCATGCCTACCGTAGCATTAGGGACTGTTCTATTGGTGACCGAGTCCTTCCCTTGGGAGACTTTGGTGCTGGATTAAGATGTATGCATTGAAGTATCTCCATGTGTGGCTGGTGTCTAGGGTCCTGTTACATCCCTGGAGACCTACACAGTATGGAGGCCAGGGTCACTCAGCTGGGATATCTCTGTTTCCATAAGCTGAATCACTTTCCATGGATTCCAATGCCTGGAACAGGAACTGGGAGACCCAGTGCTCCTGGAGACAACTCTACTCATCACTGGATAGATCCCTGTATTGCCGTGATGTTGACAATTCAATTTTTATTACCATTGGATTGATTAGGGGAAACATATGTGTGTTGCAAGAGGCAAACTCTTGCAAATTCAGTTGCAAGGGGCACTTTGAAGTGTGGGTTATGTTGTGTTCCTCTGAAATGGAGATGGCTGTCCCAGGGTCAGAGCCTGGAGAAGCAGAGTACTCTGGGATGCTCCAGCTTGGACCAACCATGAAGCTTGTCATTCTGAATGGTAACACCAGTGAGTGCCAGGAAAAGCTGCTCACTAGACTTGATGAAGTCATAGTAGAGCTCCAGCTGGAGGGGCAATAGGTGTGTGAGTGTGGAGACAGGGACCAGCAACACCAGTTACTGCTGTTCATGCTGCAGGTTGTGCTGTTTTCCCAGGATAACTCTTTGTATTCACATTGCTTAATTGGTACAGTGTAATCTAAAACATTTACCCCCTATTGTGGGCAGAATTTTCCGGCATCCTTAGCCTCACATACCTTTTAAATATGGATCTTAAATCATCCCAGAGGCTTTGTGCTGGGGTGAATTTTAACCTGGATGCCTGAGAAGGGTTCTTTTTCTACCCTTGGAAGCATCAGCATTTGAGTGACTGAGTGGATGGACTGATAGTGGGAATTAGGAGAGCAAGCCCTGATTCCACAACATGCCAGGAAGAAAAATCGAACAAGGGTAGTGTAACATCATAGCCTGGTTCTGCTTTTCATCTTGGCTGTTCTTCAGGGGAAAAAAAGAGCAGAACAGCAGACTTTGCTGGAAAGCATGTTCATTTTCACAGCTTTTTTTGTATGCTCATCTGCAGTTTTGGGATATAGTGCTCCAAATGAAGGTGGAACGTATCCTTAACCTCTCCCCAGATCCAGACAATGTGTATGAAAACATATACACCTACTTGTATTTTTCCTTATGGCTGAAATAGTCAGAGGACGCTTTACTGCTTGACTTCATCTTCTCTTCCCTGAGAAGTTTCAGACTTTTTCAGCAACAAATGAGTAGTTACTAATGACAGGTGGGTTGGAATACTTTCTCTCCCACTCTATTTGCATCTAAAATCTTTGTAGTGGATAGCTCTGTAAACATTTCTCTTATCGTTTACTCTGAAGCACATGCCCAAGACTCAAGGGCTTTCATAGAAAACAGAGATTTCTTGCTTTCTAAGTCACCCTGGGAGTGTTCCATTACGATGTCAAACACACGCACACACAAAAACCACAAGTAAAGAATTTGTTGCTAGCAAAATGTCTGTATTAAAATACAAAGAAAACTTTCCTGTTGGGATCAGTAATTAATAGACTCTTTTTTTGTATTGGTACTAACAGCACTCCAAGTTCCATTTTCCAAACAGACCACGATGTTCTTGAGGAATAAATTCCACCACCGTCATTCTGAACCTCAGCCTGAAAAACAAAGACGTCAAAGACAACGGTACCATGCACCCTAGCAATATTCCAGCAGCATTACACTGGTTTACTGCAGCGTGTCCCGTCGGGTGTGGGTTATATCTGGACACTGCTCGGTGATGGCAAGCTCACAGGGCTTCCTATTGTGTTTGTGAAGGCAATGATTGCATTGGGGCCCTTGGAGTTCTTGTTCATACCCAGGATGTCCACGCTGGTTTGCTCTGCTTCGGTTTTCCTGAAGATGTTTTTCATGGTTGACTGAAAGTTATTGGTGACAAAGCAGTAGACAATGGGGTCCATGCAGCTGTTGAGGCTACTCAGAGTCACCGTCACATGGTAGACGAGGAGGCTGGCATCATGGGCCATGCCTGTGTTGATGGAGATTGCTACCTGTCGCACGTGAAAAGGAGTGAAGCAGATCATGAAGATGATGAGGACGGTGATAAGGAGTTGCACAGCCCTCATTCTCCTCTCCCGACTCTGGTGCATGAGGCTGGGCTTGGACAGAGCACACATAATCCTGGTGGTGAAGAAGATGATTATGATGAGGGGGAAGAAGTACTCGCAGACCATCAGGACGAGAATCTTGGAGAGGCAGCACTCAGCAAACTTTATTGCCATGGTCAGGATAGAGAAAGTCACTGCAGTGGCAAAGATCCAAATGAAGACACAGATGCCCTTGGCACAAGTGGGGTTCCTCCACTTACGTGAGGCCTCCACCTGTACAATTGCCAGATAGCGGTCAACGCAGATGCACGTCAAGAAGAGGATGCTGCAGTACATGTTGACAAAGTAGCCAAAGATATGAACCAAAGAACAATTTAGGCAGTCCCCTGCACTATAGAACATGATGATCCGGACAGGCAAGGAAAAGCCCACCAAGAGATCAGTAACAATCAAGTTGATGGTGTAAATAACAGAGGTGGTTTTGTTCTTGGTACGGAAGCAGAAGACATACAGCGCCAAGCTGTTCAGCACGACTCCCACCAGGAAAATGATGGCATTGACTATCATCAGGGCAATCCACAGACTGTAAAATTCTGTGTACAGTTCTTTGTCAGGGTGGATGAACTTGGAGAACAAATAGATGCTGGAGTTGGGTTCCTGGGTGGAGTTCATAGAGTCAAGGGCTGGCAGTTGTGTGGAAGAGGTTGGCATGGTCGCAGACTTCCCAGCGATCTGGAAGAAAAGAAACATAGGTATATTGATGGTTATGTCAGCATTTGTGAGGACTCAAAATATTGTCACCTAAGAACATTTAACCAACGTATTGTACATCTTCAGTAGTTGTATATACTGCTGTACTCTCAGTGTCTCATCTGCCAATATTGAATTGCCAAAAATTTCTAGGAAGATACCTGGGTATATAATTAATGCTTTCAGTGGTTCTAGATGCATATTTTGTAGACACACAATCCTCGCTTCCGCTGCCCTGTGGTTTTAAGGCCTAAGCAAGAACAGAGAAGTGAACTGTGCCAAGAGGAGCAAAGGAGAAGGGAAAGTTGGGGGGATCAACACATGGCCATGTTTGGGCCAACCATGTGGCAAATGGTCCAGAGAAACAGGGTCTCTGAGAAGACAGGGTTCCTGAGTCCAAGCAGGGTGCTTTGATGCTCATGGAGGGCACAGGCCATTTTCTGCTGTGACAGGGAGGGTCAGATCATCATGAGGTTCCTACCAGGTCTTGTTTCCTGAACATGGCACTTATTCTTTGGAGTTCTTCCTCTATTGGAGCAGCTTTTTCCTGACTGGAGGCTCTTCCTGCCCTGCCATAGGAGCAGGACAGTGCTGGCAGCTAGAAGATGTTTGCCCAAACTATTGGTGCAACCATAGCCCCAGTGTCTGACTCCTAAAATACCACATCCCCTTCCTTGGCCAGGTGATCCCATCAGAGAGTGATAGGCAGCAGCATTTTCAGGAACTGTAAGACTTTCCTAAATTCAAAGGATGGCTGAATTTTCTAAGAAAACACAAGCAGGTTGTGTGGCATATTCTAGAGATCTGTACATGCAGCAACACCAGCCGGGAGATTTCAAACCAAGGGCGTCAGCGATGACTCCTGCCAGGGTTTGACAGTTTAATTTGCAAATCATTCCTGACTTACACACTATTTTAAACTGATTTGTATATTACAAAGATAAAAAAGCGCCCAATATATACAGAGACTTGGCTGGTTTCAATAAAAATAAATGGTTGAAAAATGTCTGGAATATCTCAAAGTGGCTGAGCAGGACTTTGAGGTTAAAAAATATCAGCTTGAATCAGCAGAGAATGATGCTGAAAGACTTGAGTTATGAGAGTTTGAAATCCCTGCTACCAGAGAGCCAAGTGTGGAAGGGCTAGGAGACAAGGAGCTGCAAACATCTTCCAGGGCTCACAGGAACCTCAGTGTGCCTAGGCTGTGTGTCTCGATGAGGAAGGCTTGAATTGCTAAGAGAGTATGGATATCCAGTTCCCCCAGTCATGTCCCATCCTCTGGCAGCTGGACTTCTGGCTGCACTAATCCTTTTTACTGCTTATGGGTATTGGGAGGATGGACCCAAGGAGTCCCGTTGCCTGTGAGATGCTTCAAGGTGTTGGTGGCCACGTACAGAGCAGAGGAGGAAGCTACCTAGAAGGTCAGAAGCCTTCCAGTGAAAAGTGGATCCTTGGGAGAGTTTCTGCTGGCCAAAAACAAATGTTTTGCAGGGGTAGTCCTAACCAGGTCCAGAGAGCATCACAGCAGCTCTGACCCTGCCTGACAAGGCCTTTTCCTGCTCAGCCACCAAAAGCTTTCTTGTTGGGCTAATGAACTACAAATCCCTGCCAGCCATACCTCTCAAGCTCTTGAACTCCTCCACGCCTCCTGACAAAAGCAGAAGGCTTCCAGCTCCCTGGAATAAAGATCTGGGGAAGTGAGATTTGGGATAAGAGATTCCCAAGTCTGTGCATTTGCTGGACACAGCGCTTCTGAGATGTCTCCCCAGTGCCGAGCAGAGGGGAAGGGTCTTCTCCATCAGCTCACTGGCAATGCTCCTCCTAAGGCAACCCAGGAGGCTGTTGGCCTTCTTTCTCACAAGGGTTCATTGCTGGCTCATGTGCAACTTAGCATCCACCAGGACCCCTAAGTCCTCTGCAAATCCACTTTCCATCTCTTTGGTCTCAGGCTGTACTGGTGTATTCCTCCCATCCTGGTAAAGTCTCTGCTGGATCCTCTCCTGTCTTTCAACATTCCCCAGATCAGCGTGGTTCCAAACCGGACACCTCACCAGTGATGAATCAGTGGAGGTAATAACTCCCCTCCATCTGCTGACCACGAATCTCCTAATGTAGCACAGTATGTACTTTGCCCTGTCTGCAGTGCACGCTGCTTGCTGGTTCTTTTCCAGCCCAAGATCCATCATAACACCCATGTCCTTTTCAGTAGAGCAGTTCCCAGCCTGTACTGGTGAATGGGATCATGGGATATGGCCAGACAGGCTTCAGTGGAGGACCAAGTGACCGAAGTGTGGGTGCTTTCCTGCCCCTTCTCACTTTGGAGGGAGCTGGGAATTAAATAAGTTTGGTAAATGGTCAATGTTCAAGATCAAGAGTCCTCATGGGATGTTACAGCCTAGTCATGGTTATTCTGCATGGTTCATTCAAGCCAGGTGAGCATGAAGCAGAACATTTGTTGAGGAAAAGCAGAGATTAGGACTGAGAATTTCGAAAACCAGGTGTGAAGTTCCCTCTGGAAATTCTCGGAGAAGTGACTTTGCCGTCATGATTGAGCTTAGGCCTGTTGGCCTGGAGTCTGGTGATAGCTCTAAGTTTCTTCTTGCCTCTCATCTAGTCTATGGAAGTGATATGAAAGAAAAAGCTGGGGTTTAATATCCTTGAGCTTGGAAGGATATTTATGTTCAAATGGCACTTTTTTTCTGTTTAGGTAGCCACTCAACCCCAAGTAGTTGAATTGTCCATTGGAATCATAAAGCTGTCCTTTGATCAAACCCAGTTTCAGATCACGCTGTAAGACTGGCACCCTGAAGCCTGGGGTCAGACCACCAAAGAACTGCTGGGCAAAGAGGAGCAGTCCTAACTCGTGTCCACTTTTGCACTTAGGCCATCTCCAGCAGCAACCGGATGTTGGAACATCTTGTGTTTCGGGAATGACCAGATTATCTCACCCTGCACTGATCTCTGGTGGCAGCCAAATAGCACACATGGTGATATTATTTTGTCTGGGTCTGACTGAGCCTGCAGACTCCTGGGGGAGAGTTTGTCTCTTTATGTTTTGTCCTGAGCCCTCTCTCAGGGAATAACAGGAAAAGCTGGACCCAAGACTGGCTGAAGGCAGCAGATTTGCAAAGTCTGGCACCTGAGGAAGGTGCATGGGGAGGATGCAGAACGCTGGCCCATTTTCTAATGATTTTCTAATAGTCTCACCCTCTGATCGTCTCTGTTTGCTTTGCTCTTTAATTACAAAAACAAACTGAAAGGAGCAGATGCCTGGATCTGCTCCCAGATTTCTCTTTGCAGATGCTGTCAAGAAGAGCACCGTGAAAGCCACTGCACTAGTGCAAAGCAAGAAAACAAGACTTTGTTGCCCCTTGAGTGCAGCGCAAGCTTGTATATCTGTGTTCATACAGAGAGTTGAGCAAGGGGAGAAGACAAAGTCACCCATCCCATCCCTTAGCGTGCCCTGAGTTGCGTATGCATTTGTCCTCTTATTGTAATTCTAAGGCACTGGCCGTTTTCTATGACTTTACAGCTTTTTAGTAGCTTGCCTCTGCTGGGAGATTTTTCTTCAGGCTCAGATCCTTTCTCACCAGCACCTGATATTCATCTCACATTTTCCCTTTCCTGCCTCAGTGAAATTGGTAACTCAAAATGCGTTCAAATGTTCCTGATCCTCACAAATGCTACTGAGGTACGTAAGGCACTTTACAGACTAAGAGACAAAGATCCCCTGGGTACTGTCCATACACAGAAATTAAAATCATCAGCACATGCAGAGTGATGATTTACATAGCCACCTCTTCCACTGAGCCCCATGTGCAGGGAAATAAACTCCAAATATAGTAAACAGCTAAAAAAACAGGTAGCATTTTGCTTGCCAAATTGAATATGCAAGGGAGGAGCTGAATTAGAGTTTGTGTCTTTTCCCAGTCCGTCGCTGCCCTGTCTGAACTCAAAATCCAAGCAACTACAAGAAAGCAGTCCCAACAAATTTAATTAATCCTGAAGACTTCCTCACTGACAGGCCGTGGAAAAGCTGCCTCTCGGGCTGCAGTGGGAAAAGTCTTCCTCTAATCAAATTGTTAACGATGGATGTTTGGGTGAATGGCCTTTTCCTTTCTTTGTGGGACTGCCCTCATCTCATGGCTCACAAGCAGAGGGGACAGAGAGCTGTGCTGGCAGAGCAGCAGCATTCCTTGGAGTGCTTTTAATGAGATGGAGCTGGACCAAACCCCCGGTTAACAGCTACTAAGTATTTTTCCATCGTGGGTCTCCAAGCTCTTGACAAAGGTACGTCGCCCCATTCTGCAGGAGGCCGAGCGAGGTGCAGAATGGCAGCGTGACCTTGCATCTGAGGAAAAACAAACATTTCCAATGATTTCCAATTCTGCACGCCTCCACCCGGACAAAATTACACCAACCAGGTCTCTCTCTGCTGTCAGAAATACTCATACAGGTGTTAAAGTGAGTCACTTCAGCGACCCATCACCATGGAGTGGTGGCATAGCGCGGCCAGTGGGGGTCATGGCTAAAGACATGAGAAGCTTTGCAGCCTCAGCAAACCTTTATTTTGCTATTTTTCATACTATTTATTGCTTGTGGCTCTGCCACCAGCTCATGCGCCGCTATAAGAACCACTTATTGCTTACAGAGTAAAGAGCCCTTGTGCTGACCCCCTTCCTAAAATCTTCAAAGAGTTTGGAGCTCAGCTGCCTTCATGCCTAATTTAGCTCTCCACCCCCCCCCAGATTTCCATACAATCCCTGTTTCTGGGAGCTGCCAGTCTGCAAAGCCCAAGATGGGCAAACACGCATCCTTCTGAGTGCTCTCTGACCGCCCCGGTTGGCCTATGCTGTTATATTATACCTCTCAGGCTGGATTTTGTCTGTCTGTCTGTCTGGGAGAACGTGGGTAGCATTTCCTTAAAAGTCCAGCAGGCATCTGGGTAGAAATGGGATAAGGGGAGGGACGGAGACTGGAAGTTGACCCGGTTTCCCTCGTTGTGATAAAGGTCCCTGCTCAGTGCTGGGAGAGGTGGGACTCGCTCTGAAGTGCTTTCTCCTTGTTGGGTGACACAACCGATTCTGTTCGTTCTTGGCCCAAATGGGAAACAGATGGTCGTCGTGCTGAAACCAGCTCCCCCAGCCTCTTCCCTCCCTCCCTCGCTGCTTGGCATCGTGCTTGTTCATTTAGAACAGGCAGCTCAGAGCTGTGTCTGCCCCAGGAGGATATCCCTGACCATCCTGTGTTTCTTTCCACCCAACTTTTTTGCTTGGTGTCAGCCTTAAGCCTCACCCTCCCCTGGCTGAAACGAACAGGGCTCCCTTCCTTGACCCTGGGGACTTTTGGATCCGGCTCAGCAATTGGAGTGATGGGATGCAAAAGAAAAAGCAGGTCAGGCATCTGAGCTTTGTCCTAACTGCTCTCCAAAAGGGTTATTTATTGGTGTGTGCAGATAGGATCTCTGCGTGCAGACCTGGAGGTGGAGAACAAGAGACACGCTCTGGGATCGGAAAGATGAAAAGGACATTGACAAACGTGAGCGGGTATTATTTAGTATAAACAGTTTTTCTCATCTCCCTGTCCTGAATCATTCCAACTAACATGGCAACCTGGCCCCTCTATCACCCCCCTGTCCCCCTCACCCTTTCTGCTGGTGTTACTCTGCTGCCTGGGATGGCAGCAGCATGTGTTTAGCTTTGCAAACTTTCCGTGTTTAAATTTCCCTGGGTGATTTATCATCGTATTTATAAATGAAGGGTTAAACTCACTCTCTTTCAGTTTAAATTGTATGATTCTCCTTCTGGCAAGCTCTCCCTCAACTCTGGCTCAAACTGGCCAAATATGGTGTTTTTGTGCATGTCGGGGACCTTGCCCTATGTGTGGTGGAGCTTGTTCTGTGCGCCTCGTGCTCAGCCTGGGGAGGGTGGGTTTGCTGGCAACGGAGGGAGAAAGGGGGAGAAAGGGAATGAATCCAACTGCTGAAGGGGAAAAGCTGGTGCCCATCTAGCCTTCAGACTGTGAGAAGGGAGCTAACGTCCGGGGAAGAAAGATCACACCCTAAAGCAAAAACGGGGCTATTCCAAAGACAGGAATCACCCAGTGTGTGATACACCCAACTGCTGGGGAACTGCAGTTGGAAATAGTCAAACTCACTCCAGAGCTGGGTTATTCCTTTCCTTCCAATGCCATGGAAATTAAAGGTGCTTTGGAAACACAAAACGTGTAGTTCTGTGGGTGTCAGATTAAATGACACCTGCTTTCCTATGGTTTTGTGGCTTGCAGTGGCTTGCAGGGCTGGATGAAAGCTTTGCCCTGGTTGAGATGCTTATTATAACTTTTTCCCATGTGGACACTTGGCTGCCTTAATGAGCGCTCACGTTCCAGCTCTTCCCTTGGCTCTGACACTTGTTTGACTTTCTCTTCTCTTTGCTGCCTAATTTCCTGAAAATTGAGGTGATCTTTCCCTTCTGCCAAATTTTGGTTGAAATAAGCCAACAGATTGAAACGCATTAGGAGGATGGAGGGAATCAGAGCTGACAAACACACAAACAGGCACTTAGAGTGGTCCTTGTTTCCTCTGATATGAACCTGCAAGATGTTTGATAGCACTCTCCACCACACATCATTCCATTTAGATCTTATTCTCTGCAAATTCACAATTGCTTTGGTATTGAAACACTACAAAGAGGGCTGGATGGCTTCTTTGCAAAGCCAGAGTATCGCTTGCCTCTCACTGTTTTCCTGAAGTGAAATAATTTAGATTATAATTTAGAACAAGAGGGAATGGCTTCAAGCTGCAACAGGGTAGGTTTAGACTGGACATTAGGAAACAATTCTTTACAGAAAGAGTGGTCAGACACTGGAATAGGCTGCCCAGGGAGGTGGTTGAGTCACCAACCCTGAATGCGTTTAAGAGTCGTTTAGATGTGGTGTTGGAGGATATGGTGGGGGGAGAAATTTGTAGAGTAGGGTAGATGGTTGGACTCGATGATCCCAAGGGTCTTTTCCAATCTGAATGATTCTATGAATTTCAGATTTATACCAAATCATATCTTCCTCATGGCAAAACCAGCCTGGTTGGGGACAGGTGATAGCTAATTGCCTAGTGTCTGCACTGGTCAGCTATGGCATGTTTGCCCACGTGTAATGAAGATCATGATGGCCAACAACTCCTATTTTATCTAGTAGTTTGACTGGTCATGTGCTGAATTACAGCCTTTTTCTGGAAGAAGAAAGGTATGAACTTACTTTGCACAACCACAAGAGGGATTAACCCCCACTACTGACTTTTGCACCTCAGAAGTTGCCCACGAGAATCAAATTTCCCACCTGGTCAGAGGAAAAAAACTTGGATTTCCAGTCCCAGGCATGTCCAGGGGTTGTCCTTCAAGTCATGTAAGCAATCACAGAGTAAGGATGTATGGAGGTTAATGCAAAGTGGGTTGTTGGGCTGGTGTTGCTGATGTGCTATTGAGCCATTTGTCTCTTGCCTGATGTGCCCAGTTAGCCTACCTGTGGTCTTTAATCTCCAAGGCCCTGCTGGAGGTGGTGAGTGGTGATCTGAGCTCCACCCACCATGCTGCGTTTAGTGCTCTGTGTGCACGTGGGTGGATGTCATGCTCCCCAGCAAGCCAAAAACCAAACGCAGGTCCTCTGAGAGTGAGGGACCCAGATGCCTGGTTGAGTTTGGGACAAGCAATAGACTGTGGGTACTCAAGTCGTGGTTTAGTCCAAGAGGTCATCCTAGGCCATGAGGAATCACTGCCAGTTAGAAGAGGGAGAGCACAACTCTCCAAACTGCATTCCTCTTCTTCAAGGAGCAAAGTGACCCAGATGGGAGGGAAGCCACTTGGCTTGGCCCGGATGCCCACGCTCTGTGTCTAGACTTGAACCTGCTGCTTAAAACAAGATGAAGGACCAGCAGTGCAGAAAGATCTGCATGGTCCTCCCCCAGCCCTGTCCTGGGCATGCATGGAAAATATGGAATGAAGCTCTCAAAGATACACAGAGCAGGAAATTCACGTGCTGGCAAATTTATTATGAGCTTATACCTCCTCTGTGCCCATTTGCAGCAGCAATGCCTCAGCTTTTAAAAGAAGGAGCCCAGACAGATGACCATGTACAAGCAAACAAAGAAGTAGGACTGTACATACATTGCCTCTCTGGACCTGCCAATGTGCACCCAGGACTGGTGGTCACCCAGAGGTCCTTCAGCACATCTCTAATGAGGTTTGCTAGCACTGGTCACCTTAAAGTGCTAATAAAGGGTTTACTTCTCCACTTGCTTGTTTATACCACGCTGTGTAAAAAAGTCCCTCCTGAAACCTTTAGACATCTACAATGCCTGAGTGATACCGTTGCATTTTTCATGTCCCTCTTTTCTGCGTTACCAGATCTTGGCCTTGGAGTGATAGAAATATTGCGTGTCTTGCTGAATGCTCCATAAATCATGCTGTTAGCATTTAAAAGACCAATATCTCATCGCCTGTCAGGGCTACTACCAAGTGCCATCTGTCACAGGGGAGCATGGAGTGACATCTCTGCGGTAGGTGCTGTGTATTTCTAGCTCTGATACTTGAAGAGAAATCAGAGCATGACTTCTTGCCTGTATCCCTCTCTGTCCTTTGTGGACCAGTAGAAAGTGAGGGAAAAGCACTTATTTTTTGGAGATTTTTTTTTTTTTTTCTGAGAGGGTTTACATTTTTTAAAAAAAGCTAGATCTGGAAAGACACGTGGATTTGGAGTTTTATACGTCCAGCCAGTAGAGATGGATTTGTGCCTGTCTTCTTGGGAGGCTGTAACAGTACAAGAGAAATGCATTTGATTTTACTGGGATTAGAGTAATCCATCTAGCATTTCAAGGGTGTCTGAGACAAAGTGCTAGAAATGTCAGTTTGGAATAACAGCTATCGTGGCTGTGTACAAGGAGAACCCTGTGCTGAAAATTACCATATAGGCACATAAGGAAACGTTACAGGCAAGTGCAAAAAACTTAGCGGGAGATTAAATCAAGCAACATCTGGCCTGGGCACTGCTGCTTGCTTTCAAGGAGGAAATTTTTAATTTGCAAATTTAGCAACCTTTGAGCGCTTTTTCCCCTTTTCTGCCTTCAGCTGTCTGCTTTCTCTGTCCCTTGGCAAAAAGGTGGAGAAGGACAGAGCGACAGAGGTTTGCTGTTGAGGAATACCTGGGGTCCTGCATGGCCCAGGGATGAAGGAGAGATGAGGTGATGCTCCAGGGAGGTGACACAAATGCAGGAAGGGACAAAGGGGCGATGCAGTGGGGGCCAAGGGCCAGGTCACCATGAGCAGCAGCACAACCCATCTAAGATGCAGGTCTGTAGCTCAGAGCTCACTTCAAGTTGTGCTGCTCTCTTGGCTGCGGGGGGAAACTGAGGCACGGAGCCATGCCTGGGCTTGGCCCAGGGAATGCAGTGAGATGGGACACCTGGCCAGGGAGAAGACTTTTTTTTTTTTTTTAGGCATCCCAGGATAGATAACCAGATCTTAACCCTTTGGGAGACTGGTTCACGTGGTTTCTTTTGCTAGGCACTGTGCTCCCAGTGCCGTCAGGGATTTGCAAGTTTTAGATTTTCTAGGATAATCTGGAAAATCTTTGATCTGTTAGTGGGTGTGTTGCTATGAAAGCAGGGGGCATTTCTGAAGGAACCTGGTTAAGGACCTTGGAAGGGACCTGTTTCTCCTTAGACTGACCCAGCAGGCACATTCAGAGAAAGAAAACAGCATCTTTCCCAGAGCTGAGCTCGCACCCTCCTGCACGGCCAGAGGTGAAACCTCCCCAGTCACAGCAGACCCTGTGCCAGGCACTGCACTGTCTCCTCTCCTGGCTTCCAAACCCTGCCTGAATGCATCTCCCCCAAATTTCATTATGCTTGGGAACACACCGATACAAAGGAGACATCACCCCACCCCTCACAAGAGCTGCCATCGCGCTTTTCAAGGAGGGAAAGCCGGTACCTTTGCACACTTTTCATCAAACTCATCTCCTCGGGAAACAACCAAATACCACAGCACTGTCCCCAAACCCAAAAGCAGAGAAACTCGCAGTGGGGGAAGCCTCTTGCAGCCCCTCACACAGCCCAGATCTCCAGGTCGAGCACCTCCTGATGAACTTCCACACATTGCAAGGGCAGAGCCAGAGAGTTCCCGAGCTCCTCATCCACGTGTTTGATGTAGGACCCTCTCCCCCACCATCCCTGCCAGGGTTCTCTGCATGCTTTCCTCTCCAAACTTGGGGTCCAGTCCCCAGTGATTCCCTCCCAGCCCCCACTATCACCCCTCTAATCCCATGTCCTCCCCACACCTCTTTCTCTCTGACTGATATCCCAAAGCATTCACCGCAGTGATCCCTGCAGCGTATTCCTCCACGACGGATGGACTTACCTCTGGCCCGATCTCCCTTCTATGTTAGAGGAGCTGCCGGTAAGAAAATTTCCTCGTGGACCTGAATGCTATCGCCCCAGGAAAGAGACATCTGTTCCTACAAGCAGAACAACTGGAGTGACTACAGAATACGAAGAAATGCCTAATCTCTCTCTCGTGCTCTCTCTCTCTCTCTCTCTCCCCCCCCCTTTTCTAAATATAGCCTTGCAACTAATGGGAAAAAATACACACTACCAAAAAAAAAAAATATTTCCACTTGTCTTTAGTGTTCAGAATTTCTCCCCAAACATCTGGCTCCTTGCCCTAAATCTCTCTGAAATTTATGAAGTGCTGGAAACGCTGAAGAAGGGCTCCAGCCTTCCTTATGGTGCTAATGCCTGAATGTGTCCAGTGAACTAAACCTGATGGTGCTGCCCCTCTCTTGTCCCCTCCCCAGGTCACTTTTCCTGTGTCTCTGTGGGAACAAAATCTCTTTGCTGAGAACATACCGGCTCCAGGCCACCGCAATGCCACCGAGTGAGACAAGAGGAAAATACCTCTCTTTTCATCTTTCTGCTATGAACTGGGATTAGACAGAAGCATCCCTGGCAGTTGCGAGAAGGAGCTGGACCAAATGCCACAAAGCCTGTGACATGCTTTGAACCAACCCAGCTGTCCAGACCTTGAGAAGAAACCTGGCACAAGGAGACAAAGGGTGAAGCTGCACACCTCGGTGACGCTCTGGCTGCAGTTGTTTGGGAGAGGGGTTAGTAAGATTGATCCAAGGACTGGGCTGAAGTGTCTGAGTGTAGATTAGTCAAGGGTGGAAATAGAGAGTCTGAGGTTCCACCAAGGACCCCCCCACAACATGTTCCTCCATCCTTACACAGCCCTTCCCTACTGGTGGTAAAGAGTCATTGTGAGTTTCAGGTCCATCTCAGAGTGGGGAGTCAAGTGTCCCTTCACCCTTGGCTGTATGAGAAGAGATTGAGATTGGACAAAGAATAATGAACTATCCATTTGTTGAGATGGATTCAAACATGTGGCCAGATCAGCTTTCAAGATGTCTCTGTTGACCACTGCTGTAAGGACCCAAATCTCCCAAATCCCCCAAAGTCCCACCTCATGATGGATTATTTCCTGCTCTAAATTGGGTACCCAAAGAGCCCTCTTTTTGAGGGGCTTGCACAGATGTTCTCTCCCCTGAAGGGTTTACAGTAGCTTTGGAAGTCCCATCTGGGGAAAAAAAGGCAGAAAAAATTAAAGCGAGAAGTTTCATCAAGTTTAGTTGTTTAGAAGAACAGGGAACACGAACTCTGGATTTTCGTGTCAGCCCTGGACTGGTTTTTTCCCTCACCCTTTAGATAAAGACAACACTGGTGCCAATGCAATAAACACGCAGGATATGGCCCATCACAACACGACAGGATCAACTGAGCGGCATTGAATTCCAGGTCAAGAGGCCAAATCCATAAATAGAGGAGAGGTAAACTCCACACATGCGTGTCTCACTGGAGCACAAACAGTAGCTATGGTTATTAGAGAAGGTTGACCTCATTTTCTGGAATTAGTTTTTCACCCTTGGATCTTTCCCAGAAAGACTGAGCTGATCTTTTTTGTCTGGTTATTTTATTGATTTTCTATTTTGAGTTTCCTCACAATGAGGGACGGATTCTTCCCCCCAATTTCAGGAACATCCTCCTTGACTTTATGTGCCCCCTGATCCAAGCATCCAGCCTTTCACGACTGACCTCCAGCTCTGGCACGTGCCTGGGCTCTCATCTGCTTTTCACTTCCTTACAATTTGGAAAGCAAGGGTGACTGGAAGGCCTCCATGAGTCCCATCTGGGTAATAAACTTGCCTTCACTTCCTTGCATCTTGGGAGTTGAACAGGGGGAAGAACAAAAGAGAAGAACACAACTTATAGTCCAACGTTGGGCAGGGTGGACGAATTTGGACCCTAGCATTCTTATTGCCAATGGTGGCCGATGCTTAGTTTTCATCCACCTGTCAACAAAACTTCTGTTCTTAGGGAGTAGCTCTCAGGAGTTACAAATGTGAGATTGAAAGAAAGAGGACACTGTTCTCTAGGATGAGATATTGGTACCTACGGTCTCTTCACCTGCTCTGGGACTGCCTGGCCCTTCCCGTGCGAGGACTGTCTTGGTTTTGTGCTTCTGCATGATGCATGGGAGCTCTGTTCCCATCCCTGTGCATGGGATAACGAGTGCCCTGCACTCCCCCACTATCCCGACCTCCCCCTCCTTGCTGGATTTAGCAGACTCGGAGTGGTAACAGCTGCAAAGTTTCAAGTTGTGCCTGAGATAGTGCAGAGCATGCCATATTGGGAAGCAGATGCTGCTGTTAAGGTGGAGAAGGCACATCCGGGCCCAAGGGCCACGCTTTGTCCCAGATGCTGTTCCCACACTCGGCTTCAGGAGGAGTTGCAACCGTAGCTGATGAATGAAGAGCTTCTATCCTATCTTGGTTTTCAGTCATTTATCAACATCCCAGAGGGAGGGGGAGAGGAAGAAAAAAACCCTGAAGCTTTAGTAAGTGGAAAATTTTCAAGCTTGTTCGCTGAATATGCCACAATATTAAATATTGTAGTGAATGCCTTGAGATTGTAGGTGGAAGAAGGTATTGACTCAGCCGAAATTAGCACATGGAAAAGGAATAATAGCTATGGCAGGGAAAGATGCTACTGGCCCATAATAATTCCTAGCAATTCCTTAGCTGCGCCATATAAAATAGGGATGGGACAGGACTGTTTAAAACTCTCCTGTGGCACAGAGCAACAAAGCAGGAGGCCAGACAGCTCTGAAGGAGGTTGTCAGAAGCCTGATGCCACACAATACCCTGGGGAGATGTCTTCTCAGCTTTTGTCAGGAGAAGGGTATACTTTTCCAGTCCTATTCAAAAATGACAGAATCATAGAATCACAGAATGGTTTGTGTTGGAAGGGACCTTTAAAGGTCATCTCTTCTATCCCTCTTGCAATGAGCAGAGACATCTTCAACTAGATCAAACCTGATTAGACTCTCATCCAACCTGACCTTGAATGGACATCTACCGCCTTTCAGGCAACCTATGCCAATGTTTCACAACTCTCATTGTAAAACATTTCTTCCATATATCTAGTCTGAATCTTTCAGTTTAAAGCCATTACCCCTTGTCATGTTGCTACAGATCCTGCAAAAAGTCTGTCCCCATCTTTCTTAAAAGCCCCCTTTAAGTGCTGAAAGGCCTCAATAAGATCTCCCTGGAGCCTTCCTTTCTCCAGGCTGAATAGCAACTCTCTCAGCCTGTCCTCATAGGAGGGGGTTTCCATCCTTCTGATCATCTTCATGGCCCTAAAAGGGGGAATTGAGTGTCCTTTGATTCTCTGCTCCAGGGGAAGAGATTGAGATTGGAGACAGCGTAATAAAATATTGCACTGCTGAGATGGGGTCAAGGGACGTGGCTGGATTAGCTTTCAAGATGTCTCTGCTGTCCAGGTCTGTAAGGACCAAAACTAGAATCTGATGTCTGAACATGCCTGCTTTGTTTTAGGAAATTGAATTTAGGCTCTGTTATACTGAACAGCTCCTCAGAGATGGATTATCTCCTGCAGTGGTGAAGGAGAGCTTCTACCCAAGAAGGTCTGGAACCCAGACATGACGGAATCAGAGCTCAGAAAATTGAGGAGCCTTTACTATGACTGCCTGGAGGACACTAAAGAGTGGGATCCTCCCTCCATGGAGGACAGTGAAGGGTGGGATCTTCATTGAGCAGTCTGGGAAACCTCTTTTTATCAGAAACTTCAGAGAAAGTGAACTCACATGCCCATAGGAAACCTCCATTGAACATTCTCCCATTTTTCCTCCAATACACATGTTCCTGAGACATTTTTCCACTGTCTTGCTCCTGCACCAGGAAGCAGGAGAACCAGAAGAAGAAATGGGAACAAGTAATGCCCACAGTCAGAACAAACACACAAAACCATGAGCCTGTCCTCAGAAGACTGCTTGTAGGGGAGGTTACCCAGCTGATGTAGCTGCAGGTCAATGGAGAGGAGTAGATGGGCTCTGATCCCTGTCATGCGAGTAAACCCTTTGCCATGGCAGATGAAGTTAATCGCATGGAGAAGAGTCTACAACCATTTTACTCTCCCCAACTACTCTTCCCTCTAGAAAAATCTGCCCCAAAAAGTGCTCAGGCCTTAATAAGTGCTGGAAAACACTCATGTGTGTCCCTACGATAAGCACTGCCCATGAGCCCTAAATTCTTGATTCTCTACAGTCTCCAGGGCTATCGTGGGATGCTGTGAGTCAGATGCAGAGTTGACCCAGAGAACTAGGTTGGTTGTCACTGGTGGACCAAGGGTGGAGAAGTTGCTGTGCTGGATCCCCTTCCAGGAATCACCTCCTACAGAACATAACTGCCAGGAAAGCACCACACGGCGTTTGGTTTAGGGGGAAATCTGTGGACAGTGAGACTCTCCACAAACGTGTGGCAATTTCCCTCCTTGCAGAGGGGCTTGTGCTTCAATCCCATCACACTTCCTTATTGTTAACAAGCGGGATGTTCATTGCCTTCCCCTAGAAGGAGATACTTGGACAGCAGTGTGGGAATGCTGTCAAAGGATGAGGAACAAATCACTGGCTTCTGTCCCAGTCCTTCTGCAGACCATAATGGACCCTGACAGATGAAAGCACCTGCCCTAATTTTACAGCCACCTGCCAAGAGGGAGGAGAAGGGAGAGAAGCTGTTATTTAGCGGGAACAGCTTGTAGCTATTCTGGTTTGGTGGAGCTGAGAAGGACCAGGGAAACCCCCTGACTCCTTGTTTTACTTTCAGATTGGGTCTTGCTCATGCTGTGGGTGGCAATCTCCTTGCCAGCGAGGCACAAGGGTGGGAGGCCTTGTGGACAGGCATGGGAAGGAGCTCAAGGGCTGGATTTGACTCTCCAGGACTTAATTTTCTCAAGTTGAGTCAAAATTGGCCCCTGCAGAGATGCTGAAACTCAGGTGGGTGCAGCAACCCCGTGGCAGAGAGAGAGAGGCTTGGGTAGCCACCACAGGGTCTGCAGAAAAAAGGGAGTTCACAGGGAATCAGTGCTGGAGGTTGCTCCTTATCCCTCACTCAGTCCTGCTCCATCACCAGCGAAGGAATGGGCTTCAGCTGCTGGGCTATTGAGGGTCATTTTCTGCTGGTCTCATAGTGATCCAGGCATGCCATGCTGGGACATCTGGGAGATCAGAGACCCCTTTGGAATCTGAACCCTGAAACATGCGCAATGACTATGCCTAAAAAGGTATCCGGAGGGGCTGTAGGGAAAGATCAGAGCCCTCTGTACTGATCTCCAGATAGAATCTGCAGGGAAGAGGACAACCTTTTTCCCCCTCCTGTGATGCTGGGTCAGAAACACCAAAGAGGCAAAGAAACATGAGGTGCTTCTGCCTGGAGAAGGAGAGCTTGGACCTCTCTCCCTGGTCATGTTCAACATCCCAGGGCTGATTGCCTGACTCTCAGCATGGACAACAGAGGCTGTGGTGAGCCATAAAAGATGGTCCAGCTGCCTCTGAAAAAGCATCTCAGCAGGGCCTGGAGGCAGCTGCACCTACCTGACAGAAGAAGCTCAGCGGGGAGTGTCTCCTGCCAACTGTTTGAGATCACAGGCACTTCCCAGCGCCTGCTGTCCTCAGAGGACAGCAAAGGGCAGAGGCCACCATTAGCGTGTGGCCCTGCCTCTGAAGAGGCTCCCCATCTGCATGTTTATACAAGGAGGGAGATCAGACAGTGGCTGTATGGGGTCCTCTGCTGCCGGGCTCCAGCCACGATTTGTCTGTTTGATGAGGAACAGGGAAAGACAAGTGGTTCCCAAGTCACGGTCATGGCTCCAGTTGGGTGAACCAGGCACGGGGGAGAGAAAGTGTGCAAGAGCCAGTTTCCTGCCCACCCGCCCGCTGCATATTTGGGAATTGACTTTGCTGACCATTGCCTCCCCCTCCATTTTTCTTCTCAGGCCATGGCAATTTTGCTGACGGACCTGCTGAGCTGCAAAAAAAGAATAATGAAGATGTTTTCAGGGCATGAAGAGCAAGCTGCCCCTCTGGGTGACCCTGAGGTCACTCCCGGGTGGCTGGTTTGGAGGACATTGGTCCTGTGTCTCCAGATCTTGCACAATGAATCGTAGAATCATAGAATGATTTGGGTTGAAAGGGACCTTAAAGACCATCCAGTTCCAACCCCCCTGCCTTGGGCAGGGACACCTCCCACCAGACCAGGTTGCTCAAAGCCCCATCCAGCCTGGCCTTGAACCCCTCCAGGGATGGGGCAGCCACAGCTTCTCTGGGCAACCTGTTCCAGTGCCTCACCACCCTCACGGTAAAGAATTTCTTTCTGGTATCCTAAATCTCCCCTCTTCCAATTTAAAACCGTTACCCCGTGTCCTATCACTACAATTCCTGACAAAGAGTCCCTCTCCAGCTGTCCTATAGGCTCCCTTCAGATACTGGAAGGCTGCTCTAAGGTCTCCCTGGAGCCTTCTCTTCTCCAGGCTGAACAACCCCAGCTCTCTCAGCCTGTCCTCATAGGAGAGGTGCTCCATCCCTGTGATCATCTTCATGGCCCTCCGCTGGACCCATTCCAACAGATCCATGTCCTTCCTGTGTTGCGGACTCCAAAACTGGACACAGTGCTCCAGGTGGGGTCTCACCTTCGTGAGGGTCGTCAAGTTGGATGTGCCCTGTCCTGGTATAAATGTACCCTGTTGGGGGTGAGTCAGGATCCCTCTGACAATCCCTCACAACAATGACAAGGATCCTCATCCCAGGCACCAACAAAATGAGCTGCAGAGACCCTTTGGCCACCCAACATGGCATGTCGTGTCTCACTGCCCCTTGCTATCCAACCAGCATCGGGATCCCTTGCGGGGTCCTGCTCTGACTTTTACGTCCCCCCCTCAACCTGACCCTGGCCAACGGCCACCTCTTTTTCTTTTCTTGCTATTTTTTTCAAAGTTTCGGGAGCTAATTGCCAAGAACACAACGTCCAGTGTCAC
Source organism: Calidris pugnax (assembly GCF_001431845.1). Lineage (NCBI taxonomy): Eukaryota > Metazoa > Chordata > Aves > Charadriiformes > Scolopacidae > Calidris > Calidris pugnax. Next base: position 27,766,745 of record NW_015094509.1, read on the forward strand.
AACCTCACTGCTGAGCTCCCCCCATTCCCAGCGAAGTATTTCCTGCCGGATTTGTTTGTCGCTGGGCACACAGGGACACTGAGGCTTGGAGGGGAAAGCTCTACGCAGGCCGCCAGGGCTTTGGCATCGCTCGGGCACATGTGCCCCGGGGAGGTCAGAGCTGGGCAGAGCAGCTCTTGCCCCGCTTTGGCTCGAGGTCTACAAAGCAGGAATTGGCAGGATGTTTGGCCTGGATGCTGTGGGATGTGGCTTGAGGGTGGAGGAGAAAGCCTCCAGGCAGCTCCCAGCTCTCTGCTCTTGTGTCTGGGGAGGTGGGAAGCACAGCTTGGCAGGGCTGAGATGGGAAAAACTCTGATTCAAGGCGCCCTGTGAGGCTGCAGAGGACAGAAGGCAAGGACAACACATGGCAAGGAAGTGGTGGGGACCTTAGGGGACCAGTCTGGTACCTCCACCTGCTCTGATTTAGCAGTGATCACAAACCTGGCAAGGGGCAGCGGGGTGCTCTCCGGGCCGTCTGTTCAACAGCTGGGGTCCTTTGCTGTACGAGCAACCTCGCCCGGGAGGAAGGACACCTGCAACTCAGAAAATCTGCTATTTGGACCCACGCTCCTCGAATGACTTTAGGGAATGACGTCCTCTCCCCGCTCCCTCTCCTCAAACATGCTAATCCTCCTCTCCCGTCCCCTTTGTCCGCCTGGTTTGTAGAGATTTGGAGTGGCTCAGGGCAGGGCTGTCTTTTGTTAGACATGCACAGAGCTCAGCGATGCTCTGATCTGGAACTGGGCGGCATAAATCTGATGGATTAGAGTCGGAAATGCCACAGTGATGAAAACCCCTATAGGAACAGGAAGAAACGAAAGGGCCCCATTTGGGGAGAAAAAAACCCACCCCCAAACCACCCTGCTGCTGCTGCCTGGCTACAAGTGATTCCTAAAATTGCTGCCTCTGGAAAAAGGCTGGTACATTTGCTGACTTTTTTTTGTCTGTTATTTTTGAGGAGGTGTTTTCCTTTGTGTTTTCAGCTGTTGGGAATTACAGCTCCTGTCCCGGCAGGCAGTCCCTGCTCCCACAGTGAGCTCTGTGTGAGGGGCCTCACCGGGGACAAAGAGCCACTTTCTGAGGAGGTGCCTCAGTTTCCCTGTTGCTGAAATGACCCCTCTAAGCACAAGGTGCAGACAAGCCCTGGGAAATTTTCAGTAATGGAAGGAAGGAATCATCCATGTGATTTAAAGGGGTTTCTTACTGGAAATTGCAGCGCCAGAATACTCAGTTTTCTCTTGAAGACAAATGGGTGGGCAGCAGAAGCCAGCAGGTGTTGGTAGTGTTGGTGGATTTTGCTTTAGGATCACAAGCCCTTCTTCTCTCACATGGGGCAAAGGGGACCTGCTGTGGACCCGAGTCACGTGGAAATGTGCCAGTTCAAGAATCCAGAGCAGTATTTTCTCTGACTGGGATGAGGTTATAGACAGGAATAGATTGACATGGCTGGTTATCAAGGAGGCCTTGAACTCATTGATGTGTGGGCAATGGATGGTATGATGGAGGGAAGACCAAGGCCCTACTCCAGTTTGTGTTTATGGCCTCAAAGCATTTTTTTTTATCAGGAGCAAAGCTCAATCTGCCACTGCTGAATCATTCCTTTCCATAACTTCATCTTGTTATTGATAGCCTCAGTCTTTGTTATGGTAGGAGGTGCTGCAAGGTGCTATTTGACATGCCCTTTGTGTCATCTGCAGGGATTTTTTCTGCAAAAGCACTGTTGGATGTAATAAATAGTGTTAAATGGGCTAATGAAAGGGCCATCTGTCTCTACCTTGGAAAAAGTCCAAACCAAAGCGGTGGGAATGACCTGAGGTCCAGCAAGCATGACCCACCAGGAGAGACCAGCGGAACTGGGCTTGTTTAGTAAAGAGAAGAGAAGATCAAAGGACACCTGTTAACATGTGCAGAGATGTCTGTGGCAGCTTTCTTGGGAATGGTACAAGGTGGGTTCATCTCACAGGGCTTAGCTCGTTAATACAAGTCTGTACTGAGGCACCAGCCCAGTTCGCAGTGGTCCCAGTGTAGAGACCTCCTTTGGATAAGAGGAATCCTATTTCTTATGTCTTCTTCTAGGGCAGAGATGTGCAATCAGAGTCCCTGACCTCTGTAAGGCAGAGTTAGAGCCACAGCAGCGGCCGGGGCAGCTAGAGGATTGCCCGACGGTGCTAGAGCCACAGGTTAATCCCATGGCTGTAACACAACCTAAGTGGCACCGTCTTTGGGGCAAATTCCACTGGCTTCTTTAAAGCAAAAATCCAGCCTGCTGTGGTTGCTAAACTGGGCTCTGCTTCTTTGGGTGTCTTTCCATTTTCCAAGAAAAATAAACCGCAGGCTCTGTATTTTTAGATATGCCATCTGATCGCAGCTAGTCATATATCAGTCCCAATAATGTGAGTCAAGATGCTGAGCTCTGCTGCTGAACTCCCTTGGGCAAGAGCTAGTGGCTTCAGCCATCCCGAGGGTATTAATAAATCAGTGTGTTTAAAATAATCATGCACTTCCCTAGGTGAGCTGCTCGTGAGGAATCATACTGTGAGGATTTATTACTGCTGGTGTCTTAGTAGCGTCGCTTCTCTGGGTGAACTCAATACTGTCGTGAGTGGGAGATGAACAGCCCTGGTATGAGAAGGACCTAATCTAGGCAGAGGCCAGAGGCAGCACGACTCCCTTTCCTTTCCCTCTCCCGCCAGTGACTCTGATTACTAACATCTGCCCCTTGCTATTTCAGTCCTGGGTGTCCTCTGAGGCGGCCGCCGGTCGGAATGACCTTTATGGTGGCTTCCCGCAACAGCAGGATGTGACAACCATCTCTCCTTGTGCTGCTGACCTGAATCTGCATTGCTGAGGTGGGAAACGCATAGGGACTACTCCCTTCATTGCCAAACCCCTTTGTGGGTGGTGGGAGAAGGGGTAGCTTGGGGACAGCATGTTTCCCTGGGCTGAACCCTATGTAACCCTACCCCGTGCAACCCTGCTCCATGCAACCCTGCTCCACAACTCAGCCCTGGACCCCTTTGGAAAGTATCTGCTCAACCTACCTCGCACAACAGTCTTCAAAAATGTGGAGTTACTGGCGTATTATAAATCTCTGTCCCTCCCTGACTCACTCCAGCCTTCACAAGTCTGTGTCTTTAGCAGCAGTGCAGCCTGGGGACAATTTTCTGTGCGTTTGATCAAAGTGGCAGGAAGCCTTGAGGGTGGCGTGTGAAAAATGGGCTAGCTGGTTCCTGAAAGTTTATTTGTTGAGCTACTTCATCACTCTAACGACCATCAATTTATCCACATAATTGGTAGCTGGAGACAGCAAAACATGGCTTGGCAGCCTGGATTTTTCTCAGAGATGTATTGCTTGGCATATTCAACCGAGACCCAAGAAACCAGCCTGGCTGCTGGGGGACTGCAGCTGTGAGCACCAAGGAGGTGAAACCTGGCATGACCACCCAGCTTTCTCTCTCCACCCTGCCAGAAGAAGGATCCTCGGGGTGAGGATGAAATAAAACAGAATTTCAGCAAATCTCCACAGCATCGTAGAATCATAGAATGGTTCGAGTTGGAAGGGATGTTAAAGATCATCCAGTTCCAACCCCCCTGCCCTGGGCAGGGACACCTCCCACCAGACCACGTTGCTCCAAGCCCCATCCAGCCTGACCTTGAACCCCTCCAGGGATGGAGCAGCCACAGCTTCTCTGGGCAACCTGTTCCAGGGTCTCACCACCCTCAGAGTAAATAATTTCTTTCCAGTATCTAATCTAAATCTCCCCTCTTTCAATTTAAAACCATTACCCCTTGTCCTATCACTCCATTCCCTCATAAAGGGTCCCTCCCCAACCTCATCCATGAGGCCAGAGCTTACTGGTGATAGCTTCTCTGTGGGGCAGCTCTCCAAAGAGACCCAAATCCATCTCTCCAGGTATCCCGTATCGAGGGCTGACAACCTCAGTGCATGCAAGGATTGGGAGCTGTCTAGTGGACCATCAGACCAGGAGCCATACCCCATGTTTCTTACCCTTAGGGGCATTTTCCAGAGCACTATCTTTTTGGCAAGTATTTGTAGATAAGGTGGTTGGAGTCATGAAGAGGAGGGGACATTTGACAGTAAATCTTTTTCCACCAGTGTGAAAGAAGTCATCCTTTCTGTTGTGTGATAATGGCTATAGTGGTGCTTCTCAGGCCGTGACAGATGAGATGCACATCTTTTATGAATTCTGCATAAGATGTAATAAAGAATTCAGTTCCTCTGTGTCTATACACTAATGGCATATTGATCCCAGTAAATATCACGCTGAGATTGAACAGCAGCATCCCTGGTTAGTGTCATCCTGACGGGTGACACTGTTTCTTTGGGTGTCACAGCCAAGCTCAGCCCAGTCCCATCTGACCCACACAGCTTTACTGATCTGGCTGGGGGCTTCACTTTTCTATTCCCCGGATTCACCCTTCAACCTCAGCACAATTTCTCCTCCGTCTGGATTTTGTCATGCTCAGCTGGACTCGGCCGTGCCTCTCTAGGACTTACTGGATGGGAAGTGTTTCCTGCAAAGAGCAGGATTCGCTCAGGTATCCTTAATAATTCATTTCGAGCAGGAGTAAAATTTGGGGCTAAAAGCTACAGATTAAAATGCAAGTATGAAAAGCAGAGGAGAGGTAAAAGAGAGAGCAAGAAGGGATGGCAGGATCCTTACAGTGTTTACAGATGGGCTTGTTAAGAAGCAGCAGACGTTCCTCAGAAGACTGTAGACTTTACCTTAGGTGTCACAGGAGGTTCGCTAACATGCACATTTAGGTAATATATTGTCTCACCTCCCCCTAAACCAGCAACTGGGCATTTACAGAAACCTGCTGTAACAGTCCGTGGTGTAAAGGGAAGTCCAAACAGTGTGCGCCGTGTGTGTTGGTCAGAGCTGACAGAGCTGTGTCTCAGCTGACACAGAGCTCCCCTGGGGGATTTTTTGGCTCCCGCTTTAAAAAGGGCTCTGGAATTTGGCTGTCTCCGTTTTTAGATGTCAGGACTCGCATCTCCTTAAAGGGGGAGTTTTCCCCCAACGTGGATGTTAAACATCCCTCTTTACGTGTCTCCGTCCCTTCAAGTACAGACAGCCAAAATCCCACAGCCCTTCGGAGGAGGTGGAGGGCAGGACTCGGTCTTCCCCCCGTGAAGGGGGACCCAACCCATGTTCCCCTGGGGGAACCATGTCATCCCCAGGGCACGATGCACGTAAGGGGGAGCAGAGCCATGGTGGTGGTGTACGTGCGTGTGGTGGGATTTATTGCTGTGTGCAGCAGCCTCCCCCGTTCTGCTTTACTCAGGAGAACGTGCTGTGAGGGATGTTTCATGTACAATTCCTTCCCTGGCCTTTGCCTCCTTCTTCAAAACGGGGGAAGGAAGACTCGTAGGATGTTTTTGGCACCTTTACTCTGAAGAAATGTCTCCCTGTCTGTATTTTATCTCAAGGCACTGGGGAGATGGGCAAGGAGGCTTGAGCAGAAGGAGGCAAAACGTGCTGAACTCGATTGATTAATGAAGTGGCTGCTCAGTTGCACTGCTAAGTTGCCACGTGTCCTTGTAAGAAAGAAGGAGGGGAAGGAGAGGATTTTCTTTCTAATTGTGGATTGGCAGAGATTTTCCTGCACAATGGAGATAGATGGAAAAGAGGTTACTAAAGAGATTTCCACCAAGGGCAGGCTTCTGCCCTCACTTGTGCCGGCAGATGCTGCACGGACGTGGTGGGCATTTCTGCCTCCTTTTCTCCCCAGGTGCCCAGCTTTCCTCTGTCTCTGCTCAGGGATGGATTTACAGAGTGAGCCCGAGATGCAGCATTGCAGCTAATCATGGGTGACAGGGGCATTTGCCCCGGTGGTTTTCAATTGGGACTGTCACGCGCACGTAATAGGGATTAAACATGTACGCCCACTCTCTTTTCTTTGTGAATGGGGCTGGGGGGAGAAAGTTTTAGCTTTGCTGAAGGACCTGCCACATCAGGAAAAGGGCTGGCTTTTTTTTTTTTTTTTGCTGAAGAAGAAAAATTGGCCCTGGAATGTGAGAAATGTTAGAAGAAAAGGCGCCTCGTGTTACCAAAACACAGCTGGAACAAGTCCGAAGAGCCGCGTTGGCAATTCATCACACTCTGCCACTGAGTGTAGTTTGTGTAAACGACAGGAGATGCTCTCTATATGATGTGCTGTGGCCAGACACGTCTCAGCTGGCAGCCAGCAGGGCCATTCATCCCTCTCACCCACACCAGCTCTGGCCTGGATGCCACCCCTTCCTCCATGTAGCACCCAAAGCAAGGACATTTCCATACTGTTTCCCTGGGGAAAGTCTTCTGCTTCCTAACCACATATTGTAAAGCTCATTTTGAGCCTTCTCTGACCACTTTTTTTCATGAGCTGAGTCTAAAAGCTCCGTGCCCAGCTCTGCATCTCTATACAGGTACACTTGCAGGATGTGTACATGTAGATGTAGCTAGCTTTGACAGAGGTAGTCAGTATATGGAGATATACCAGTAGTATTCAATTTTCCATGCAGAATTCCTTGGGCAGCTTTTTATGTATAGACACATATGTATGTGTCCTCATACACACGTTGCTGACTGAGATAACCAGCACAAATGCACTCTGGCATCCAAATGGACCAGTTCAGTATCTAGAAACACCCACATTTCCCTGGATGAGACGTTCTTTTCCTTTGCCCCAGCCCTAAATGCTCCAACCCTCCTCTACCTCTGCAGCCCCCGGCACGGGGGACCCTCCTCTCCCTCTCCACGCTGTTCCCACCTGCCTGGAGCCAAACTGAATCCAAACCCACGTGCTTCCTTTCCTCTCCACCCGGCTTGCGAGGACTCCCATCCCCATCCGCATGCTTCCAACCTCTCCGGGACCGGAGCACGCTGCAGCTGGAGAAGCTCCCTCCCTCCCTCTCCCCCCTCGCTGCCTTTCCCAGCCCGAAGGACACCACAGCTGGTACTTACACAGCCTGGATGAGAAACCTCAGCTGCCGATCCCTGAGCTCTCTCCCAGATTCCTCCACCGGGTGACCGTGCTCCTGCTCGCTGGCTCCCCAGCCCTCAGCCCGGCGCGGGGATGATACAGGAACCAGACCTCTTTGGTTTACTTTTACATTGACGTCAGTGTCTTTCCTAGCCTCCACAGCTCGTTTTGGTAAAAGGATGTCTTCGGGATAGAGGGGAGGGGTCGGAAAGGGAGAGGAGTGAGGATGAGCTGGAGATGAGTTTTTGTGATGTGGGCAGCCAGCGGTGGGAGATTTTAGGGGCTAACACTGAAAGAAGGGGTGCTTAAGGAGCCCACCTTGACCCTGGGTGTAGATCATCACCTGGACACAGGTATGTTGGAGGCCTGACCCTCGCATCTGCACAGAGAGCTGTTTTCCCATCTGCCCCACCACCCCAACTGGGACACCCTGACTTCCCCTCACGTTTGCTGGCTGTTCATACCTGGGTGCTGGTTCAAGGGGAGAGAGAACGTTGAGGGATCGAGGGAGGTCTGTTGTCCCTACACAACGCCACAAAAACACAGCTTCCCTGTTGTGCTGCCTCTGTACCCAGGCCAGGGCCAGTGTCTGTCTCCAAGGAAAAAAGGAGATGCCAGTTTGAGTTGGTTTTACCATCTCAAAGGATGGCCTTAAAGACATGGGCTCCATGGACCATGAAGTTATAGATACATGTGCACCTGAACATGCCTCTTGATGCATTCAGATCAGCCTTTTACAGGCTTACAAGTTGCAGCATCCAGAATTCAGATTCAAGGACCTAAATAACTCACCTCTCCCTTGACCCTTGTAAGGTTGGAGAGTGCTTTTCTCCTGTGGAGATCCTGCTCTGTCAGGATAAGGCTCAGATTTTATCCTGGATTTTTTGCTGCAGGGTGCCCACGTCCATCTCCCAGCCTTGTGCACCCACTGTGCATGGGTGTGTTTTTGGGGCATGTACAAAGTTGGTGCTTGTGAGGAATTTGGGGAACACCAGCAGAAAGTGCAACCTGTTAGTGCGATGGTTAATGCTGAATTACTCAGAGGAGATCAATCACACCTGTGTTTAGGGCTGTTTTCTGGCTGGGAGCAAAGACAGATTTTTTTTGCGCGGCCAAACAACTTCCAGGAATTACAACGTAAGGCTTTCGTGACCTAAATGCTGATAGTTTTCTATTAGGTTCCTGCGTATTCATTCACTTGAGTATTGTGATGCAAACACTTGAGCACTCGGATGTTATAGCCCCGTGTAAGGGCAAATATGGAGCTTGCCCTGGTGCTGTTGCACAACAGCAATTAAACCTGTGCCCTCCCTGGTCATGGATCACCTTCCTATGATGCATTTTGTCCAGCTCATAACACAACTGGTCTGTCATCTGTTATTAAACCATCTGTATGACACCTTGATGCAAAGCATTCATTACAAGCTCTTAGGAGCCAAGCACTGAGATTAGTCTGTGTGAATCCAGGCACCAGCGCCCATAAACAGCCCCAACCACCTGATGATATCGGTGTAATTGGGCTGGGAAACTGTAGTAATAAAACCTTCCAGGGAGCGGGGATTATTGACAAGGAAGCATCACCTGGTACCACCAGAATGACTGGGCTGTACTGGTTTATTTAAAAAAAAAACAGTGGTGAGAAAATAGTTCTTGAGCCCAGTGTACTATCACTGCAGAGAAGAGACATAGGAGGGGAAAGCTCTTTGGTTGTTCAGCACATCCGTGGCGGAGCCAAGTAATAAGTCCGGTTTCTTGGCCATTGGATCACACAGTCTCCATCATAAATAACACTAAAGTCTCAAAGATTCCCGGTGTCCTTGTCAGGACCAATACATTGTTCACAGCTGAAGAAAGACAGAGTCTTATAAAAACCAGAAAAAGAGGTCCTCGTAAATCACCGTGTCTATACTTAGAAATGTGTTAAACCTTCTAAGCTCCGTTTCAGAGCACATAAAGTTTTTTTTTTTTAATTTTTCCGAGTTGAAAAATCCATCCAAAGGTCAGTCAGAAACAGGACTAAAACTGTCTTTGAAATCTCAAGCTGCTGTAATAGCATTTTTGGCAGTAAATGATAAACTTGAACCGTTGAGGTTTACATGGCAGATGAAGTGAACACGTATTTGTCTATACATTAAATGACCCAGCAGTGGCCCTTTTTCATGTCTTCTCCCAACCTATCAGACTATTTATAGTTTTTTACTACAAATGGACCTCCTGAACAGAAGAAGGCAGACCAACTAGTTCTGAAGAAAAAGTCACAATGGAGCTGTGCCCATAAGCCATCATTCCTGGGCAGGAGTCCCATTTTAATGATAACCTCCCAGGTAGCAGGAATATTAACTCTTCATTTGCCTGGCAGGGATTTTTACAGTCTTTCCCAGCTTTTGGAGGGCATGAAGGGTTGTTCAGGGAGATCCTATGATCTTCTTGCTATTCTTTAATTGCATGGGCTCACACATGCCTTAACTGGGTGCCGAAGGACAACTCCAATGGCTCAAGGTGCAACCAGGTGTAAAACCAAATTGAGCCCCAGCACGCTCTCCCAAGATGGGTGGCCAGTGGCCTTGTCACTTGGCCAACTGACCGACTGAGGGGTGAAACAGGTCAGATTTCAGCCACTTTCACCTTCATTTAAGCCTTCAAGCAATGCCTTATCTCTGTGATCGGTGAGTTCTGTGCTGGAGAGAGGGAAGGCAAGAGAAACTGCTAGAGGTCCTTTAGCTCCAATGCTGCCCCAAACATTAGCCCCATAGGGAAAACTCCACAGCAAAGTTTACAGACAGAAGGGACTGAAGAAGACAGTGAGTGGATTTGTCCATGAAGACATTTTGATGCTGTCCATGCAGCTGCCCAGGGTGAATAACATCTGGGTTCTCACAACGCTCCCATGGTGCCCTCACCACGTGGGGCCTCACTTCTGTGCTTTCAAATGTGTTTTTTTTTCTCTTGCCTCGCAAAAGCAGCTTTTTGTGAATGAGAGCTGGTCCATCAGTAAGGGAAACAATGGCTCGTAAAGACAGCGTGGTTCATTTGGGACCCTGCCAGGAGTTATTATTTCTCCCAGTGCACTTTCGCCCGAGCTGAAGGTTTGCTTCAGAGGCTGCATTGTCCTTGCTTTGCTGCTCAAGCACCTCTGTGGAAGTGGCTTCAGGGTGAGGATGGTGGGAACTAGGGCTGAGCTCACTTTGCTAAGAGCTTTACCTTTCCCTCCTTTCCCATTTTGCAGAAATTTAGGTATCAGAGCAGACTCAGGGAAAAGCGAAACAATATCCAAGGATTTTGCTTACAAAATGAACATGTGGCAGCAGTTATCTGGATATTTTTCTCCCTTTCTCAGTGACTAAGTGAATAAGCTGATTGCAACCAATCTGCATCTTTACCCATCCTCTTCGCAAGGCAATAAGCCTGTGATCTGGGCAAATCTCCAGAAGTCTTTAATCTATATCTGCAAAAGCCTTTTGCCATGTGAACATACCGGACTGTGATGCCACTATCTAAGGAACATATATGGTGGGGCTGCCTGGTCCCATGGGCTGCCTGGCTGTGTAATAGCACGGCTCCTGCTTTCTGTTGTGAAGGAATATGTGTTCCCTCCCTTCTAGGCTTGCCACAGTAAACAGAGCCCTGAGAAATCACCCTTCTAACACCAATAAAAATCTGTTATTTTAAAATTTTTAAGGCAGTCTGTTTTGGAGCTATTTCTGGGAGCTCTGGCCTGTGTAAAATTCCATGCCCATTTCAAATACTCTTACTACATTTCTTCCATCGTCTTGCTCTTCCATTCTGGCTAATATTAAGATTAAAAATATAAATAAAAACCCAACAGCAATGTCCCGCACTGCCCAAAGTGTCTCAGACAAACTGGCAAAGCACAGCGATTTTAAGGCTCAGTGGCCCAACCTTCCGAGCCCTTAAGGCTTAACTTTCCATTAGTCAACAGGACAACTCCTATAGGTCTTAGTTCAGTTGGTCAGAGAAGGACATACATAACTAATGGACTGATTTGCAAATGGCAGATCATCTTGTACTTGAGAATTTTCCATGGTTTAACCTTTAATGGAGGAGGTCAGGTTCTTGAGGGAACCACCTGCTCCATTCCTTGCAGTGCAATAGGACGGGTGCCCCACAGCATAGCAGCAATGCCAACGCCAGCTGATGTGCAGAGCTGTGCCCAACTGTGACAAGAGCTAGAATAAGCTGTGCACTGTGGGAACGCCAGTTGGATGCAAAGCTGGTGATTTGTGCACTTGCACCTTGGCTGCTTAGTGTGGGTTTGACAGGTAAAATGAAATTTCTTGTGAATACAGTTGTCGTCACAGGACATGAGATGTAATAGCTTTTCCTTGGCTTTCCTAGAATAGTAATTTTGGATAAAAGACTTTCTCAAAACTATTTGTGAAAGAAAACAACAAACCAATACCTGAGCTGGAGCCCAAATGATTTTGACCGATCTTCTACATAACATCAGGTGGTTCGTGGCTGAATGCTCCTCCTCCCACGAGCAGGGGTATGCATATCTACAGACTGGCCTTGTCTACACCCAGATCAGGGGATGGCAGCAATCTGCCTTGGAAAGGAAGTTTTCTGGGCTGTCCCTGAACTACAGTTTAAAACGATCTATCAAACCATTGGTGGAATTGCCATCCCTGGAGGGATTTAAGAGACAGGTAGACGTGATGCTTAGGGAGATGATTGAGTGGTGGTTTTGGCAGTGTTAGGTTGATGGTTGGACTCGATGATGTTAAAGGTCCCTTCCAAACTAGATGATTCTAGAATTCTATGATTCTAAGCCTTTGTATGCATATGCCAAGCCATTAACATGCCATTTGCTCTGTGCAAGTGATACGTTCCTAGAGACAAACTGACTTCTGAGTCTTATTCTGAATCAGGCAGGAAGTTCCCTCTGATGATGCAAAATAGCCTAAAAGAGGATGCAATTTTTAATTTTTTTTTAATGTCTGCTCTGGCTTGAAGCAAATAAAGATATGAACAGAAAAGGCCAAAAGGATCTGGTAGTAGTGCCAAAGTTACCACTCTCAAGTAACTGTTCCCCATGCTGGAGGACACATCCTCCTAAGAAAACCTGTCAGAACCCACTTTTGCTGGCCTTTGGGTTGAACTGCAGGACCTTGCACTGAAATGGATGGGGCAGGTTGCCACGAGAGGCTGCTGTGTAGAAACACCTTGCAGAGGGTGGTGACAAATGTCCACCCTCTCTGAAATTGTCTCTGTTGTCTATGGGCAAGCAGGAGTCATGCCTAAGGATGACCTGCTGTTACTTCCCTCTGCTTTGGCCAGAGCCCGGCAATCATTGCATTGTCCCCTCCTACCCAGCCACACGTTTCTCCTGCCCTATCTGCACTGGGCAAATGCTGAAGTCGGTTCCTGGGAACTGACTCAGAGAAGTGATGTGAAAAGGTCTTGGAAAAATGAAACATTGCTTAATCCCATGCTGGACCAGTTCCCTGACCAGCATTTCTACATAAAAGTAGTGTAGGAGCTCACGTGTGCTAGGAAGGTCATGGTGGATGAAGCAGGACTGGTCCTTGCTGCAACAGCATGGACTTCGTGTTGGTTGGAGATGACCGCAATGTTCAGCTGTTGGTAAGGACACAGTCCCATGAGTCATTGCCCTTCTGGGCTCAGAAAATGCTTCTTTTTCTGAGTGTGTGCTTGGCCTCTACCATCATTGTCTGCACTGTTGTGCCAGCCTGCTGGAGGGGCTATGTTGTGTAAGCTTGGCTGATGTGACTTGCGTAACTGGAGGTACCCATCAAACTGCCTTCAGCCTCAAGCCCATCAAGATGTACGAACACAAAAGGAAGCAGTAAAATGTTTAAGGAATAGCTAGTTTATTGGTATATTTTATAGATTGTTCATTTGCACTCTCTGAAGCCTTTCTGTGTGCTTGAGCAATGAGGCCAAGGTCTTTCCTTTAGGAGCTTACCAGAAACAGGCCCACATTTCATTCCTGGAAGTGATTACAGGCCTGTTATTGATTTGTTCCTATTGATGGTGTTGGGAGCTTTTGGCAAAGGACAGTGGATGTAAAAACGGGGGGAAAGAACTAGATCTCAGCAACATATTGTTTTGCTTCCATCACCCAATGGCTGTGTGGGACACAGATTAATGAGAAAGTGATATTAATTATCTTTGGCTGCCAGCACAGCTCTGAGGCAAAACCGTATCAAGTGTTGATGAACAAATGCAGGTTGTGCAGTCGCTCTGTGCTGTTATCGGAAATGGCCTCCAGCTCTGAGGTCTTCCAAGGTTACTTCTTACCACTTTGGGTGGGACATGATGGCATACACATGCCCTCCCATTTAGATTATATTTGCAATGACCTGTCTTTGATCTAATTAAGACTATTCTGATACCCCATTATTTGGAAAGAGTCTGTATTTGCAAATGATGTTCTCATCTGCTTTGTTCTTAGTTTCAGTTCATTACTGAGTCAAAAGAACTCCTCAATCTCCTTCCAAGATATTCTTGGTCTTAAAAGTGCTATAATGACACCTACAATCCCTGCCTATGACTGTTTAGTAAACGCATCTGGCAAGTGAACTGGCAGGTCCCCTTCAAGCAACGACCTTCTTGGCAGCATCTCAAGACATGACCACCTGTAGAGATGCATCACCCACCCAAGAGGTGGGCTTGCGTGTGGGGATGTTGATGAACTGGCACATGATAGCTTGCTAGGTAGAACCATACCCATGTGGGCTCTATCTAAACTCATCTTCCCTCCTGAAGGGCAGAGACCATGGGCAGTTTCTTTTCCTCTGGCTTGACGCTTATCATCTTCTCTCCTGGCTTTGGTGGTTCAGCAAAGATGAGGTGTTCTCACCCAGATTTCTCCAGAGCCTAGAAAACAGCGTGATCTCTGGAAAGGGGAGTGTGACGTTCCCAGCTCCAGCCTGTGCTTGCACTGGACATGCTGTTTCTTTGACTGGGTTTTGTGCTCTGGCCAATGTGTTTGCTGCAGAGGGCTGCTGCAAGGGCAGCATACCAAGGGCTTGACTCACCACTTGCTTTGTTTTTTATGGGGTCCCCATCCAATAGAGTCGGGGTGCTTGTCTAGCCTGAGGTCGCCTCCTGAGGCAGTCAGATACTGCAGAGAAGTGCAAAAGCCTTTGTTTCACATGCGGAAAATGGATTTCTGTGGAAGGCGATGACTATCTGGTCCCAAATCACACGTCTCTATCTGCTTTCCAGAGATAAAGTCCTCTTCCCTGAAGGAGGCAAAGCGTGGTGCGTGTTGCCTTCTCCCTCCCATCCATCAATCCTTCTCTGCCCTGAAGCAAAAAGACTGATAACCTTCTCTGAAGGGAACAATCTGAATCACTTGAGGATGAGTCAGGTTTGGATGGTTTCCCCACAGGCAGGCTTGGCAGTGGGCCTAGCACCCTTGCGAAAGGATTAGCCAGCTCTATCTGATCACAGCTAGTGGGAGAAGAGTTCTTCTCCGAGTGGCTCGTGTTTCCAGACTGGAGCCAACCATGTTTTGCACAGCTGAAGGTATTTGGGGGAGGTACATCAGGTGCCAAGTACAACGTCCCTGGCAATTTCACTTGTGGATGGGGGTCCATGTGCTTGAGGAGGAGGTTGAGGCGGAGGGGGCCATGACAGTGTGTTGGGGGAGCTTTGGGTAAGGTATTTTCTGTGATTTCCCTCCTTATCACTTGTCTGTGCATTTTCCACCACTGAGGGCTGTGACTTCTGGCCCTCTTCTCTGAGGTCAGTGAGAATTTTGCTATGGACACCAAAGGGAAGGAAGACCTGCCCATTTCTGGACTCTGAACAACCAAATGTTACAAGCTGACCCCACAACTGTGATGGAGATGCTGGATTTGGGTGTATGAGAAGCTGGTCAAGCATGGCCAGGCACCAGTTACCTAACAGGAGCATTTAGTGGTATTTGAGATGTCCTTGGGAATACTGCCCGATCGACTGGTTCAGAAGGTGATGGACCTCCTGCATCTGCTGGGTGGCCAAATTTTCCATCCCCAGAAGGACCTCTCAGACATTCTGGCATGAGACACTTTTGTATGGACAATGGTTGGAGCCTGCAGAGGCTCTGGGATGCTGGGCAGTGGCATAGTAGAGGGAGACAGTTGTTTTGACATGGAAAGTAGATTTTGGCCCTGTTTGTGAAGACTGAACTAATGCACAGACTTATTATCTGAGACTGGGTGTCCTGATGTCTCAGCATGTCCCTTCTGGTCATTCCTTGTAGCTCTTGTCAGGGAGTCTGGGGCAGGGTGCTCTAGTTTTTCATGGAAAAGGGATCTATTTGGGGAATGCCAGATATATCTTCTCAGTATGTAATATCCTCCAGCTTAACACCCTTCCTGACCGGAAGGCAAGCACTAGATGCTCGTATCATGAGTCAGTACTTGCTCTTTGGACTCCTCTTTCCTTGCTTAAGGTCTTCCACCTTCAAAGGAATTGAACCTTTGGGTTTAAAGATGAACTTTCCAGGAACTCTGTCAGGTAGACCTTGCAGCAAACCCAAGTTACAAAACCTGCTCTTCCCCAGTCAGTCCTTGCTGTGTAATTTCCATGGTCCCCATACCCATGAAATCCTTTGGGAATTCATCTCACCAGCTCCAGGGTGGGATTCAGCTCTGGATGGAGACCCAGACATGTAGGAATCTCTGTGTCCCTGTTTCCATGTGTAATAGGTGTCCAAGCTCCCATATACCCTGCAGAAAGCTAGTTGACAGCAACCAGCCAGAAAGATCTTGATTCAGTTGCAAATGTGCAGGCTCCTAGCACTTGTGTGAGATGCTCTCCAGCATCTCATTGGCCTCCAGCTGCTCACAGGGCATGGGTTTTCCAAAGCCCTGCCACACATTGTCCTAAACTTTCCATCTCTCTGAAACATTCCCATCCCTGAGAAGCAGGAAAAAACAACAGCCCAGGTCTCTCCAACTTTCCTCCAACTCTAAGAAGTAAAAGGACAGCACAGCCTGATCCACTTGTCCCCCCACTTTCCCCAGCTCTTCCAAGGGAACGCCGTGGCCTGTCCTTCTGCGGTGCTTCGTGACACCAGTTTCTCCGAAGGCAGCACAACCGCAGGGCAGAGGCGAGGCACATTCCTGATAGGACCAAGATAGCTTTTTCCCATAGCTCCCCGGCAGTGGGAACGGGGTGCTTTTTCAAAGGATTGCTGTGCTTAAAGTTAAAATAACAGGAGGAACAGAGTGGGAGATCCAAGCTGGATTATCGTACTCGGGGCTCGATGCCTCCGAATTAAAAGAGAAGATGACAAAAAGATGCACTTTGGGGAGCTTCCAAAATACTTCTGCGACCACTTCGATATCTCTTCAGCCTCGCAGCACCACGGGAGTAAATTTGCCTGATTCCAGCTTGTACATACAATCTGAGCTGCAGTTTTGTTTTTATTAACAGGGATTACCCAGGCCTGTGGTTTTGTTGTTGTTTCCAAAAGATTTCTCCTGCTGTTGGGGTAGCTGGGTCTCTCTTTCTACCCTCCTGATGGAAGAACAATATTGATAGAAGGTCTAAAGCACTTAAAATCATATGGGCTGAGTGTTGTTTTACAGCCTCGAAGCCCCAAGCTGTCTTTGTCCCTCTGATTTTTCCACAACTTTACAAGCCATGGAAAATCTTGTTTGTTTTCAACTTATAAATCTCCATCAGCTACAGAATTGCCTCTCATGAGAAAATAAATAGACAGGGTACTCTGGGGTTACTATGGTGTTGTAGGTGACAATCTTTGAAAGCTTTCACAAAGGAGCCCACGCTGCCTGTAAGAGCAAGGAAAGGGGAAGATTGCTCTTTATTATTTTAAAGATATATCTTGAAAAACAGGAACTCGTGCCAGGACAGTTTATTTTGGTTAAAGCCCAGTTGTCCTTCAATTCCCCTGAGACGAGACTGAACTTGAGGGCATGGAGCAGAAGAGAGAGGGGGGAGACCGAGTGTTTAGTCGATGCTGAGCGATTCTTGATGCTCAGGAGCATCAGCAACAGGGTTGGGTCAGGTGGAAAATGTTATCTTCTCCCTCCAGATCCAGACAGCTATAAGCAAAGAGGAATACCATGGATTTAAGTCACAGTTGGACTCCCTTGTCCAGCACCCTGATGTTACTGGAGCTCAGCCTTGGGGCTGTTTTGGTCTCACCTGTCCCACCACGGCTGAGCTGGGAGGATGTCCAGGCTATGTCTACACCAGCAAAAGATACAGGAGCATCTCAGGAACCTGAATATGATCTAGAGTTAACTTAAACACAGGCTTACAGGGTGTGGTTGTGGTTTGGTCACACCAAAATGCCGTGTTGCATTGCTGTGGATTTAACCCTGCAGTGATGGACCAATTGCCAAGGAAGCAATGGAGGAATCCAACCATAGCTGCAAGTAAACACCAGCTCACAGGCTGATAATTCAGGTCGGAAGGGACCTCTGCAGTCTCTAGCCCATTCTCCTGGCTTAAAGAAGCATCAGGGACATCCAAGGGATGCTTGGTGTTTGTTTTGTGGTGAAACATCAAGTAGGTACATTATCACAAGCACCCCATGGGGAACTTAGCCTGCAGCAAAGTAAGGCTGTTCATTGTGTCCTGGGACACACAGAGTCACCTCTGATCAAACTGCTGCTTCCTGACAGCACCCCCAGGGAAGCAGTGATGCCAGTGGATGGGGATTTTCCCTTCGTTCATCCTTTTGTTACTGGAGAAGGGCCTGTCAGCTGGGAATCAACAGAAGGAACGAACAGTCCCTGACTGGGCTGTTCTGCACAGCCTTTGGGTTCATCTGCTTCAAACCACAGGACCAGGGGCATTTTCCAAGTTATTCCACGTGCTACCCAACTCGGGGTGGCTGGATGTCTCCTCTGGGCTTACAGAGGAATTGAAGATTTATGGTCTGGATGTACATGCACTGTATAAGAACAGAGGAAACACACATGAAATTTTTCCTCCAACTGCTCTCCCTGCCTCCAATACTTGTGCATTAAAGGTCTTCTGAGTTGCATGTGAGTTTTACAAATTTAACAATCCTCAGGGTATTTTTCTTCATGGCTTACTGTCCTTTTGACTTGTACAATTTTTAGCACCCCCAAAATACTGTGTCAAGGATTTCCACAGTTTGACCATACGTTACATGAAGAACTGTCTTGCATTTGCTTTGAATCTTCCTTGTGTTGGCTTGATCAAAGGCCTAGATTTTGCATTAAAAAAGACCATGAAAAATCAGTCTCTGTACCCTTTCTGTGTCTCCCGCAGTTTTTTCTAAATCTCTGTCAGCCCTCCTACTGCTCATCTTTTTTTTTCCAGCCTGAAAAATCCTGGCATACAATTCATTTCTAACTTTCAACTTGCCGAAACCTGAGATGATGCTTTCACGGTGCTCCTAAACCAAGATCGTGTTCCAGCTTATCATTTTAATCTGCATTTTGAAACCCCTCTTAAACCGTTTCCGATCCTTCCCATATGGAACAAGCAGCACAGCTTGATACTTAGAGCAGCTAAATTTTCCATACAGAGAGATGTGATCACTTCATGAAGAAACGGAAGTCGTCTGAAATAAATGTCGATGGGAACATGTGGCGGTTAAATGTGAGCAGCAGAAGCAATAACCACCCAAGCCCCACGAAGAGTGCGTGTCATCTCCTCCTTGTTCACCTGCCAGGGACGTGGAAAATGAGCAGCAATGCAGGGAGGCAGCACGGACCGTCAGATGTGAAATCACACCCGGGGTTTTGGAGCCAAATCTCTGAAACTGCAAACTCCAGCTGTGCATGTGAGATCTGCAAACCGGAATCGCCCTGGCTAAACCCTCCCCGATCCTCCCGGGAACACGGCTGTGCAATCACAGCTCTGGGGACTTCTGCAGTGTCTTCCATCTCTTTGAGGTCTCCTAGAGATTTGGACCAGCTGGCTTTGCATGGAGAGCGTGGAAAGCTTATCCTTCAGGAAACCAGCTGGGATGGACACAGCTCAAAGCTACCGTGAGACACAGCAGTGGAAAACGTTGGAGGTAGCAAAACAGAAACGGATGAACAAGAAATTGTACAAAAACTTAGCTCATCTGGATCAGGAATCATCAGGGGCCTTTTTCCCCCTCTTGCTCAGACTCCTTTCTCTTTGCAATGTTTGCAATGATCACCTGCCCTGGTGGGGCTATGACTATGGGTGTTGTGCCTGACATCAACTGGAGTGACAGGATGGGGGGCAACTGTGCAAAGATGAGGTTGTAGAGAGGTTGGGGTTGGTGTCTTCTCCCAAGTAACAAGCAGTAGAACAACAGAAAATGGACTCAAGTTACACTAGGAAAGGTTTACATTGCATATTAGGAAAAATTTCTTCACTGAAAGGGTTTTCAAACTTTGGAACAGGCTGCCCAGGGAAGTGGTGGAATAGCCATGCCTGGAGGTATTTAAAAGATGGGTAGACATGGTGCTGAGGGACATGGTTTAGTGGTGGTTTTGGCAGTCTTAATGCTTGGATTCAATGATCTTAAAGGTCTCTTCCAACCTAGACAATTCTATGATTCTGTGCTTCCACATCCCACTGGGCTTGTATGCCCCCTTGCTGGATGCTCTCCTTTTCTCTGATATGTTTGGAAAAGACTGTTTTCCTTTTTCCTCTTCCAAAATTTCTGACCAGCTCATTCCTACGCCACTCTTGTTTGTCCCTTTGTGTTCCCTTGTTGCATTTTTATATTCAGGAGAATTAGTTGTTTGGAGACAGCTGTTTGGAGTATCTGAAGCTCTGCATCACCTCGTCTCTGCTCCACAGGCTTTTCTGTCCCAGGAGAGTTTTCTTTTCCATCATCTTCTCACCAGCCAGAAGATTTTTTTCTGGGAATTGCCTTCCTGATACTGCCATTCCCTTTTTGCCACATCTGCTGTGTTGCAGTTTCCTTGGTTGCAAAAGGAGCATTTTCAAGCTGGCTGTCATAGTCAGGGCTGATATACACTTGCCTGGAAATTGCTGGACTTTTCTTGTCAGGCTGCTGAGAAGGCAGATTGTCATTAGAGATCAAAATCTTGCCATCAAGGACATAAGCAGTAAAAATCATGTGATTTACTGGCTCTGAGGTTAGCTACTGCACTCCTTTCTGTGCTTTTATTTTATTTTAATTTATTTTATTTTATTTTATTACAGTTTTGCTCCCTAAATAAATCCTCAGCCATTTTTTTTCATTTTCTTTCAAATAGTGAGAGCCTCACCTCCCAACATAAAACCAATCATTCTGATTTTGCTGCAACTAGACACTAATGAACATCGTTGTCAGGATTAAACAGCCCCAAGGGATGGCTGGTCCACAGGGGCAGAATAGGAGAAAGGAAAGAAAATGTGAAAAGGCAAACTTTCTAACTCAAAACAGTGGGGTGAGCTGAGAATTAGGTCTCCCTTGACACCACTGCCAGGGCAGGGACTGGTGGAGAGAAGGATTTTGAAAAGAGGAGGGATGGCATTTCCAAGGATGTGGTTGCCTTTGAGGATGTGGATTTGAGATGGTTGAAGAATCACCAGGTTTGGTCCATCTTATCCTGTACATGACTGCTGGATCTATTTCATATTTAGCACAACAAGGATGCTTGGGAGATCTGGGTGCATCTGGTACTGAGAAGGGACAGGAGAATGGAAACACATGGCATTCACCATAGGAAAACATCTCCCAGGGAAATAGATGGAAATGAAAAAATCAGCCATAAAGTCTAGAATCAGAAATTAACCATAAGGAGATAAGTGGAATAGATGCAAATTCTACTCCATTATTTTGTTTTTGGTATAAATTAAGGAGGAGCTCATTGCTTCTGTGGCTTATGCTGCCTGGGTACAAGAGCTTGAATCCTTGAGTGTCAGTGCCTGTGTGTTTCACACACGTTTACAAACAGGAGCAGAAAGAGGAGGGTGAGTGAGGACACACCATCTCCATGGGTCTTGCGAATCCAGGCACATAGTGGCAACCTCTGCATCCATAAACGGCTGCTGTGAAGGGAAGGATTGCTGGTAGGAAGAGATGGACAGCCCCATGGTGTGCCCCTGACATGAAGGAGCTGGGTGGTGGGGACAAACACGAGCGACTTGCTCAGGGAGGAGCTGGAGGCCTCTAAAAATAATTTCTGTCGCAAATGCTTTCGTAGAAGTGGTCCCACGTCGGCACAAAGGGATGGTCTGGGCGCCTGCTAAAGGGACGATCTTGCCTTATTTTTAGTCTGATTTCGTAAGGAAATGGGCATCTGTCCATCTTTCCCTATGATCCTCACTGCTCTAACTTTTCAGTCTTCCAGCCACCTGGAACTAAACGTGACCAGGGATTGGAGACCTCCAAGGGAAAGGCTTCTGGCAGGTTTCTCAGCACTCAAAGGTGAATGTCCCTGTAGGAGGCTCCTACACCATAGCCCTCTGTCCATGCTGCAGACATCAGGGATGCATTGCCTGACTAATCTGCTCTGCTACACATGTGCCATCATCTGGGGACATGGGAATGACCAGGGGTTACTGCATGGGGGAAGAGATGTGCTTTTGGATGTGGGTGGCATCTGTGATGGCTCAGGTGGTGGGGGATGGCATGGGATGGGAGCACAGAGGAACCGGTGTTGCGTGGGGAGCACGGTGGGGCATGATGGGTCTGTGACCTGCCCCTGGGCAGGGGATCGGGTGAGCAAACAGAGCTGGTGGCAGAGCATATAAAAAGGCATTTTTTGGCATTGGCTTTCCCAGTGCAGGAAATGTGAGGAAATGCAAAGTTCCCATATAAGGAAGGGCAGGAGAGGAGCCATGAATCACGGCAGGGCAGAGAGCTGGAGACAGGGCACCCGGGCTGGAGAGGTTGAGCTGGGAGGAGCCTCAGCCATCCCGGAGCAGCGCAAGGTGCCTTTGGCCTTCTGCAGCCTGGGAGAAGCCACATGGATGGGGGCTGAGGGTGTGGGAAGGGCAAAGCCCCTTGCGGCCCCTTGGGTGGGATCATAGGCCTGCCTGCTCCTGGGGATAGCTGAAGGATGGCTGCTGCATCCAGCTTCCACAAACATGGCCGTGCTCCTTTGTGTTTCACAGGATCACAGTCACAGAATCACATGGGGTTGGAAGAGACCTCTGGAGATCAACTAGTCCCACCACCAATGCCAGAGCAGGTCCACCCAGAGCAGGTTGCACAGGAACTTGTCCAAGCAGGTTTTGAATGTCTCCAGAGAAGGAGACTCCACCGCCTCTCTGGGCAGCCTCTTCCAGGGCTCTGCCCCACTCCCAGTGAAGAAGTTCCTCCTCATGTTTAGATGGAACTTCTTATGCACAAGTTTGTGCTCATTTCCTCTTGTCCTGTCACTGGGCACCACTGAAAAAAGACCGGCCCCATCGTCTTGACACCCACCCTTTAAGTATTTATAAGCATTGATCAGATCCCTCCTCAGCCTTCTCTTCTCCAGACTAAAAAGACCCAAATCCCTCAACGTTTTCTCATAAGAGAGATGCTCCAGGTCCCTCATCATCTTTGTAGCCCTCTGCTGTCCCCTCTCCAGCAGTTCCCTGTCCTTCTGGAACTGGGGAGCCCAGAACTGGACACAGTTCTCCAGATGGGGCCTCACCAGGGCAGAGCAGAGGGGCAGGATAACCTCCCTCGACCTGCTGTCTTCCCTCCCTGGGCTGCCTCCTCAGGATGTGCTTCTGACAAGGTGACTCCGACACGCCTGAGCCTGTGTGGGAGACCTGACACCAGCCTGGCCGAGGTGAATGATGAACAGGTTGTGATGCCAAGGAGACAGGTTGTCTAGTCTCCATCCTGGGAGATGAGACTGGATTCAACCCTGAGCAGCCTGGGCTGATCCCCATTGCTGACCCCGCTTTGTAGTTGGACTAGAGACCTCTTAAGGTCCCTTCCAGCCTGATTTACTCTGTGATCCTTTGATGATGCTATGGTTCGTGGGGTCCTGTGCTTTGTGATCAGGATGCCACTATCAGGTCTGTGCCGACCAAGTTTTGAGCCCAACAGTGTGTACTTGGGAGCAATGTGGATCCTCCAGGCAGGGGCACTGCATGAGCAGAGCTGGGTTCAGAGGGAACCAGCAGTTGCTGTTTCGTGTTGGGACACAGCTTGAAGGGACATGATAAATGCCATTTCAGAAAGGTGAGCTGTGTTAGGGCTTTGGGTCTTCTCTGGTCATGGCTGGGTTTTCTCTTTGCTGGCATCAGGATGAGTGTGAGGATGGCTGTGCTGCCTGCAAACCTATATTTCTTGCTTGGTAAGAAACCCAGATCTTCCAGTAGATCCATGCCTGGTAGCGGAGGGTGGTTCAGAGACCACAACTTGCTCACCATCAGTTGTGTTTGGGTAGAAAAGCCTTTGGTTTTGATGTGAAGGTATCAAGAACTGGTGAATCCACCCCTTCCTGTACTGGCTTGTTTTAGTGGTTTATCATCTACCTTTTTAAACCATGAACTTAATTTTTCTTTTGAATTTGTTTGGTTTCCTAAATACGAGTTTGAGCCATGCTGTCACACATTAAATCTCTCGTGCAGACACTCCAGAGGTCTGTGCTGACCTTATCTCACTTTTCCTTTGCTGGTAGACAGCTGACCACTGGGGCAGAACAGCTGATTTATCCCGATGTAAATCAAAGAGCAAACATATCCCGAACCTATTTTTATTTGGCCAAGGGAGATTATTGAGTACAGCTGCGATTACGTGAATGCAGCGGGTGACCCTTGTGAAATCCAGGCTGTGAAGAGGCACAGATAATCCTACGTGATGCTGTTATGACTATCACGATGACCCACGTGGTGGGCACAAAGCCCATGCAGGCACCGAGGAGGGGAAGGTGCGCAAATAGGCTTGAGGACAGAGAGCTCTAGTATTCCCTGGTGGCTTTCTGTTCTGGATCCGGAAAAGGTCTGGATGTGGAAATGTGGTTGCTGCCCATCGCGTTTCTACCTCTGCCTTTTGGATTTGCAGCCCCGTGGTTTGTACCTTCCCCAGGTTCGTGTGGCTGAGTCCTGCTCTCCAGTAATGCCACATAGTGTTCCTCAACCTCCTCCTTATCATCTGGGGAGCCAGGGCACAGCCTCACTAAAAGCTAAGAGCATGACACCGCGCCAGAAAACTGCATTTTTTGCCTCAAGTAGGTGGGTGTGAGCCAGATTTGCCCCACGTTAAAGCCTGACCTGTTGTCATATGTTCAGCATCAACAGCTAAGCTTTTGATTCTGGTTTTTTTTTTTTTTTTTTAATTTTATTTATTGCTGTTTTGAAAACCTGAGAATACCCATGCATCTGCTGTTGTTTTCTCCAACAGCACCTGCCACAGAGGGAGCCGGCTGCCAAGAAAAACAAAAATGCTAATCCCTCAAAGCCTCTAGCCGTGCTGGCTCTCAGTCCTCACCCCCCTGTAGCAAACATCTACCCCCTCGGCAGTGCAGGAGATGTGGTGACGAGGCAGAAGTCCCTGGTTCCCAGCTTTTGAGTAGCTCGTGTGGAGCACTCTGAAAGCTTACTCTGCACCCAACTCTTATCTAAACACGCCTAAGCCCCAGCATGCCGCTTCAGCTGCGCCGGCTTTACACTCCGGGCTGTTTTGAAAGTGAATTTGTAAAGCCATTAACGTTATTTAAACAGTTTAGCCACAGAATTACCCGGTGGTGCAATCCAGCTGCCAGAAAGGAGACGCGAGGCTCCTTTGCGCTGCGGATCAAACACAACTCGGCCAAAGCACGTGGGCTCTAGAGGATGCCAAAACCCAGGGTGATGGGGGGAGTGAGAGTTTTCTGGCTTTCCGCTTAGCGGGAAATGTCATCAAGTGTGGGTTGTATTTTTTTTTTTTTTTTAAATGAGCTGGTTTGGGTCCAAATCAGACCAAAACCAGACTTTTTTTTTTTTCCCCCTGAAGTTTCCGGAGGACTGGAAGGTGTCAGGCTCCTGGGTCTCCTGATGCAGCTGGCTTCTCATTTCAGCTGGTGGCTCCAGAGCCCACGTTAGGGATAGGTGGGGAGATTAGGGCCTGCAGCCAGAGCTTTCCATGCCCTGGAACTCCCACCTGCAGTGCTGTGTCCAGTTCTGGAGTCCTCAGCACAGGAAGGATCTGTTGGAGTGACTCCAGAGGAGGGCCACGAAGATGATCAGAGGGCTGGAGCGCCTCTCCTATGAAAACAGGCTGAGAGAATTGGAGTTGTTCAGCCTGGAGAAGAGAAGGCTCTGGGGAGGCCTTATAGCAACCTCCAAGTACCTGAAGGGGGCTTAAAAAAAAGATGGAGGAGGACCTTTTACAAGGGCACATAGTGATAGGATGAAGAGTAATGGCTTCAAACTGGAAGAGAGGAGATTTAGATTAGCCATCAGGAAGAAATTTTTCACTCTGGAGGTGGTGAGACACAGGAACAGGTTGCCCAAAGAAGTTCTGGGTGCCCCATTCCTGGAGATGTTCACGGCCAGGCTGGATGGGTTTTGAGCAACCCGGTCTAGGGGGAGGCGTCCCTGCCCATGGTGTGTGTCAGGTTGGAACTAGGTGATATTTAAGGTCCCTTCCAACCCAAACCATTCTATGAGTCTATGATTCTATGATCTCATCACAGACCTCACCATCACCTCCTCTCAGGCAATATGCCCCCAGCTCCTTGCTTCCTCCACACAGAGGGAAAGCTGTGTTACTGTGCAGAAAAAGTTCAGGGGAAACATGCCTGAAGATTTGGGGAAAGACTCAGGAAACTGAGATTTTTCAGACAGCTGCAGATTCTTTCAAGCTGAAGCCTTGGCAAGGCTCATGTATAGTGGTAAAATTTGGGCCAGTTGGGGTTACGTCTGCTGGGACTTTCTCTAACCACCACAGCAAGACACGCTCCCTGTCCTGAGGTAACCACCATAAAGATAGACAAAGCAAAGATGAGTGGAGAAACTGAGGCACAGAGTGCCCAGATGACATCTCCAAGGCTTCAAAGGGGTTTCTCGCGAAAGGCAAGCTGTGCTCCTGCAGGCCCCGATGGTACACGATATTCAAGGCAGAATCTTTCAAGCTCTGAAAACACAGGTGAAAAAACACGGTCTAAAAACACGCCAAGGTCGAGGCGTCATTCTGAATCAGGATTTTTTCTCTTGCTTGTCTCGTTCTCTTGGCTGGTGTCTTAGGACAAGCCCTGAAATCTGCCTTCGTTCAGAATAAAACATTATCTTAAGTACCAGTATTCTTCCTTTTGAGTGCATTGCCTTAATTGGCTATTTGATTGCGTTCCCCTGAAACTTTCAGACATGCAGCTGGGAGAAACAATGGGTATTGTTTTATATTTAGACTGAGCGTTAAAAGCTGAAACACGCAAAGAGACACCAGCTGCTGGAAGGGCTCAGACCATCAGCTCCCTCTGCTGACCTGCTCCAGAGAGAAGCAGCACTGCCAAATTTTAGGACTCCTCGGGCTGGAAAAGTGAGGACTGAAGGGGCATATGACAATATTACTCCTGAGCAGCACAGAGGTGGAGACTAGGAGATGACTCTTCACAACTTCTGCCAATGCAAGGACTAGAGGACACCAAAAGAAACTACTGAGGGACATGGTTTTAAACTGAAAGAGGGGAGATTTAGATTAGATACCAGAAAGAAATTCTATACCGGGAGGGTGGTGAGACACTGGAACAGGTTGCCCAGAGAAGTTGTGGCTGCCCCATCCCTGGAGGGGTTCAAGGCCAGGCTGGATGGGGCTTTGAGCAACCTGGTTTGGTGGGAGGTGTCCCTGCCCATGGCAGGGGGGTTATAATTTGATGATCTTTAAGATCCCCTCCAACTCTAACCATTCTATGGTTCTATGTTCAAGAGAAAGAGGTGTTTGCTCACACAAGTGTGTCATGAAGCTGTGGAGCGCCTGGCTGCAGGAGGTTGTGGATCTGGAAATTTTGTGTATGCTCAGAAAGAGACTGGAAAAGTCTGGGAGAAATGTTCATTGAAGACTGCTAAATGCCTGCCTACTAAATTCTTACCTGGGAAATTCCCAACCCACGAGCTGCTGAATGCTGGGAAGTGTTTTAAGGAAATATTGTTATATATTTGTCCTAAGCCTATGTTCTTTCTTGGGCGTCCACTGTTGGAGGCAGGATGCTGACTCACCCAGCTTATTCTCCCGTTAGTCCCAGGGGATGGCTGAAGTGTCCAGAAGAGGTGGTGTACACATAGCTTGGTGCACTGGAGCTGGGGCTGGGAACGAAAGCATTTTGGATGGAGTAAAAAAAAAAATCCTTATTTCAGTGGGAAAATGGATGTGGTTAGAGTTTCTTATTGTCTCAGCCTCCATGTTGAAGGAGCTGACAGTGTGGAGACATCTACACCAAACGGAGATGTTGCAATAGCACTGAAGATATACTGACTCTGGGTTCAGGCATAGCTAGGCAGCCTGTTGACTCAATTTTTCTTGAATCCTTCTTTTTGAGCTAGCATGGACATCGACTGACATGGCTGACATTCAAATGTAGCCTTCTAGCACCAAGAAACCTGTATCAACCATGATGATCATAATTTGAACTGAGGTTCCACCAACACGAGTGAAGTCACTGCAAGAACTAGGTGGGAAATGGCTCCTAAATACCAGGAAGATCAATATACAATGAACATTTCTGCACTCTGGAAATGAAGGGGCTATATTTATAAAGCGTGGCACTGAGGTGGAGAATGGTGATTCTTTTGAGGTGTCAACAGAGTATCCAGGCTGCTTCAAACAGAAAACCATAGGAACAGAAGACTATACAGGCACACTTTTCTTGCTAAATGATGAATTTTTTTTTCTACTCTGCAATGTTAAATGAGCTTTGTGGAGGTCTTCCCACAGCGTTTTAATGACGTCTCTGGATTATTGCCTATCTGCTAGGCAGGTGGCTTGCAGATTGGCAAGCACCGAGATCAGAGCAGAAGGCATTATTAGGGGAAGGGGCAAGTTGTTCAGCTCTGGAGCTACAGTCTTTTCCTTTGAACAGCCCTCAAGAAAAATGTTAAATTCCCTGGGAGATAAAGTCTTTGCTTGATGGTTTAGACTTCTGTTTATACAAAAGCTGGGAACGAATGCCTGAGAATCCAATGCCCTAATACTTCTGTCGGCTATGGCTCAGTAAGACAAGAGCTCATGTTGCACCTGCCTCCCTCTTTCATCTTAAAAATATTTCTTCTATTTTCCGCCAAAAAGGTTGTCAAGATTTACGCCCCTGAAATAAAATAAATAAAATAAAATAAATTGACATATCTCCAAGAAAATAGTTGTATTGTGCTAATTTACTGTAGACAACTTGCTGTTCAGTGGGAGATGCTCTTGCTTATCCTTGTTGCCATGGCAACCAGGGTCAGCTGACTCAGTTGTTTATCTTATGGAGGGGTTGCACCTATGGGGAGGAGCGGGCAAGTCAGGTGACCCAAACTGACCAATAGGGTATTCCATCCCATCTGCTGCCCTCAGTATAAAAGCTGAGGGACCAAAGGGGTGGGTTTGGCTCTTCTACAAGGACTCTTCTTTGGTGGCTCTCTTTCTTTGATACTGATGTCTGAGGAGGACCCTGTCAGCTCATCCTACCTTCAGCCCCCATCAGTGAGTTCTGGAATCCAGTTCCCATTCCTTACTGAGTTTAGTCTGGATCTTTCCCAGTGACATCTTTCTGGGAACTTGATATGGTTTTGTATATGTTTATAGATATTTTATCTATTTTGTGAATTTCTTTTTGATTTTATTATTAATATTTTATTAAATTGATTTAGTTTTTTCCTAAACTTATAAATCTCTTCATCTTGCCTCTTCCTCACCCTGGAGTGAGAGGTGGGGGAGAGTATCTGTCTTCTTGTCATTGACCTACCTGGCCCAGACCATGACATCTACTCTGTTGGTCTTTTTTCAGTGGTGCCCAGTGACAGGACAAGAGGAAATGGGCACAAACTTTGACATAAGAAGTTCCACCTAAACATGAGGAGGAACTTCTTCACTGTGAGGGTGGCAGAGCCCTGGAACAGGCTGCCCAGAGAGGTGGTGGAGTCTCCTTCTCTGGAGACATTCCAAACCCACCTGGACAAGTTCCTGTGCAACCTGCTGTGGGTGGACCTGCTTTGGCAGGGGGGTTGGACTAGATGATCTCCAGAGGTCCCTTCCAACCCAGTGTCATTCTGTGATTCTGTAGGATTTTCAGGAGAGAGGTTTTGCAGTTAGGCAAAGTGAGAAGCCATTTCCAGTTGGGTTGATAAAGCTCTGAGCAAAATGGACTGTAGTGTATGTCTTCCTGGTTCCTGCCATATTTCTCTGTGGTGTGTCCTTGTAGCTGCTAGCAAGTTGGAATCAACAATGCTGCCGATCTTGTTCTCAGTGCAAGCACATGGGGAAGATATTTTGATGTGCTAGAAGGCCATCTTCTGCACCCAGATGTGCGTGTGGAAAAAGGCCATTTTTTGTAAACATCATGCAATTTAAAGTTCTAGTTTTTCCATGGAAACCTGAGTGTAAATAACTTTCAAGTTCTCATCAGCTTGCTCTAGAGTAAATTGTAAACTTCCATTAGATTGACTGGGCATATTTGCTAGCTAAAACTATTACATGAAAAACGGAATCTTCTGTAAACTTCCAGTTTGACAGAAAGTGGCTGATTTCATACAAAAATGTAGTTTCCCACCAACAACTTTGAACAGCTCTAAAATGTTGTCAGATGCTGTCCCCAGATTGGGAGGCACATATGAAAAAACTGAAATGAAGGCTGAGAATGTAATTCAGTTAAATAACACATGCCAGGAATTTAGGCTCCTTTTCTGTTTTTAATTTGTCCCCCAGGGAATGAAGGTTTTCTTGATTATACACATTATTGGATATTATTTTTCATCTAGTTGTAGTAAATATTTCTCAGTTAGTGACAGTTTCATGTCTGGTTAGCTTTTTGCAGGGTACACAGATTACACAGTAATGTTTGTGATCTTTGACGAGATTAATGACATTTCAGATGAGAGCTGTGCAATGAAAATTAACCCTCCTGAAATATTTTTGAGTGTTCACTTAATGTGTGCTTTTTATACCAGTTTTCTTGCCAGAAAACCCATCCGCTGGCATACTTACTATAAACTCAGCAAGAGGGTAGACACATGAGAGGCAGATTCATTTCTTTCTTTGCACAAATATTTGCAAAAGTTGGATCTGGGATTTTGGTGGGTTTTGCTGACATCTTTGCCCATCTCCCTAGAGTTTGCACCCCAGATTTAACCAAGTCAGCCCACATTTCTGAGGCAGATAGCTGGGAAAAAACATGGAAGTGAAGGCAATCTGTATATTGCTGGAAAAATCACATCGTTAGATGCCAAGAGGGTCTGACTGAAAGGACTGAGAAAGAGGCAAATGCCAGTAATTGGCCCCGACACAAACTTATTTATAGCAAGCCTAAGTAGGGTGAAGTCTAGTCCGCTGGGTTCACCTCTCAGGATCAGGCCCTGGGTCTCCTGGGATTTAATTTCTCAGAGAACCACAGGGATGGCAGATGGGAAAGACTTGTTAGGTCATCCTGTCCACATGCCCCGACAGGAGCAGAATGGGATTGTCTCTTTGCTTCGTTCTCAAGTGCCTCCTCTAGATTTAAACAGCTCCAGCATCAAGGCTCTTATTGCAAGAAAATCCCACTGCTTACGTAAACTTCTGCAAAAACACTTTTTTAAAGCTCTTGATATGCATTTGTTAATTTTGTTTAAATTGCATCACAAATGAGAAAAGTGAAAGTATCAAATGTGACCTTGGGCAGCTCAATCTATCTAATGACTTAAAATAGAGCACTTATCAGAATGAAATGGGTTTTGCGTGGACTTGCTACAGGGCAAAGTTAATATTTTTGGCTATCCTGACTGCATTACTTTACATTAACGTGCTTGGACTTCTTTAATTTTAAACATAAAGTGAATTTCCAGTATTTGTAATGCTTTATTTTTGTAGCTATATCCTGTAACTTGCTTACCTGAAAATTGCTGATATGCTTCCAACCTTGACTTTGTCTGGGTTTAAGTTATTTTTAATCTGTGGTTTTATCTCCTGTTTCCAGGCTATCTCTGACATGAACTACTTTTATTAGCTATGTGGTTATATTACGTGTGCTTCGCCCTTGCTTGGATAGGAGAGGTTGCACAGATGTTTGTGTAAAATCGAGGATAGGCATATGAAAGACCTACTGTAGCAACTGGAATTATTCCTTTTTTCTTTTTTTTTTTTTTTGGGTAAAGTAAAAGGGTCATGGGAAAACACAAATTCAGCAAACACAAAATTCTTCATTTTAAAAAAACTTGGGTTTACAGTGATTTTACTGAGTCCAAGGTTAGGCTTCAGTGGAAACTGGCCAGGATTATGGGCCAGGAACTCTTGAACCTGCTGGTTTTTGAGCCCTGGGTGAGTTCACGTAGTGATTAACCCCGGGAAAGGGAGAACGTGGGTGCTGCCTGTGGCGATGCTGCGCAGTCGGTATCAGTTTCTATTTTGCTGCTACTGGCTGTGGAGCTGATAAAATGCCAATTCTGCTGGGTGTGGACCATGTTTGGAAAGCTTCCAGCTTCTAGGAAACTAAAAATTATACATATACTGATTTGAATCCAATTTGGGCAGGAAATTTTTTTTCCTGTCAACTTGGAAACTGTGCTTTCCTGCCAATTAGGGTCACAATTGTGTCATTTTGTCTGTGATACTCTGTCTAATTAATGCAAATGAAAAAAAAACTGTGCAACTTTAGTGTCTTTGTTTAGTTTACAATATGAATTGAAGTCATATCCCTGGAGACGAGCTGCTGCGTTATTCAGGTGTGTGAGCTGCTGTACCACATTCTGTACCACACTTGTGAAAAAGCACTGAGAAATTATTTTTCAGCATCATTTTCAAGAGAAAAATTTTAGCCTCTAAACCAAGTCTCTCTTTCCCTGCAAGGAACTGAGTGCTATGACAAATTCAGCCTTTGCTTACTGTGGCCCATGTTATATGGCAAATATGCACTGACTTAAAGGAGAATCTTCCATCTTCATAGGAGGGTATTTTTTATCAGAAATGGTTAACATCTGAAAAGACTCAGCAGGTCTTTTTTTTCTGTTGTTTGATTTGGTTTTTTTTGGTGTGTGGTTGGACTCTATCTCAAAGGTCCCTTCCAACCATGAAGATTCTGTGAGAATTCACATGGGACGGTCCATTCAGATACCAACCAGAGAAGGAGCTTAAATGATAGATTCAGATTTAATGCCAAACTATTGGATACCTGCAGTAAAATGAAATTAATTTTGCTTTCTCTTCTTGGAGCAGTGGTGTCTGGGTTGTCTTTTAGAGTTGGCTTTCATTCTATCAGAAAAATGGCAATCTACTGAAAGAGAAAGCTTTGGTGGAAATCTGTGCCTTCATGGCTGAGGCAGGCATTGAGATCTCAGCATGGTAAATGGGCTGTTGCTGTCCTCGCTGCCACTCTGGGGAGGCCATGGGGCTAGTGCGATGGTCTGGTGGGATGTTGCCTTCTGAGCTGCTCTCCTCCAGAGCAGTGTTCTGGGCATGCATGGTGCAACATGGCTGTGACCTTGGGGAGCATTGCTCAGGTGAAGCCCTGCAGACCCTCATGAGCTGCTGGTCAACCCTGCCTTGGAAAGGAAAGAGAGCTAAAACATTACCCCACAGCTTTGTTTTGTGGAGAAGAAAAGTGCCTGATTGTGCTCTGTCTTTGCTGGCTGAGAACCAGCCAGAGGAAGGTCTCCTGTGGAAAGGTTAAAAGGAAGACCTTTCAGGGAGCAGGAAGAGTAAAAGCAGCAGAAGGTGGAAGCACAGACAGGCACAGGCTGGGAGGTGGTGTCTTGAAGCTCTTGGCACCAGGAATGGGGTATTGGCTGGGCAGAAAGCCAGGAGAACAGCTTTGAACAAGAGGACAAACAGGGAGATGGGGCTTTCTTGGAGACAGAGGCCAGCAGAGAGCTGATCTGCTGGTTCACAGCAGGTGGGAACTGCTGTGAAGGATGAGTTATGGTAAGTTTTTTTTCATAAGTAAATATAAACACTACCAAAGTCCTTGGCTGTAAAGCTGACTTTTGGTTCCATAAGGAATAGTCCTACAAAGTTCTGTGGTTTGAGTGATGCTCAGGCCTAACGGGCAGCAGCTGCAGTGGCAGCTCATCTGCACTCACCACCTGTGTCTAAAACATAGGTAATTGTGCCTAAATGTCTAAAACACAGTAAATTTTCCTGTGTTTTAATGAAAGTGCCTCAGGGCATTTTCTGCTACCTCAAGATTGATGGGAATGATCTAGGCACATCCATACTGATGAACACTCCTCACATCCAAAATGAGGAGGCTGCCTGCAAGTTGTCTGGTGGGAAAAGCCCTATGCTAGCTCCTGATTTTTGTGCTGGGGAATCATTTAGGAGGACACTAGGTGTCCCTGGCCAAAGTCATGCCAAGTGCTCTGCCAACAGTTTACCAAAGAGCTGAGATCCCAGTGTGATCCCAGCAGTGTTTCCCTGCACAGCTAAGGTTGCTGGCATAGAAGTGGTGACTGTTGGGCTTGGGATAAGAGCAGAAGCAGGATCAACTTGGCTGAGTTTTTGTGGGTTTTAGGAACATCTGCGAATGAGAGTCCCTTTCTAGTTACTCAGTGGTGGTAGAAAACCAGCATTAGTTGCTCGGAGCGTGTAATTAGGGATTGTTCTGATTTCTTTGCTGCAAACCTTACAAGGAGCAGGAAGGACTGAGCCAAGGAGAACCAGCTGCCTTTCCCATCTCTGGAGGCTTTCCCATTCCTAATGAAACCCTGCTGGTATGGAGTTGTGAGGCAAGACCCTACTGCTCTGTGTCTTTGAACTTCTTCAGGGAACGGATGAGTTTTCCTCTGGATTTAACTTCATGGTATGATGCCTTTTACATCTGTCACTACTGGTTACCTGGGAGAGGGGCTGGGGGCTGCTGTGGTTGGGTGGGAGCAGGACAGAGCAGAGCTCTGGTGGGAACAGGCTCTCACTGGAGAATTACATCAACATCTGTTTGCTCTCAGATGAGACCAGGATGGACTACGAGAGGTTCTATAATGAACACCTACTCACTCTTTGGTCAGAAGAAGAGGACCTCAAAGAAGAACATTTCAATTAAATAGCAAGTTACAATGCATGGTGCTCTCCACCCATAATATTATTATTAGCAACTACTTCTCCTGACAGGTAGCCTGGTTATTCAATGTAATTTCCCCCTAGTTCTCTGCAGGTTTTCCTAAGCACAGAGACCAGCTCATGAAACCTGGCCCTTCTTGTTATTTTTATCCAGGAGCAGCTGACAGTAAAAGTGACAAAAGAATTGATAGGGGAAGTGGGCCAGAGCGTGAAAAATCCGGTCGTAAAAGGCAGAGTGTTTGCAATAAAATATCTATACGTAAAGGGAGAGGAGGAAGGGAGAAGCAGGGCTGGACAGAAAGCAGAGCAATGATCTGTGAAAAGCGGTGTCTGGACCAGACGAAGGAAGTGTAAATCCAGCTGTCAGTGCAGTAATGTCCTGTGGCTCCTTGGTCTCATTTCCCTCAGGGGAGCTCACACCCATGGGTTAATTGGGACTGTGGTTGGACTCAGAGGGATGATAAGGTGGTATAGGGTGGAGAGATGTGCTGGTCTGGACTGCAGCGAGACCCACAAGGCTGCCAGGGCAGGGTAGCACACTGCATCACAGGGTTGGTGAAAGCAGGTTGGGAAGAAAAGGCTAAGTTACTTAAATGCATAAAACAAGTGTATTGTTATAGCACCACCAGCTGTTTTGGGGCTATTCTGAGCCCTTTGATGGGCACAAGGCTCGGAAGTGAGGTATTTCTCCAGTTCTGTTCAGGAACAGGGAAAGGATGAAGAGCTGGGAGCAGCAGTAGACAGAGGAGATATCAGCCCAGAGGGAGGTGAAGCACCTTTTTATATACACTCCAAGAACAAACCAGATGGCATTAGAGAGCAGTGGGCAACCTCCTGGTGAGGTTTCTTTTGGTGCAAGGGAGGAAAGTGATGCTGAAAAAACCCAAAAGTGAGTGCCAGGACACTTGAGATCTCTCCCTAGGTTTGAGCCAGTGCCTTCCCCTTCTCGCTCAGAGAAGGATGAGAGCTCCAAAGCATGCCTAGGAAAGGAAAGCATAGTGGTGCTGTCTTGATGTATCAAAATGGGAGTGAAAGCTTACATAACCACACAGTAATGGACATCAGAGCTGGTACTGGGGACAAAGGGTTTTCAGGGGTCCAATTACTTGTACCGCTGGCCTATGCTAGATCAGAGATACATCCATCCAGTGGGGACAAGGGAGAAAAGGGTAATGAACAACAGCAAGACCCTGGGATGTATCCAGCTGTAAAAAGCCCAAAGAATTTTAAGCAAGGAAGGAAATATTTTTTTTTTTTTCCCCTTTGGCAGCCCCTTCTGAACTGCAGGATGTTTAACTCCAAAATATATCTCTGTTACACTTGAGCTCATGGAGCAACCTTGGCTGGCTGCTGGATAATGAGAGTGTGTGGGGGACAGGAGTGTTTGTGGTGTCTATGGTATCACTGTCTGCATTTGGGGTCTGCAAGTTGGTGCATGTGTCCAGTGGGGACCACATCTGAAATGCAGGACAGCAATGGACCATGCTGGGTGAGACATTAAGCCAGCAATGTGCCCTTGTGGCCAAGAAGGCCAACGGTCTCCTGGGCTGCGTTAAAAGGACTGTGACCAGCAGGGCAAGGGAGGTCATCCTCACCCTCTCCTCGGCCCTGGTGAGGTCACATCTGGAGTACTGGGTCCAGTTCTGGGCTCCCCAGTTCAAGAAGGACAGGGAACTGCTGGAGAGAGTCCAGTGGAAGCTACAAAGATGATCAAGGGAATGGGGCATTTCTCTGGTGAGAAAAGGCTGAGAGACCTGGGGTTGTTCAGCCTGGAGAAGAGAAGACTGAGAGGGGACTTCATCAATTTCGATAATGTCTAAAGGGTGAGTGTCAAGAGGAATGGGCCAGACTCTTTTCAGTGGTGCCCGGTCACAGGAGAAGGGGCAATGGACACAAGCTAGAACACAGGAAATTCCATCTCAACATGAGGAAAAACTTTACTTTGCAGGTGCCAGAGGCCTGGAACAGGCTACCCAGAGAGGTGGTGGAGTCTCCTTCTCTGGAGATCTTCCAAACCCACCTGGATGAATTCTTGTCCAACCTGTACTGGTTGACCGTGCTTTGGCAAGGGGTTTGGACTAGGTGTTCTCCAAAGGTCCCTTTCAATCTCTACAATTCTGTGAAACAGTGCACCTCCCTGCGTTAAAAGGACTGTGACCAGCAGGTCAAGGGAGGTCATCCTCACCCTCTACTCTGCCCTGGTGAGGTCACATCTGGAGTACTGGGTCCAGTTCTGGGCTCCCCAGTTCAAGAAGGACAGGGAACTGCTGGAGAGAGTCCAGTGGAAGCTACAAAGATGATCAAGGGAATGGGGCATTTCTCTGGTGAGAAAAGGCTGAGAGACCTGGGGTTGTTCAGCCTGGAGAAGAGAAGACTGAGAGGGGACTTCATCAATTTCGATAATGTCTAAAGGGTGAGTGTCAAGAGGAATGGGCCAGACTCTTTTCAGTGGTGCCCGGTCACAGGAGAAGGGGCAATGGACACAAGCTAGAACACAGGAAATTCCATCTCAACATGAGGAAAAACTTTACTTTGCAGGTGCCAGAGGCCTGGAACAGGCTACCCAGAGAGGTGGTGGAGTCTCCTTCTCTGGAGATCTTCCAAACCCACCTGGATGAATTCTTGTCCAACCTGTACTGGTTGACCGTGCTTTGGCAAGGGGTTTGGACTAGGTGTTCTCCAAAGGTCCCTTTCAATCTCTACAATTCTGTGAAACAGTGCACCTCCAGAAAGTCTTAGGGGGTTTGCTAGGACCCTTTACAGTGCAAGGGCAACTCTTGAGGGAAATTGATGTCCTGTCAGTCTGGAAAAGACAAAGAGGGTCTGATCCTTGGGAGGGGTAAATCTCTAGGACCTCTTGGAAAATTAGGAATTTAAACTGATTTACAGCAGCTGAAAATCTGCACTTCACATCCTATTAAATAAAGAATTATGTCCTTAATCGACAATCTTTCCTTGCCACCCTGGTCATTAAATAAGTGCCAAACTCTGTCAGTGCATCTCACTGTGCTGCTTCTGACAGTGGAGCAGATGTTGGAAGAATGACTGCAAGAAAAACAGATGCCTAGAGCAAGACACTTGGCAGACTCTCTGCCTTTGTTAATCAGTGTTTTAGGGATTTCCTGCTGCAGAAGTTGCAGCCAGATTGCTGTGCTAAGTTGTCCCAATGAAATCCTCCACAATTTTGAATAAATCCTTTGTGATCTCATGCATAATGTTGGCCTCCATAACCTCCTGTGCAATGAGTCCCACAAATTAACCACATGTAGAAGGAAGGCCCTTTCCTTCTGCTGGTATCAAACCCTTTGCCTGACTGTGACTTTGGATGCTGGTTGGGTTCTAGTGTGATCAGCAGTCAGAAAGTGTTCCATTTTTGCCATGTGTGATGTGCTTTGCCTGACCTGGTCCCTGATTTAAGGAGCTCCACCTCAGAAAGAGAAAAGCATGCAGTGCCTGGGGATCTGAATGTGGAGATGTGCCAGAGGAAATGCACAGCCTTTTCTCATTTATTCTCTTTCAAAAGCCAAATGATGATCACATGCTTTTTGTGTTTTTCTCAGGTGGTCTGTTTTTCCAGGGACTAAACACATAAGTGGCTTCAACAAAAAAATAGGTGTTTTTGCCAGTAACTGCTCAAGTGGCCTCAAGCTGAACTCTTAGCATTTCTCCCACTTTGTACTGAACAGCAGGTGCCTCTCCCATATAACAAACTAATCAATGTTTTGCCATAAGCTCATGTCCAAAAGTGCTTCATGTCTGTTTAAAGAACGAGCTCTATGTTGTGTACTCCTTGGGGAAAGGACTGGGACAACCCTGAAGGCAACATGGGATGTCAGCTTTGGTCCATCAAGCCTTTTCCCAAGAGGGATGTTTCTTCTGCATGGGAGTTGTCAAAGAAAGCAGCAAGTGACAGCCTTTCAAGGGGGCATGGAGTTGAGACAAATGTTTGACCTAGGAATAGGGCTGGACAATGTATGCAACTATTGCAATATGACAGGAGGCCAGGCAGAAGAAACCTTATCTGACCAAGAGTCTGACGAACTGCAGATCTACAAGTTGGGGAGATCAGAGGAACCATCCATGCATTTCAGAATATTTTATTTCCTAAAATCTGCAGCCTTTATTTGTGATAAATACAGGCTTTGTTTGCCATCTGAGATCATTAAGGCTGAACTGGAGAAATTGAGAAATAGTATCCCAAGAGTCAAGGAACTTATGTGGACCATTGACAGAAGAATAATGTTTTAATCGTTGAAGTTTTTAAGTCTTTACCAGTAATTTATGTTTATTTTAGCCTATCTTTATCCAATGAATAAATAACACTGGGAGGAAGGAAGTCTGTATTAAGGATTCAACCTCCTTTCCCTGCTCAGCTGAAGAATTTAGGGATTGCAATAAATATGCTTTTGAATCCAGAAAAAGGTTTTTCAGCAGCACTAAGGCAGGCCAACACTAACACTCCTAATCGAGTAAAGACAGACATATTAATATCATAAAGTCAAAACCTTTCATGCCATGTTTCTACATGAGAAAGAAGATTTCTGGGTATAACTGGGGAAAGTCCAGTGCCTTTCCCAAATGTCTTGGTAGTGAAACAAAAGCCTGCCATGAGAGTCTCTTTTAGGGTGGATATTAGTAAATTTGTCTAGAACTGACCGGAATGCTTTCTGATGACTTTTTTTTTTTTCCATCAAAAATGCTGATTTAATTGAAACTGAAACTTTCCATGGGAACATAGCAATTTCAATGAAACCTTAGTTGAGAAAAGTTTCTTGGGTCCCAGACTGAATTTGTGGTCAAAACCAGAGAGAAAGGGAGTTTGTGTGCCATTTTATCTGAGCCTGGCAGACATGGAAATCCCATCGCACAGAGATGACAGAGGTTCAAGTCCCTGCTGCTGTGAATCCCTGCAGCCCTGCTGCTTTAACAATGGGGAGCAACTCAACGCAGATGTGACAGCAATGTGTCTTTGCAGTGATGAAGACTATTGGGCTCTATTTGTTTGCTGGGCACGGCCTTGAGCAACCTGCTGTGTCTCAGCCCAGCTTTGGGCAGTGTTAGTAGCCTTCCAGCTGTGTGATTCTGCAATAACAGGGGTAAATAAGGGCTCCCTTGTAGTGCTGGTTGGAAACTGGGCAATTGAGTTGGATGAGGGTGAAACAGAGAAGTGAACTATGGTAGGCCATCTAGGTTACCTATCTATGGACTGGTAACTGCCTGTCCCCCATTGTCTCTGATTTCCTGTGGAAAATTTGATGACTTCATTAATCGTTTTTCTCAGTCAGAAGTTCTTCAGAAGTTCTGAGAATAAGGAAAACATTTTACTACCCACCCCATTGAACAGAGAGGGAGAGATGACCCTGGGCAGACACCTACCTCCAAGCTGCTCACCTCCTGCTCTCCCTGGTCTTTCTCTGAACTCTTCCCCTGATCAGATGGTGCTCGTCCTGTCATGCAGGGGATTGGCACCACCTGTAAACACATCTGCCTGACTGTCTGGAGAGATCAGCAAGGCCTAAATTCTTTGAGGGTTTCCAGAAGAGAAAGGTGGACGAATTCCCAGTGTATTCTGTCACCGATTTATGTAGCTTGGATCCACAACTGCTAAACAAGACGTGATCAGGGTTTGTTTGACAGCCTGGTCTAAACCTTTGCACATGTTAATGTTAGGACATATTTACATTCTGATGAAGAATTCCCCTGGGATCAGGCTGTGCTTGCAGGGGCAAACAGGGGGGATGGAAATTTCTGCCGGCTGCAACCAGGGCTTTCAAACCACCACAGTGCAGAGCAGGGGCTTGTTATTGCAGCAGGCAATGGCAAATGCCATGTCCCACTGAGGCCAGACTGGTTTCCTCAAACCAGCCACCTTCTCCCTGCCTCCTCCTGCCTCCCTTTATCTCTGGGTAGGAGGGAGACTTGGCTCCTATCTGACCAGGTAAACACCATTCCTGATCTTGTTTGGGTAGAATTAATAAACCTAAAAAGCTGGATAGAGGAGGATCAGGCTGGGAAGGTGCGTATTTCAACCAAGACAGTTCAGTCTGTATATCCCCTGGGTGATGGAGTGGTGGCCCCAGCTGCCTGGCTGCTGCTTCTCAGCCCAGCAGGTCGGAGGCTTGTGCAGAGAAAGTTTAGTTTTCCCAGCAAATGTCCTGACGGGCCTGTTTTGTGTCCAGCTCCACTCACCACACCGCCTGCATCCATGCAGGAGGTGTCTCCATGCGCCGCCCACAGCCCTGCTCGTGCTGCATCATCATCCAAACCCACGCGTGGACAGGACCTGAGCCACAGAGCTCATGGTGTGGGTTCTACCTCCCACCAACTGCAGGAGGACAAGCCCTGGCTGCGATTCCACGTGGCCAGAGGTAAGCTGGTATGTGCAGCACCTGTCCTGTCAACCCACCAGCACTTTCCACTCAGCAACCAGCTTCCTAAATCCCATTGCTGTTTGCTGAGCAGCTCCCTGACAGGTTCTGGGAGCACTGGGAACATACATCAGGGTGATGACAGTGCTCGTGGCCGGGCAGACTGTGGTGGCTACAGACCTGTCTCCCAGAGCTGGGCCCCTGGGAGCTGCTGGAAGGGAGCACCAAAAGACTCAGAGATGACAAAACCTGTTGACGTCACTGCAGGGTTGGTGCCACCACACGTCGGGGCAGAGAGCAGTGACCAGAAAATTTATCAGGACTCTGTACAAGCTGCTTTTAACCCATTCAGGTGGGGAATCATAGAATCATAGAATGGTTTGGGTTGGAAGGGACCTCAAAGATGATCGAGTTCCAACCCCCCTGCCCTGGGCAGGGACACCTCCCACTAGAGCAGGTTGCTCAAGACCCCATCCAGCCTGGCCTTGAACCCCTCCAGGGATGGGGCAGCCACAGCTTCTCTGGGCAACCTGTTCCAGTGAATATCTACTAGGTCAATGAACAGGAGAACAGGACAGGTTCTTGATGGCTTGTGCTGCTCAGCCCCAGTCTTGCTCCCAGCACCTTCCACCCCAACTCTGTTCTGACCCCTTATATCCAGCCATACTTTTGCCTTTATAAATGTTCCTTGTCCTGAACATAGTGATGGCTGTTTTCTTTCCTATCTATCTGTCTATTCCTCCCAGGATGTCAGCAAGACAGAGCAGAGGGTGCCTAAGGAGACACACCATATCATGAAGCATTCCACTGAGACACCAGCGCGGCTCCATCAGCACAAAAAAATAATCCAACCCAGGGATGCTTCAGGGCTTGCCGTTGCAGTTATTTGAGAGATGAAGCTGGAGACGTGCTGGCACCGCCATCTGGTGCAAGTTTCCAGGAATTAACCGGCTGTGAGCAGCTCCAGCAGGAAAATACTCGCCTGGGATTTCAGAGCTGGCCAAAGCAATGCTGGTATTGCTGGTCCCAGCCCAGCACAGCTGGATGGAATGGCTCAAGGAGAGATCATCTTGCTTTCTCAGCATTTTCCAGCCCCATTCTCCCCTCAGAAGTATTTTGGGCATCAAACAGTAAGTTGTGCTGAGTGCAGGATTGGAGGAAAGAAAGAAAAGGGGGTGGACCCATGTTTTTCTGGGAGCATCTGAGTCTATAGAGTTGTTAAAATTTGGATAACTCTTGTATTTAAGACGGATGATCTTTTAATTTTCTATTTAAGACAGAGAGGTGAGTGCTGCTCCAGAAAAAAAAAAAAAAAAGAGTTTTGCATGTGGGAAAAAGACTACAGAAGTTCCTATATAAGACCCGATAGCCAAATTTTTATTTTCCTCAAACTTTGTGCTTTCATCTGCTTTTTGTCTGGCCTATGGGAAGGGGGAGCTGTGTTCACAGGCATCACCAGCACAGCTCAGCTGAAGCAAGGAGTTTGCTGGGGCTCTGCATGTCGTGGCACAAAGTTAAAAGCAAATGTCTGGCACTAAACTAATCCAAATGAAGATATTTTATTTGAGTTTTTCCGGGAAGAAAAGCAAACAAACAAAAAATGGAACTACTTGAGCAAAACCACAGCTTTTTCTTACAGTGAAGCTTGATTTTGCAAAACTTGCCTTTCCTGCTGAGCAATTGTTCCTGCAGACAATTCCCACAGCCTTTTCAGAAAGGCAGGGGGTCACCAGCTGGCATCTTCTGGGCTGTATGTAGTCAATTAGTTCAAACCAATTAGGCAATTATTGGGTGTTACTAAGCCAGAGTTAATTTCAATAAATTGAAACCAGCTGAGGCATTTGGTATCAGAAGGCAAATCCAAAGGATTCCTGACATCAGGTACTTCCCTCTTTGCACTCCTTTTTGGAAACTTAACCTATGATGTTGGCCTTGGCTTTGTGATGATAAAAGAACATCATCACCTTCTCAGGCAGTGGCACATAGATTCATCTAACCTCGTTATAAAACAAAGATGAAAAGCTTCTCTGGAAGAGCAAATCCAGCTGTCCAGATTGTTCCAGCAGAGATGCACAAACAGCCAAGTTACTTGGTGGGTGAACTGGGAATCCAAGGATGGGCACCCGTCTCAACATCACTCTAAGAACATTTTTCCTCTACCCAAAGTCCCCTCCCCTGATGTGGCATCCTTTCCAAACAAGAGCTGAAGCAATAAATGCCAGAAATGAGACTTAGAAATGGGACTATCTCCAGCTTTACAGTGCAAGGCACTAAATGGGACAAGTTTATCCCAAGTTTCTGGAAATATACCGAGAATGATGCTGTTACCTAAACATCTGGTACTGCATCAGGATACCCGGGAGACATAAAGGGAAGGCCAGATAGAGCCATAGGACACCCATATCCTGCAGTTGTGGCAGCTGGAGGTCAGTGGGAATACCCCATACGGTATGAAACACCTGTGTTAGGACACTAGGTTGCACCTCTAGCGTGCAGTAAACATC
The DNA here is from genome assembly GCF_001431845.1 of Calidris pugnax. Lineage (NCBI taxonomy): Eukaryota > Metazoa > Chordata > Aves > Charadriiformes > Scolopacidae > Calidris > Calidris pugnax. The sequence continues at coordinate 27,809,698 of NW_015094509.1, forward strand.
TATATGTAGACACCCCTATAGCTAATTTCCAACTGAAATCCTCTTTGGCTCTGTGCAGTTCTGCACATGACACATCGTGCTGGACCCTGGCTCTGGGAAGGTATGGACTTCTGTTGGTGGGACGGGAGAAGAAAGCAATCAAGAAGAAGTTCTTCTGTGCCTGTGCTACTGTAAGGCCTGGTCTGAAATGCAGAGAGGTTGAGCTAGCAAGCAGACCAAGATGTGGCTCTTTCCCAGCACTGGCTTTGTCTGGGGTCTGAATGTGAAGAATTAGTTGCCAGCAAATTAGGTATTTCTGTGTCTTGCATGGACCAGACTCTAAATTTTCTTCTAGTTGCTCTAGGAGCTCTGGGCCCAGCTCTCAAAGTGAAGGAGCTGGCTTTAACACTGAGCCTTCCTCTCACCTCCCTTGCTCCTGTGGCTTGCCTTGGTTCCCGGAGTCCTACATCCCAGAGGCAGCACATCCAACCCCTACTGTCCTTTTCAGAAATCACTCACATTTTATTTAGTTGGATTGCAGGGTCTTCAACTGGTCGTGTGAACAAGCCCCACAAGATCCCAAACATCCTCATCTTCCTTCTGACCAGCTGAGAAGTAATCCCTCGGATTTATTTGAACTGAAGTTCACAGTGGTAGAAATTGGCAACCCTCTGCACTGAAAAGCCTGTCTTGGGAAAAAACCCCACCTCTTGGCTTGAGCAAATCTGGTCTTGAACAGGATCTTTCGCCATTCTGCAACATGCTGGGCAGCAAAATATCTGTTGAATGCAATGGCAGGGATTTCAGTGCTTCTGAAGGGCTTGATCTTGTCAATATGTGACTGAAGACAGGAACTTGTGTCTGGTCTCAATGTATTAATTTTCAAAGGGGAGTCCCTAGGGAAAAAGCAGGGAGGGTTTGGAAGATAACAGGCCGCTAAATTTATTCCAGCAGAAAGCTGACAACAGCTAGAGCCACATGTGATATGCTTCTGGAATCCTAGCAGGGTTGATTTATCTTGGTGTTAGGCCTAATATACTTGAAAGCCCTTTATAAATAACCCAGGACCTTTTGCACTTGCTGTTCCACAGACTTGCTTTGTTTATTTGACTGGTTGAGCTGGGCCTGTCATTTTTAATGAAAATAAACTCCTTGTCAGAGACCTTTTCCTTTTGGGACCTTCAAAGGGACACACAGAGCAGTTCCCTGCTTCTCCCTCACTTCCCGGCAGCCCTATTAGTTCTCATCTTTTTGGCTTATGAAAGGCAAAGCAGTTTGGGGAAAGGTTAACTGGGCCCCTGTGGGTTATGTTTCTTCTGGCCTACAGAGCTTGCCTCCAAAGCTGAACAATGAGGCTTCTTATTTTGGGCTTGTTTTTTTGAGGGGTAGGCACCCAAAGAGTTGGTAGAATTCAAGTTCACCCCAAAGGACCAAGAGGCATCCACAGAGGAGGGTGGGTGACAGACATGTTCTTGGTCATGATTTGGAAAGGGTGTAGTAAGGTGAATCCCACCTGCCCCCTTTCTTTCTCATCTCCTCCCAGTTTTTTGGGCAGCAGAGAGCCACCATGACCTGAGCTGTCACTGCAAGGAAAGGGTGGAGGATAAGGAGCAGGGGACAGCAGCTTTGGTCTGTGAAAAGAGAGATGGAGGAGTGGATATCTGCCTCCTGCCCTTCCAACCCATTTCACCCTGTCTGGCTATCTGCTGAGGTGAGATTGTACCAGCTGTGGCCAAAGGGTCTCTTGTATTTAACTGCTGAAGGTCTGGGTTTCCAGCTCTGGGGACTACTGGTTTGGTCTGTGTGTGCACCAAGGAAAGGAGGTTAGAGGTTAGCAGCTTTACTTCCCAAATCCAGGCACTTGCTTGTTTCAAAGGTTCAGATGAGCTTCTCTTCTGTATCCAGAAGGACTTTGGTTTAGTGATGACAAAGGCAGATGTGCAGGAGCTGTGCCAGCTGCAGACCTTGGTGCTGTCTTAGAGAGGAGCTGAAGTAGATCTAGCTGACTTGTGAAGATGTCACGCACTGGGACAAGGCTTTGTGGTCTGCACCCTTGGAGGATTTCAGGACCAAACTGAAGAAAACCCTGAGCAGCTTGGGCTGGTTGCTGAAGCTGACTCTGCTTTGAGCAGAAGGTTGGACTAGAGACCTTCTGAGGTTCCTTCCAGCCTGAATTATCCCATGAATCCTATGACCACTGCTGGAGAGAAGAGGCAGGTGGGCTCTCTCTCAGACAACTCTGTCGTTGGGCTCTTGGCCCACTGTCGAAGCTGCCACCACTTTTGACCTTGTCCAGAGATGTGGGCTTCAGTGGGGAGGAACTGGGGATTTTGAAGAAGTTCATGGTTAGGCTGGGACTGCTGGAAGCCCCCATGCTTTGGGATTGTATTTGCCATGCGTCCGTTTCACACTAGGTTTTTCTTCTCTTCAGCCCCCTGAACTTCAGGCAATCTCCATCTGGGGTGAGCTGGTTCCTTTTTTTTGCCATACAGCTGGTATCACCCTGCGCTTTGCTTAGCTCTGGCACCAGCATTTCTCTGTTCTAGTAGATCATTTGGATCAGCAGAGGGAGTGCAAGAGCAAGGAAAAAAGAAATGCACACGCTGGATATAAAGGAGTTTGATCTCCTGAGATGCTCTATGAGCCTTGGTCATAGAGAGAAGTGACCCTCCTGGCCACCTGCTGAGTGAGTTCTTCTGCATTTTCACTCACAAAAGCCACATCAGACTTTCTCAGCAATCTTTCCTCACCCGGTGGACGTGAGAAAAATCTCCTGATGGCCTTGCAGCAGAACCAGCACCACAAAAAAAAAAAGCCGATCAAAAAAGCGTGAACCCTCCAAACGCAGAATCCGGGTTAAAAGGTTTTCGTGCAGGTCATTTAGAAATCAACGGCGTTTCCACAAAACAGAGGAAAAAATGTGAAAAATCATCCTTGTCAGCTACTATTTCACCATTTAAGAGAGAACAAAAGGGATGAAGAGCTTTGTGCTGGCCAGCAATGTGACTCGGTGACCCTTAGTTTGGCAATGACACATATTGTCTTTGTTATCCAAAAAAAAAAAAATCCAAGGTCCTCAAATTTAGCAAGTTGCACAAGGTTGCATTTAAGTGTCACTGAGGCCAAGGAGATCTAAGCACACAGCTGAGGGCTTTGATAAATCAGAGCCCCAGCCTGTAAATATTTGTTAACTTAGGCCAAGAACACAGGGAACGCAAATCGTATGGATCCAACGAGTAGCTGGTGCACCAGTCAAGGCACTCGACCCTTTCTGCTGTTTACCCAAAAAAAATGGACTTCAAATAGCTATTCAAATATCTGCCCTTCGTTAATATTTTCCCAGTAATTATTAGCCCAATAAGCAAGCACATCTTATGGCTCCCTGTTAACACAAGGCATTGTTACCCATTCCATCTGCAATGGAAAAAAGCAGAGAAACCCCTCAAAGGGCGTTCAAATTGTGTAATTAAGATAAAAAAAAAAATAAATGTCCATCAGGAGACAGGTCTCAACTCCCCAGCCTGTGCACTGCCTGAGGAATACTTCATCTGAGAGGCACTGAAGGTGCAAGATGAGATGTATGGCCTCAGTAAAAGTAATGTGTTTTCAAGGTGATGTGGGGCTGCTCTTGGAAAACCTCTGGAGGAGCAGTCTCTCTTGTGCACCCTCCTAGGACCACTGATCTAGAGACTGCTAGACTTCTTATAAACCAGCACCCAGGAGTAATTGCTTGGACTGGTCCTGGCAAATTGCATCCAACAAGGTCCAGCTGCTCCGAAGGCAGCAACAGTGAAGTTATTTCAAGAACAAGCTCCTGGAACACATCATGGGGCTGAGGGACAGAGATGTAGTGAGTCTTTGTCAGCCCTGGGCAACGTTTCCTCTGGTCCTGGGCCACTCTCAGATGAGATGGGAGGTCTCCCAGCTTGCTGCATATGTTGCTTTGCCTTCTTTACCTCTGAGGTGGCTGAACAATGCCTCCAATACAACATGGTGAGACCTTATGGAGATCTGTTACATACTGTCTTGGTTCTGTCATAGCTGAGACCTGGTGACAGCAATATAACTTGCTATGCATAGGGTCCTTCCACCATCCCTAGTGAACCTGCTCTCCTCCAGGTTGCAAGAGGTCCTTCTGCAGACCAGAGCAGAGACAGAGGGAGCAGTAGATCTACGCCTGCAGCAGCTTCTTGCCCTCATGCATGGCACTGTCTGAGATGATGACACCCTGTGGCTGTTTTTCTTAAACCAGTAAGTTTTCCAGCACCAGTTTGCTTTAAGTGTCTGCAATTCTGTTCGGTGTGTTTAATTGGCCAACAATTAATTTTGTCAATTTTCTTTTTAAAGAAAGTAATGAAAGATTGCTGCTAACTTTGCTCATGACTTGCCACTTACTTAGACCACTCAGAGGATGATCGGGTTGGCTTTGTCCAAGTGTTGTAGGGTCTGCCCAGGGACAGTCCACTCCACCTGGAGCTGCAAACACCTGCAAGACCTACTCCCAGGTGCTTTCAGTCTGTTTTTTATTGTCAGCCATTGTTTTTTCCAACCATTTTCTGGCGGGGAGGTCAGTGGGGAGGGAAGGAGAAGAAGTGAGTTTGCCTTGTTGTGAAATGCATCCCTTCTGCTTCCTTCTCTTGACTCAGTCTCCTCCAGTCTGGAGAGCTTTGCCTTAGGACTGTGGCCTGGTTGTCCTGTGTGGGGAAGCTCTGTGGTCTCTTCTGTGCAGAATGTGATGGTGCCTGCACAGTTCCTGAAGAGGGCATCGATGCACTGTGCATGGCTGGGACAGTGCTGGTCTGAGCCAACTACGGCTGGACCTTCAGTCTTCCCATCCCAGCCCTGTGTCCCAGCCATCCCCACCATTCCAGGTGCTGCCCTATGAAAGCCAAGTCAAAACTTGCCTGAAGAAAGGAGTCAGGCTGCTCCAAAAGAGATCAGTGGCTGAGTTGAAGCTACACCCCAAACCTCCTGACTTTACCAGCTCTGCATCCATACCCTCACTTGCTGACGGTTCCTCCAATTAACAGTGATTTTTGCCCTCCCCAGGCTGCTGACAGGATCTGAAGCATCTCCACAAACCTCCAGCCGTGATCCAGGTGTCCCCACAGGTAACTGGGTGTCACTGGGAAACCAGCTCCTCCTTCCCTCTCCTCTCCAGCACACATCCCACCCCAGCCTGAGCCCAATCCCAAGGCTTGCATCTTCCTATATCTGCTCTCACTTTTTATTTCCCTCACAAGGAAGTCTAGTGCAAGGGGAAATGTGCCATAAATCAAAGCATGACTGTACAACAGTGTGAAGAAACTCCCCAGTGAGGTCCACACTTTTCTTATGGAGGACAGAGCTGAGAAACGGTCATGTGTACACTTTTTTCTTGGAGGGGGGGATGAATTCACAGCTTGTCCACCCCAGCCAGGAGCAGGGTTGGGCTCAGAGTAGTTTATGTAGGTCTGCGGAGCAGACACTGGTCTCCATCACCCTCAGGGCTGGTGGTCCCCAAAACTGTGCCAGTCCCTGAGATGGTTTATGGTCTCCCAAAAGCGCTGATCACAGAGCAGGGTTGCAAGCCACCAGGGAAGGCTTTCCAAGCCCAGCAGGGATGCTCTTGGCAGAGTGAGCTGCTTTTATGCCACACCCCAGCTTTTTTCCCTTGTTTTCCTAAAGAAACGAGATTTATGTGAATCATCCTGGCCAGTTTCAACCCAAAGGATGTCTAGCAGAAGAGCACTTAAGGAGATTATGTTCCCTCCAGATTTGCAAGGGAAAAGCAGCCACAACCCCCGAGGAGCGTGGCACTGAAGGAGCCCTCCCTGTGCTTGGCAGGATCCAGGGCAGACCCTCCCTGAAAATATGGGGGGAAAAAATGGGCTGAGCTCTGCCTCTCCATCCAGGGGAGCCCCTCCATCCTCTGTGTCCACCTCTGCCCGGCCACCCTGACACTTTCAAGGTGCAAATGTTGTTCTGTGAAGCCTGCCCTGCCTGGGAAGAGTTGGGGTTAGTGGCAGGGGCATGGATGTACAGTGAACAGGAGATATTGGGGTGGGTTGGGAGAAGAGACCGATGGTAAGGTGGGATCGTGGCCTTGGGGATGAGATGCCGCCTAGCTGATGTGTCAGTCTGCAGGCATGGGCTGTCCTCTCTTCCTGTGTATCATGCTGGTGCCAGGGGCTTACAGTGATCCCCAGTGCTGGGGTTTTCACTCAGCCTGATGCATGTCACACTGGCTTTTAAAGCCCTTCCCAGGTCTCCTGTCCAAGGCTTATAGAGGGATGCAAGTTGGGAACCACCTCACTTGGTTGCCCATGGCAGAAGGCTAATTTCTGCAAGTCCTGGTGGCTGTTGCAACAGTTTGTTTTGCAGGAGGAGACACAGACTGTGAAGGAGACCAGGCAGTCCTTCACTCAAGCTGTCTACCCAAGGCAAGGAGGTGTTCGGTGGAGGGTCCCAGGCCAGCTTGGCACTGTGTGTCCCTGCTGAATGATGTGGCTGAGCCCCTCCATAGTCTAACAGGGGAGACCTTGTGGCATCTCCTTCCACCACCAGCGGGGCAGGGAGCCTGGGATGGCTTCCACTTCCCAACGGGAGGGCACAGAACAAAGGTGATGGACATTAACCATCCGGTTAGTCCATCAGCGGGGGCTGCATACCCAGCCACCAACTTCATTCCCCATCTTGGGGTGGTGGTGGGACAGGGATGGCTTATTGCCACAGGAGATGATAGGACTGGCCAAGCCCAGCTGGGTGTGATGGGAGGAAAAGAACTGAAAAGGCAGGATGCTTGGATTCATCCCGCCGGGTTGTCATCTCCCCCCCTGGATTTATCACCCGCTGCTAATTAGAGGCAGCCGGTTCTGTCTAATGTGGACAAACCCCGGCTGCGTGCTCGCAGGCAGGGAGGGCAGGGCTTGGCCACAGCTGGGAGAAGGGCTCTCAGATGCTCCAGCTCGGCTCGTGTCCTCAGGAGCTCGCGAGCTGAGCCAGGGGCGGGAGGGTGGAGAAAGGAGAAGGGCAGCAAAAACGAGGCAGGCTCTGCTGGGGCAAGCACAGCCCAGAGCTAAGCTTTTCTTCTGGCAGCTGGCACCAGACATTCACAGGAGGATTATTTTTTTCTTTCTTTTTTCTTTTTTTTCCCCTCCTGAAGTGGCCCGAATGGGCCCTAGAGGCAAGAAGATTATTTAAACGCGCCGTGTTCCCGCTGGTCCTTCCCACGTGGTCAACCCTTAAAGGCTGCAGATGCTCCTCCACCTTCGCTGGCTGTCCCATCTGCCAGGAACTGAAGATCACACCCTCCACCAAACCTCCCACCCCGGGACCCCCTCCTTGGATGGAGGCAGAGGAAGCTGCCCCGAGGATTCCCCCATTGTCTTCCTCGCTCCCGGGGAGACCCCATGACACAGCTGGGGCTGTGACCGCGTGAGGGAGGAATCTCGGATGGGATGTGAGGAGCGGGAAGGACCCGCGGCGCAGTTTGGTTTGGCAGCCCCTTACGGACAATAAAAGGTCAGGCTGCAGAGGAGCTTGTTTGGTTTTGTTTTGTTTTAAATTTTTTTTTTTTTTTTTTAATTTCCCTGGCTTTTGTTCAAGGCTGCGTCCTTAAGGATGGGGAATCTCTACGCCGGTGGCAGGCTGAGATCATGGGTGGGCGGCTGGCTGTTTGTGCTGGTGGGGTCTTCAGCACGCAAAGGATTTCCCTCGAGCACAGGCTGCAAGAGGAGAAGCCTGTCTCTCCTCTCAGGGAGAGACAGAGGTGGAACTGGGCACCAGGATCTGGTTTGACCCCAGATCCAAAACACGAGACGTCTTCTCTTTCGCACTGAGGTCTCAGGGGCTACCAGGGGACCAGGAGTTTGCAGAGGAAGCCACGTATTGTGGAGGAAGCCACACACACGTGCAAAAAAAATGAGGGCAGTCTCTTGCCAAACAGCCCCAGTCAAAGCCTGAGATAAGGCAACAGGAGGGTCCTTATGGAAATGGTCAAGTGGGGTTTGCCGCTCTGGTCCAGTGGTCTCCTGGACCTGGTCAGCTGGTTCACCCCTTAATTTTGGGTAGGATTTGAGGCTTTAGAAATGGTGCCGTTGCTTTCTAAACTTCTCAGGGCAGGGAGAGCTGTGTGTCACACCCAGCCTGATCCCTGTTGTCCCACAGCCCGAGGGTCGGAGACCACAATAGACTGCTCTCACACAGAAGGGGGTTTTGCAGGGTTGCTGTGGGCTGTGCATCTCCAATAGCTCGGAGAGGTGAGTTAAGCTCTCACCTAGGATACCTTGTCAGGCTCCATGCAATCATCTGCTCTCCTTGGAAAGGAGATGGAAGGAAACCGGTTATTGGATGAGGAGCAGCTGTTTCAGGCTCAACCCAAGCAAGACTAGCCCTTGGCTCCTTGGAAGATGCAAAGGCTTTGATGCATGGACCAATATCTTCTCATGGTCTCCAGTACCCATACTAACATGGTGCTAAGCCCCAGGAGCCTGCTGAGCAGCTCAACTGCCTTTATGGCCCAGACATCCTTTATGTCTAGGAGTGATGTCAGACTAATAATAACAAGCTGATCTACAATCTGATTAATGAAAACAGAAATATAATAAATGCCAGTCAATGTGGTTTTATGGAAAATGGGTCTTGTTGTACCAGCTTGGCTTCATTCTTTTATATCATAAGGTTGGTTCATAAACATAACTGTACATACAAGATGCTTGTAAAATATTGGATTTGTACAGCATGACATTCCAGTGGAAGAAAAAAGCACCACACATCAGTAGAGCATGTGTTAAATGAGCTGAGAGTTGGCAAACTGACAGATCTCAGAAAGCGACAATCAAGGGGGAATGACTAGTGACTGAATCTATTTCTTTGGAGAAAAATCCCAGGCCCAAAGCTCTGCAGCCTTCTCCACCAGTGAGCTGGAAACAATGGCAAAATTGCTCCTTAAGAAGCTGGGAGGGGAGGAAAATGAAGTGGATGAGGACAGACAGCCACAGGGACTGGTCAGTCCCTCTTGTTAAGATGCAGTTTCCATGCAGAGTTTATCTCAGCCAGCTGGAAAAGTTACATCCCTGGGGAAAAGGACCCAGTGGTGGGCTGAGGGATTGAAGTGTGATGGGCTGCAGCTCAACCTCTTCAGGGTATGATGGATTGCGTGGTGACAGCTGATGGAGCCAGAGACATCCCTTGCAGGGCTTTGCATTTGGTGAATCTGCATCCCATGATAGAAGGGCTCTCAACAGAAAATAGATGACAGGTCGAGTGTGGAGTGCATGGAGGGAAGTGATTTATCTCTTTTAGATGCAGTCTGACATGGGGTACAACATACAGTTCTGACGTCCACACATTAGAGAAGATACTGAATTGTCTATGAGGGGAGCATGGAGTCTGGACATAACTTCCTCTACAGCTATGGACATCTTGACCCTAACAGAAGGAGCTGGAGGAGACAGTTGCAGTGTCAGGAGACGGTGCATGCCCCAAGGGGAGTGTGTCTGGAGTCTCTTCCAGTGACCCAGTTTTGCACCCTATGATATTCTTTTCTCTGCTGAGATCATTGTAGGACCACAGGATGATTCAGGCTGAAAGGTCTCATGCTCAAAGCAGGGTCAGATATGGGAGTCAGCCCAGTTGCTCATGACTTTCTCCTGAAACCCTCCCAGGAGGAGAGTGCAGGTGTAACAGGTTGAGAAGCTGCAACCAGAAGGACTCCAATTCCCAGCTGGGTCACTTGCCTACAGCTGGGGCAGTGACAGATGTGTGACTCTCTGCTCTACCAAACTGCTTTGTCTCCCTCAATGTAGCAGATTTGCAGCTCAGAAGGAGCCCCAAGACCTTTGGCTCTGGTGTTTGCCAGCGCCTAGTAAGTTTTCATGTTACCCTTTCATCACGGCTCTGGTTTTGAGTGCTGAGCATCCATCCATGCTGAGCAAATTGAGTGCCTCCAACAGGACACCCTGAAACCTTCCTGGCAGTCCTTCTCCATGATCTTCAGCTGCCTGAGCACTGCAAAACAAGCTGGTGTTGTTTGCCTTAAGGATCAAAGCTCATTTAAATGCATGGCTTCTCCCTGTCTCCACCTGATATCCAGACGAGATGCCCTGGTTCAGGTGAGTCAGTCTCGGGCTGAAGCCAGCAGCCCTGCCAGCCTCCCCAGTTATCTCTGCCAGGCAGCTCTTGCATCGTGCTTCTTTCTCCCAGCCGTCAGGTCTCTAATCATCTCCCGCCCCCGGTCCTTGGATGCAGCCCCAGCTTGGGCCGTGACACGTCCCTGGAGGCTGCCCGGTTGGGGTGGGAGAGCCGCGCAGCCTCCTCTGCTCTTGCGAGCCCCACGGGAGGTGTTGCAACAGAAACCAGCACCTGCAGCCAGGGAAGGGCATTTTCCACAGCCACCGCCTTTGCAGGGAACTCCCTGGATGCCTGTAGCTCTCTGGCGGGATGCGGGAGAGGCCATCAAGTTGAAGATTATTTTTTTTGTCTTTTTCTCTCTCTTTTTCTTTTTTTTTTTAGGATGCGCTGACAAAGCTCCAGGTGGCTCTTTGGCAGCCGCGCTTTCTCCTCGGCTGCTGACGCCGACAGCGAGTGACTCAGCCCTTTCCAGGCTCTGCACAAGCCTCTTTCCCTCCCGCCACTCAAATGTCTGCTCTCTCTGACGGGTAAAACAAATTCTGCCCCGAGGTCCTGCCGGGCGAGCCGCTCAGCTCCTTGCTACGGTCACAGCCTGGAGCAGTGATTCATTCGCAAGACCGACCCCCCCCTCCCCTTTCCAAACCGTAGGGGTGGTTGTGTAAGTCCGGGCAAAGAGTTTCTCCTTCCCCCTCCTTGCTCTGTTTGCAGGGAAAGCTCCCCGGGCAAAACCCACCCCATGGGATCCGCGTTACTGTACCTTTGCCAAGTGGCGCCTAATTCCCCGCTTGACTTTTCAGCTACATTTGTCTAGAACATTTTAATTTTCTTCCCAACCCAAGCTCTGCCCTACATTTTCATAGCTACAAGCAGGGGAGTTTCCAGATACCACAGCACAAGCAGGGCAGCGCCTCCTGTGCCTCGTGCCCGGACCCACAGGGTCCCCGAGATCCTGGAGGGAGGTGAGACCTTCACCCCTGCAGCCTCCCATCATCAAATCCTGGGCTGCGTAGGGAAGAGTGTGGCCAGCAGGTCAAGGGAGGTCATTCTCCCCTTCTACTCTGCCCTGGTGAGGCCACAACTGGAATGCTGTGTCCAGTTCTGGGCTCCCCAGTTCAAGAGAGACAGGGAACTACTGGAGAGAGTCCAGCGTAGGGCAACCAAGATGATGGAGGGATTGGAGCATCTCCCTCATGAGGAAAGGCTCAAAGACCTGGGGCTCTTTAGCCTGGAGAAGAGAAGGCTGAGGGCAGACCTCATCTATGTTTACAAGTTCCTAAAGGGTGGGTTGAAGGAGGATGGAGCCGGACTCTTTTCAGTGGTTCCCAGTGACAGGATGAGGGGCAACAGGCACAAGCTGGAACATGGGAAGTTCCACTCAAATATGAGGAAGAACTTCTTTCCAGTGATGGTGCCAGAGCCCTGGAAGAGGCTGCCCAGGGAGGGTGTGGAGTCCTCTTCTCTGGAGAACTTCAAGGCCTGCCTGGATGCCATCCTGAGTGATGTGCTCTGGGCAATCCTGCTTAAGCAGGGGAGTTGGACTAGGTGATCTCAAGAGGTCCCTTCCAACTCTGACAACTCTGTGATTCCGTGATTCTGTGACTCCATGATTGCACAGCCTCTCTTGGATGGTGCATGTCTCCTTGGGCACCAGGAGAAGATGGAAGACCTCTTTCAGACAGTGTCCTCAGGTGGAGATGTTGCACAAGGGCCAATCCCAAGGAAGTTGACAGGAGCAGTGATGAGAGCTGTGCTGTGCCGAAGAAGAGCCAGTGTTGGCTGTGACAGCCAGCAGTGGTCCAAAACAAGCAAGGAAAGGTTTCATCATGGCTCAGCACGTAGCAAACAGGGAGCAAGGCAGCCATCACAGAGCATTTTTTATCTAGTCTCGTGAGCCTGGACCATGGCTGGTCTAGATTTTGCTGAAGACTCTGCAACCTTTGCCTCCTTGGCTCTGCAGATGACTGACTTTCTGAGGCTGGTTTGTGACACTGACAGGGTGAGCTCTCAGCCATGGGTCTTCTGCCAAGGCTTGGAGTGTCTCCAGCGTGGGTGTCTTCTATGTGACCTGGGCGTCTGGGGACCGTCTGTAGTGGTGGAGCTCTGAAAGAATTGTCCATGCCAGTATGAGATCGATTCCTCCCAAATCTCCAGTATTGACTCTATACTTGATCTCTGTTGACTGAAAAGGGAGCCAGGGGTGAGACCACACTATGGACACCCACCTTGAGCTGTGTGGATCGCAATAATTTTAGTGTTGGCAAGACCAAAGGCATTGAAATATGAGTCTGTGATGAGGCTCGCAGGTCCCCACCTCCTCTGCTGAGAAGGGACTAAGACACTACACACCATGGCACAAGTTGGGAAGAGATCCCAACTCGTGAGTGGCCAATTCAGACCTTTCCAGACAACCCCAACTTGATGGGCTTTCACAGTGCTCCTCTTGGGGAGGGCAGCAACCTGTGTGTGGAGTGGCAACCACCTACTGCAGAGAACTGGGGTCTGGCCTGCAAAGGGGTGCACGTTTTTTGGTGACGGAGGGTGAGGAGGAATGCAGGCAGGTAGGAGACAGCATGTACAGGCAGGAGTGCGGGCGGGTGTTTCTCCAGCGCACACGCGCCCATGATGTTCAGAAGTCCCCCTGGCCATCCTGGTTGGGAGGCGAGGCAGCAATTAGGCTGATTGAAGGCCCAGTTGCTTATTGCACAACCCCAGAGGCAGTACCCCTTGCAGCTGTGCGGTTCAAAGAGCGTGAGGAGATAAGGATCTGCCTTGCAGAGCACTTGGGGAGCGCTGGGGCAATCCAAGGACAGATCTGGCCACGGCACCCCACTGCAACCCTCCCCTCTTCCAAGCTGGCATCTCCCTGAGAAGCCTTGCTGAGCCTACAGGAACAAGAGGGGAGTTTCCTCCCCCCTTCCCTGCTTACCCCACCCAACCTCTTGTAATTACTCCAGAGCTCACACAATTACCATCAGCTTTCCTTGCTTTCCAGCCTGTTCATGCAAGCTCCTGCTCCTCAGCCTCCATGGAGCCTCTGGTCTTTGCCTTCCTGCCTTGGTCACGGAGGGCATAGTTAAAACCCCAACTGGTTTCATGAGTGAAGTCTGTTTTTGTGCCCCATGGGTGGTGAAGCACTGAGGAGATCTCCAATGGGTGGGGTATGTGTAATGTCTCCTCTGGGTGGACTCTTGGGTGTCCAACCAAGGTTGAGCCACGCTTTATTGGACATAATGCTCAGGTCTTTCCTTTCTCTGTTATTTTCTTTGGGATTGTAGGAATGTGGTGTCTTTGGGAGGTGTCTTTGGGAGGTGTGTTGTGCCAGTGGACAATGCATATTTAGGAGATGTATAGGTGACCTCAAGTGGTCAGGCTCTTGCATGCTATGATTTATTAGCTGTGACCTCTTGGGGGCCCACCAGGGGCCACCAGTTGGGTAGTTTGTCCAACAGCACCCTACAGCCTTGCGATGGGGTCAGTTCTTTCCGTGTGGGACAAAAGGCATCTATATGAGCCTCACAACATCTTTTATCCAACTGCATCAGTTGAGCCATGCTGGACACAGGATCAGGGGGCGTGCAGGCTCTGCTTGTGCAGATTATTTGATGATGAAGTGGGTACTTAAAAACTATGACGCACTTTGGTGAGTGAGCAACGCAATTAGCTCGCTCAGCCAAGACAGGGCCACTGCTGCAGGCCAGCTCTGGGGTCTCCCAGCTGCCAGACCCTCCTCTGGAGAAGATCTCATTTGGATCAGAAGTAAATGCTGTGGTGGTTGGACTCTCTCTGGCAAGGGCTTCTGACCCTTCATGGTGGCTATGCTGGGGGGGATGCTCAAAGTGGGAGCTGCCTGGCTTGGCGATCACCACTGAAGACGTGTGTGATGTTTTGCTAAGGGCTAGAGATGGACCATGCACCTACCTGGGCACTGGGAAAATCAATTCTCTCTGCCCTGGGCTGTACTGATGCAGCCCATCATCTAATGGTTGTAGGTCCCACCCTTTCCCGGCCACCTCTGTTGTCTGTTCTGGGAGCTCCCAGGGAAGGGGAATGGGATGAGAGGAGGAAAATAACCCAGGGAACAGGTGGAGAATGTAGCTGGGACACATTTCCCAGAAACACAGAATTGTAGGAGTTGGAAGAGACCTTTGGAGATCATGTAGTCCAACTTCCCCATCCACATTTAGGATGGGACAGGAGTGGGCTGAGGTCTCCAGCCAAGGGGAGACCTTGGGAGACCAAGCAGGACCCCGACACCCCCACCACACACCCCTCCACTGTCCTTTGGCCAGAGTTTGGCTCTGCCTTTGCCTCCCTCCCCTTGATGACCACCCCCCAGGAGCAGCACGGCCGCACACAGGGATGTACAAAACAGTGAACGCTCTTTATTTCGCTGCTGGAGTGAAACCACTGTAATTTCATAAAACTCAAAAAAAAAAAAAAAAAAGAGATTATTAAAAGGCATACATTTCTTTTTTTTTTTTTTTTTTTTACACAAGATGTAAGTAAACAGACAAGTTTCTCTTTAAAAAGGTTATAAAGTGTCAAGATCCTATACCTCATCTGCATATTCAAAGTGATGCCGTCTGATACAAAAAGCGTTGGGTATAATAATTTAGCTATGGCTCAGACCAAAAAAAAAAAACCAACAAAAAAACCGAAACAAAACCCAAACCAAAAAAAAAAAAATAGTCATCTGGGCTTAATCTACATACTACTACGACTGCCCACGGAGTTAAAAAGGAAAATATGCAGTTCTTTGTTGCACAGAAAGAAACAGCAGGGAAGTGGAGAGTTCTTTGGGAGACCGTGGTCTAAAGGGAAGCTGAGCGTGGCCAAACAGCTCCCTTCCCCAGGAACGTCTGGTAGATCCTACAAGAGGGACCGCAGCCGGCCTGTGACCAACATCCTCCCCGCCAAAACTGCCCAAAGAAACCATCCACGTTCTTCTCCCACCAGACAGCATCCCATCCGAGTCCACCCGCCGAACTGCACCTCCCCAGCCCGCTGGAAGCAAATGAGATATAAGACCCTGGAAACTGCATGGAAGTCATGAACCTCCCTGTGCGCTTTCCCACTGGGACTAATAAAAAACAAACAAACCCAATGAAAACAAAAAAAAAAAAAAGAAAAAGAAAAAAGAAAATGACTCGTTCTATTGGAGATAGAGCAAGGCTCTCTGCTTCCTCGGGAAATCTGTTACTCGTAAACCTCCTCAGCTGCAGCTCTCAGCCCAAGCACCACCGTGGCAGCCTTACTGCAAGACTCATAATATGAACTCACAAATGTGAAATCTTTAAATACGTGTCACCAGACCCTTCTGGAATCAAGAGCTGGCCATTGGTAATGGCCGCATTGCCTGCCTTCCCACCGCTGCCCCCACCACGCACTCCATCTGACTGGGAAACCTGGAGAACAGAAGGGACGCGGCAGCCTCTCAACCAAAATGCTGGTAAGGGCACACGTGTGGCACCAGTGAGAAGTCACAAGTACCAACTCCTGCTGAGATTTATTCCCCCACAGAATCATAGAATGGTTTAGGTTGGAAGGGACCTTAAAGATCATCTAGTTCCAACCCCACTGCCATAGGCAGGGACACCTCCCACTAGACCAGGTTGCTCAAAGCCCCATCCAACCCATGTTAGGTTCAGCCATGAGATTTCTGGGCAAAGCCTACAAGCTCTTGGTTTGATGGTTGGGGCATCTCTGCTTTGCTATACCTCGGGTCTCCAAAGCTCTTGCTACCTGTATGGAGCTCTGTCCCTGCAAATTATGGAAATATGGAGGGCTTCCATGGAAGGCTGAGGGAGATGGATGGGGTGAGGAGGTATAAAACCCAGTTTGTGCCTTTGTTTCTGCAGATAAAGGCAGGACAAAGTGGTTGCTTTGTAGCCAAAGCCATGGGGGTGTCTGACATCTGCCAAGACCCAATGAGGACAACTGGAACAGTAACAGAACAGGAAAATACATCAGATTTTTAAGGCTCTCCTTTCAACATCTTGGCATCTGAGGTGAAATGAGGATTAGTGTACAAGGTGACCTTAAAACCAGCCAAAACCATGAGTCCTTGGCCGTTTAGGCCTTGCTCTGGTGCTATGACTACTGAGCTTCAACTTTCCCTCTTCCCCAACTATCCTAATATTTTTGTGGGGGAACTGGGCTCTTCTTTGAGATTCCTAACTCAAAACCCAGTTGGAAAACCTCTCAATTTCCCCAGCTTTTTATGTTTCTGTAACCCCCTCTAGGCTGAAACATTGAGCATCTGGTACCTCAGACGTAGGAGCCTGAGTCTGTATCAAAAAAATCCCAAACGTTGGGCAGTCCAACCCAGAGAAACCTTGGAGTGGGTTCAAACCCTCCATGAAAGGACAGCATCTCCTGGGCTGCTGAGGTGTCCTGTCCATGGAGCAGCACATGGGAAGTGACAGCAAGTTCCAGGACAGGGAGGTGACATCCATTAAAAACAGATGAAAAAAAATTAGGACAATTAAAGCAGCATGGTTTTGGTTGTGTTTTTTTTTTTTTGCAGTGACTCACAAAACTGAAGAGTATCAAGATGTTGCTCTACCAGCCAGAGGTTCTCAGGATTTGGCCACATGGATTGTACCAGGTCAAGGACTGCTCTTATACTAGAAGCTGTTTTTAAGGTGGTTGGGTTGATGCTACATCAAGCGAAGGAGCACTGCAAAGCCTGTCCACCCCCCTGTCCCGTCCTGTTGGCCAAAGGAGGCTGAATTCAAGCCCCTCTGTCCCCATCCTGACCCCAACTCAAAAGCATGGTGGCTGAAGCCCTGGATGGCTTGCCCTGGGTGATCTGCCATGCGATGCTCCCAGGAGCATGGGAGAGGAAAAGGTTTCTCCTTCTCTTGCCAGGGCAGAAACATCTCCAAGTCTGCAAAGCAATGGTTCCCACCGCTTTATCCTAAAGTCTTCATAAGTCATGGCACAGGCAGGGAGCACATGGGACCATGAGGTCTCCTGGCTAAGAGGGATCGAGGCTGTCCCCATCGCAATGCCAAGCCACCTTCTACTGCCCTTGGGGACAAAGAAGCACCTATTTTAGCAGCAAGAGGACACACCTGGGCAGGAAGGGGATGGTGACCCACCAAGCACAGCTGCTGTAATACAGGATCAGGCCTTTTTATCAGCCCAATTTCTCACCCTTCCCAACCAATGCAGACCCTACGACCACTGCCACCTCCCACATGAGACATAGGAATCAACAACCTGGAATGGGGCAGGAGAAACTCCAGTAGCTGAGGGCTGTCCTGCAATGTGGAAGCTTGGACAGGCCTGAGGTATGCAGTATGACAACTCTGGAGCCACCTCACTTGGCACCACAGCCTGTCCCTGGGATGGCCATCGCTGCCCTGCAATTGCAGTGGCTCCTAACTGGAGAGGAGCTCTCTGGAAACAGCTCCAAGGCCCTCCTTTGCCTGGGTGGTGGCACAAATCTGTCCCCTACCCTTCTGCGGGTACTGAAGGTGTCTAACCAGCCTCCCTCACCGCTTATCCCAAGAGCTAAACCCTCTGAAGCAAACGTCTCTGGATAGTCTATGTTTCAGAAGGCACACAAACCTTTGGAGATACCCAACACAGGGCACTGAAGGCATCTCAAGTTGGGCAGCCTACAACCACAAGACGCTGGATGACTAGCCCTCCTTGCCCCAACAACTGTGACCCTCAGCAGCTGAAGGGGTGAGCAGCAGCGAGCCCAAAGGACACCTGGAGCATCCCTTGGACCACACATATGCCCTGGTGCTGCTGGATGGCAGCCAACTGTGACCTGGTGCCGGGGATTGGTCTGGGGGTCACCTCCTGGGCTCCGCTGGGCACAGATGGGAGAAAGAAAGGCCAGAGGACATGCGGAAGACAAACAGGTTTGGTTTTTTTAAGTTTTTTTTTTTCCTTTAATTAGCAAATTTCTTCTTACCCTTGTCAAAAGAAAAAAAAAACACCCCCATGTCCCCTACGTGCCCACTTCTCCAGCTGCTGCAAGCGTTCAAAGGCAGAAAGTTGAGAGATGTTTCATGTCCCAGCTCAGGGGCAGCTCTGAGTCCACCCCTCCAGGGCACAGGCCAGGGGGTTTTGGGGTGCCAGGCGCTGTGTTACAGATGTGGGAAAGGTAGGTGCAAAATTTGGTGATGTGCTCTTGCCAGAAGCATCCAAAATTCCCCAGAAAATCTGCAGCCCAGCCCTTGGCCAGCAAACACAACGGTGGAGGACATGGATGTGCCCCAAGATGCGTGTTGCATCCCCAAGGGCATCACAGCCAGAATTAGAGTTTGCGCCACGGCTTGGGTGATGGGGACACCATGGAAGAGACCCCACCACCCTGTGCATTGAATTTGGAAGCTATAAATAAGAGTACCCCACACTTGTGGGACCCAGTGCTGCCCCTGCACCCTGGCAAAGCCCCACCACGGGTCCCCGAGTTCCCCAGTGCCCCTACCTTTTGTGCAGCGAGCCCCCAACGAGCCCCATCTGCAGCATCCCAGCTGGCATCAAGGCAACGGGGAGATGTTGGAGTGGGAGAGGGGCCAGGAGAAAGGGAATGGTGCTGGGGAGAATTAGCTCAGCCCTTCCCGTGGCCACAGGGCCAGCACCAAGCTGCAAGCCCCCCTTCACCTCTTCCTGCCATCACCATCTTCCCCCCACCCTGAGGCCACTGGACCGTTCCCACCTCCGTCCCCGTTGCTGCAGCCCTTTTTTGTAGGGAAGAGGTGGGAAAGGGTTCTTCTGGGTGCATTCCAGCCCTCCTGCTCTCTCCATCCCTCCTCAGCCAGCACGGCCCTGCTTGCATCACCCCAAACTAGGCACCCTCCACCCGTCCCTCTCAGTGCAACTGGAGGGGAAATGGGGGAGGAGGAAGAGGAGGAAGGGGATGAAGAACCATCACGTGAGCTCATTGCCTGCTAACGCCAAGAGTCAAAGGGCAGCGCTGCCTTCCCTCCTCGGGGCTGTAGCTGGAGAGAGCAGCCTTTTTTTCGGGGGTCCGGCAAGACGATGGTGCTGCGGGTGCTGGAAGATGGTGGTGGTGGTGCTCCATGTCCCCCCAACCCCAGCCCTGGCAGTGGGGCGGCGCCGTGGGGTGGCCGGGGCTTGGCAAGGGGAGGGTGAGGGGGTGGGATGCGTGCGAGTGCCCGGGTGTCTGTGTGCACAGATTTTTTTGGCAAGAGGTCATTGAGGTTACATGATGCAGCATTTGTTCTTGTGGTTATGAGGGTCCTTAAATCGGAGTCTTTGCTTTGGTCGGTATTTTTCCAAGTAGGTCAGCTGCTTGCTGTTGATGGCTCCTCTGCGCTTCCTGCGGGGACAGAGAAGGGTCAGCACAGTCAGCTGAGTGGCAGGAGAAGACATCCCCCACCCCAACCCCAAACTCACCCCTGTCGGGGTGCTGAACCCCCCTGTCTGGAGCAGGAAGGGATTTTGGAGGCTGCAGCCTTGTGCATCCTCCGTGAATGGAGACAAGCACTGGTCCCTGCAGCTTTCTCACCCAACCTCCTTGCAAGTCTCAGGACATGGGAGAGACAGTGAAGAAAGACATGGGGAGGCTGCCCAAAATGGGGTGCAAGGATGCTCCTGGCTGCCATCTCCACCCTGATGGCACAGGGGGGCTCAATGCAACCCTCCCTATTCTTCTCCGCCTCCCCAACAGGAGAGAAAAGCAACCCCAGCGCCCTGAAAAAACCCTGGATCTCTCTACTCCCTTGGAGAATCATAGAATGGTTTGGGTTGGAAGGGACATTAAAGATCATCTAGTTCCAACCCTCCTGCCATGGAGGAGAAACTGTCCATGAGGGGATACCTCATGGCTCTCTACAACTACTTGAAAGGAGGTTATAGGGAGGTGGGGGTCGGTCTCTTCTCCCAAGTAACAAGTGATAGGATGAGAGGAAATGGCCTCAAATTATGCCAGGGGAGATTAAGGATGGATATTAGGAAAAAATTCTTCACTGAAAGGGTTGTTAAGCATTGGAACAGGCTGCCCAGGGAAGTGGTGGAATCGCCACCCCCGGAGGTATTTAAAAGACGGGCAGACGTGGTGCTGAGGGACATGGTTTGGTGATGTTTTTGTCAGTGTCAGGTTGATGGTTGGACTTGATGATCTGAAAGGTCCCTTCCAACCGAGACAATTCTATGACACCTCCCACTAGACCAGGTTGCTCAGAGCTCCACCCAGCCTGGTCCTGCAAGGCTGCTTTCTCCCCCTGGACGCCGAAACGCTGCTCGACTTACTGTCGGATGAACTGGATGGCGTCTTCGTACTTCATCCCGCTCTCGATCAAGGCCAGCGCGACGAGGACGGGAGCGCTGAAAGGCAATGGCAGTGATGGTCACTCCCCAGCCACGCAGCCCAGAGGCTGACATCCCATCCCAGGGTGGTGGGACAACGCCATGGGGCTGTAATGGTGGCCTTGCAGGAACCACCAGCGCTGGCTTTTCATTTGGTGCCCAGTGACAGGACAAGAGGAAATGGGCACAAAGTTGAGTATAAGAAGTTCCACCTAAACATGAGGAGGAACTTCTTTACTGTGAGAGTGGTAGAGCCCTGGAACAGGCTGCCCAGAGAGGTGGTGGAGTCTCCTTCTCTGGAGACATTAAAAAACCGCCTGGACAAGATCCTGTGCAACCCCCACTCTGGTGGGGGGGTTGGACTTGATGATCTCCAGAGGTCCCTTCCAACCCCATATGATTCTATAATTCTATGATTTGTGATTTCTTGCCATTTGGCTGCAAGTGCTGCCCCAAAGAGCGGCTGACTTTTGGGGGTAAAAACCCCAGGATGGGGCTGGCAGCTGTTCTGCTGCTCTTCTAATGAGCAGAATGACTTTGGAGGCAAATCTGTCGGAAAACTGGATGCAAACATACATGCAAAACCTGACCTGCAGCAGGGGGAGCAGTAAAATGCAGCAGCTCTCAAAAAGCATCAGCTCCTGGTTTTAGCAGGAGGCGTTTTGCAGTATTTCCATGAAGAACTCTTAGCAGAAGCAAGGCAGCCACAAGGCACTACAAGGAGAGCATCCATCCCTTCGAGTCCCCCCTCAGCGCCCAGGATTTGCCCATGAGGAAGCAAGGAGGAGATCAGGCAGCAGCCCCTCCATCAACACCTATTCCCAGGAAGGTCTTTGCTGTGTACAAAAGCCCAGCTAACAGGGGAGCAGGGAAGGAGGAGAGCAGGCAGGAGAAGGGTGGGTGGTGGACCAGGCTCTGACTTACCGCCCCAGGCCGGCCACGCAGTGCACGGCCACGCAGCAGCCGGGGTCTTCGCAGAACTTGGTCTTCAACAGGTTGAGCCAATCTTCCACGATCTTGCTGGGAGGAGGCGCCCCATCATCAAACGGCCAATCCTGCAGGGTCAGAGGGAGAGAAGAACGCTGTCAGACCCTGGGGAAAAACTCAGGGGATTGCTTTTTACTCCGGGTGGTGGTGTTTGGGACCTTGGAGGTGGGGAGGTGGATGTGTGTGCCAGGAACCGGGCTTGCAGAGGAGCCTTGCGGGGATGTAGCAGGTTTTGCCACACCATCTGACATGCAGGAATTCCCTGGCTGCTTCAGCTTGGGGTTTGCAGGCATACGAATCTAGGTCTGGAGTTCTCCTAGACATAGAGCTCTAGATTCAGCCTTCAGGAGCACTACAGGACCTGCAACATGGTCCCCACATCCTCCTACCTCTACAGAGCAGGGTTGCCATCGCCTGCCTCCTCCCCGTTCTGGTGACCACACTGAGCTTTGGAGAGCTGCAACTCCCATCCTTCCCCCCAGCAGCTCATGTCTAAGCCCAGCACTTGGAAGAGAAAAGTCACTTTGTAGGAAGTTTGAGCAAAGGTGGCTCAGAAATGGCTGAAACCCGAGGTGCCTGATGCAGTGCCGAAATTCAGCTTGCTGCAACACGTGGAGGGGAAGGTGAAGACACGAGTCCCGAAAGGATGCTCTGGGGACTCCCTAACACAGCCCTAGAGAGCCAAAGGGGGGGACCATTTAAACAGAATCCTTCAGGAAAGGCTCTTATGGGACAAAAAAACCAAAAAGCCCATCTTCTTCTGAGCTTCATCCTCAAGCTGCAGGGACTCAACATCGGAGCTTGGTGATGAACAGGGTAAAACGGGTGTTGCATTAAGCATGGCCTGGCCCTGGGCACTGCTGTTGGGAAAAAGCATCCCCCCCCAGCCTTGCTTGCAACTGCTGCAGCATTTTGGGGAAGGGCTGGTCTCTCCCCATGGGCACTGGAAGCCAGTTGAGGCTCCCAGAATGGGGATTTCTCTCCCAAAATAGATTTGGCAGGAGGAACGTGGCCACTTGCTACACGGCAGTTGGAGAGAGGGACAGGCAGGAGAGCGTCGCTTGGAGAGGATAAGGCAGGGTGCAGACCATGTAGATGACGTGTAGACATAGTGCTGAGGGACATGGTTTTGGGGTAACTTGGCAGTGTTAGGTTGATGGTTGGACCTGACGATCTTCAAGGTCGCTTCCAACCTAGATGATTCTATGATTCTATGGTGTGCCCTTAGTGGGTGGGAATCGTGGGGCTGTAATCCTCATCTTTGAGGAGTGAGTCACTAAGCTGCTGTGCTGCAGTCATCCTTGGTGTAAGATGGCAAAAGAAGCTGCTAAGCTTCACTTCAGTGCTTGAACAGATAATGTGATTTCAGCTGGGCTTTGCTAGGAAAGGAGCACGTGAGGCTTCAGGGCATCCTAACCCTTGAGCCCGCCCACCATGCACAACCTGTTGCCTGGCCTGCAAGACCATCTGTCTTCTCCCCATGGTGCCTGGAAAGCACTGATTCAGCCATGAGTGCAGGTCACCAGCTCGCATCAGGGATGACCCACCATACCACAAAATCATTGAATGGCTTGAGGTGGAAGGGACCTTCAAATATCATCTAGCCCAAATGTCCTGCCATGGGCAGGGACACCTCCTACTAGGCCAGGTTGCTTAAAAGCTCCATAAAACCTGAACCTAGAACACTTCCAATGATGGGGCATCCACAATGTCTCTGGGCAACCAGCCTCACCATAAATTTTTTCTTCCTGATGTCTGATCTAAACCTAGTCTTTTCAATTTGAAACTGTTGCCCCTTGTCCTGTCACTACACGCCCTGGTAAAAAGTCCCCATCTTTCTTATAATCCCCCTTTCTATACTGAAAGGCTGCAAAAAGGTCTCCCTAGAGCCTTCTCTTCTCCAGGCTGAACAACCCCAACTCTCTCAGCTTGTCATCACAGCAGAGGTGCTCCAGCCCTCGGATCATTTTTGGGGCCCTCCTCTGGACCCGTTCCAACAGATCCATGTCCTTCCTTTGCTAAGGACTGCAGAGCTGGAGGCAGTGCTCCAGGTGAGGTCTCACTGGAGGTGGTGCAGAGGAGCAGAGCAGAGAGATGAGCAGTCCCTTGCCCTGCTGGCCATGCTGCTGGGGATGCAGCCCAGGATGTGGTTGGCTTTTCGGGTTGCAAGTGCACATTGCCGGCTCATGTCCAGCTTTTTATTCACTAGTATGCCCAAGTCCTTGTCAGCAAGGCTGCTTTCATAATCCCTTCAACCCCCAGCCTGTGTTGATACCAGGAGCTGCCCTGACCCACGTCCAGGACCTTGCCCTTGGCCTTGTTGCACTTCATGAGGTTCACATGGGCCAAGTCCTCAAGTCTATCAAGGTCCCTGTGGGTGGCCTCTCATCCCTCTAGGGTATCAACTGCACAACTCAGCTTGGCGTTATCTGAAAACTCGCAGGTGCACTCCATCCCACCATCTACGTCACCGGTGAAGAGATTAAACACTACTGGCATGTCCAACACAACATATCCATCCTGCACCATAAACCTTCCTACAGCAAAACTCACACGGCGTCAGTTCTCTGGCAGGATTTCTGCCCCATCTCCAACTTGCTGGAAGAGCTGCCAAGCAGATGTCCATGGCACAGGACACCCACGTCTGGCACAACTTGTGGTTGAGATCCCCTATGGCACACAGAGGAGCCAACATCAGAGGTGTCCAAAACAGCCATAGAGTGTGTCCAGGATGGGACCACTGTACGTGTGGACATCGTGGCTGCAGATGCTGGCACCCAGGCACATCATGCCAATCAGTCCTCGCCCAGCTTGTGTCTATTCCCCAAAGAAAGGCATAGGATACATAGATACAGTCTATATATACATATAAATTTGATAGAAGTATATATAGAAATATCTCTGGGTAGCATAGTGCTGTCTCTGTATCTGCACAGATATATCTATCCATAGATACATAGGATATAGATATCTCTCCAGATAAGATATACCTTATATAGTTTCTATACAGTTATAGAAACTTATATATAGAAACTATAAGAAGCATCTTATATAGTTTCTATATTTAGGATATTGCTATCTCCCTATACAAAACATACCACATATATAGATATCTCACTATAACATAGAGAGGTATGTATATCTTAGATAAAGAAACTCCAGATATAGAAACTGGAGGACTCCAGCCCCAAACAGAGTAAAAGGCAGAATTTGGTGTGTAAGCGAGCAGATAGGATATCCTACATACAGATTCTATATACTGTAGGATTTAGCTACCTTTAGAAGATATAGAAGGTATAGAAGATAGAAGATATAGAA
Organism: Calidris pugnax; assembly: GCF_001431845.1. NCBI lineage: Eukaryota > Metazoa > Chordata > Aves > Charadriiformes > Scolopacidae > Calidris > Calidris pugnax. The sequence continues at coordinate 27,834,388 of NW_015094509.1, forward strand.
GGTATAGAAGATATACCCTGTAGAGACATAGAGATCTGGAGAGATCTCTATCTGGAGGATCTGTATCTAGAGAGAGACACAGGATCTATATCTACCTATATCCTGTATCCTCTAGGATCCTCTAGATATAGATCCTATGTCTCTATTCTAGATGCTCTACAGGATCTAAGACATAGCTCTCTCTATATATAGGATAGATGTTATACAGAGAGACCTTTATAGGAAGGATCTACGCACAAGAGGACCACCCCAGGAGACACGAGGCGCTTCCAAAGCCTTTCCTAAACTAACGAGCTGAACTCTCCTCACTCCCCAGCTGGAGCTGAACTCCCTGGCAGGGCCATCACGCCTGACATCATCTCCAATTACTTATCAGCCAAGACGCAGCCCAGGCAGCTGCCTGCTCTGCCTCCTCGCCTTTTCCTGCCGCCTGCCCTGCTCCCTTTCATCCCCCAGAGCTGCTGCAAGAGCAAAAATCTCCCCCTCCCCTCCCCTTCCCCCCCCCCGAGATAAGATAACGCCGAGGGTAGTGGCAACCACGCGCATCTTCCACGTGGGATCAGGCGCTCTCATCCCCTGGATGCTTTAAAGCCCGAGCCACAGGCAGGGAAGGCAGCTGCCGACTCAACCCTATGAGTCACAGTTTCGGGTGCGTGGGCAGCACTTTATTATTTTATTATTTCTTTTTCAAAAAGCACCAGCTCCATCTCAGCCCCGGGGGGGAGCGGGGAGCTCGCCCGCCTCGCCCCCAGGATGAAGCTGGGCTTCAAACTTCGCTCTGGTGGCACATGAGATACCGCTTTGGTCCACCCAGAATGCAGGATGTTCAGCAGACCCAAGGGATGGGGGGTGTTTTAAGCCCGGGAGGGGGTGGGCAGCCTCCCCCAGCACCCATCCTGCCACCCACTTACCATGACGGTGATGCCGTCCTTCTCCAGGGGGGTCTTGTCATAGGTCACTTCGCACACTCGCACCACCGTGGTGGCACCGTACTTCTTCAGGTCCTGGGGAGGGAAGGAGAAGGAAGGGTCTGAAAAAACCCTGCCAGTTGCACCCCACTTAATTCTAACACCTCCGAGCCCTGCTACGAGCACACGGACTCCTACAGACCCTAAAAGAGTGCTGTGCCCCATCTCTGGACCCTTGAGAAAACCCCTCTGTAGACCATCCAGCCCAGGAAGCCTGAAATCCCAGGGCATCAATTACTACCCCTGGAGGTATTTAAAAGATGGGTAGACATGGTGCTGAGGGACATAGTTCAGTGGTGGCTTTGGCAGTGTTAGGTTAACGGTTGGACTTCATGATCTTAAAGGTCCCTTCTACCCTAGATGACTCTGTGATTCTATGGCCACGTGGCCACAGTTGGATTTTCACCAGCACCTTCACGGCTCCTTGGAGTCACTAGTGCCAATGGGGCCATTTATTTTTAAGTCCCCACCAGCAAGGACTTTACACCCCAGGCAAAGAAACATCCTCGATACGGGTGCAAATCCCCCAAAGGAGAAATTATTTGTGCCTGGTGAGGTCGCAGCTCCCACTGTGGGAATGCAGAAAGGGTTTCAGGTGTGGATTGGGAGGGTTTCCTTGAGCTCTGAGGATGCCTCTGGTGTCAGCACACCCCACCGACCAGGCTCAGCATCTCACAGATTGCTCAGGGGCTGCTTCTCGACCTCGTTGCTGTATCCCATCATCACTCCAACGCGCTGCAGGCTGGGGCGTTGGACTTGGGCTGCTTCCAGCCTGGCTTATCGTCTGCTGCACAGATTGCCCCCGGATTATGGGGCTGGGGAACCGTGTGAGATCATAGAATCATAGACTAGTTCGGGTTGGAAGGGACCTTAAAGATCATCGAGTTCCAACCCCCCTGCCCTGGGCAGGGACACCTCCCACCAGACCAGGTTGCTCCAAGCCCCATCCAACCTGGTGTTGAACACCTCCAGGGATGGGGCACCCACAACTTCCCTGGGCAACTTGTTCCAGTGTCTCACCAACATCAACAGTAACTAATTTCTTCCTTATATCTAATCTAAATCTCCCCTCTTTCAGTTTAAAACCATTACCCCTCATCCTATAACTCCACTCCCTAATAAAGAGTCCCTCCCCATCTCTCCTGGAGCCCCCTTTAGGTACTGGAAGGGGCTATAAGTTCTCCTCAGAGCCATCTCTTCTCCAGGCTGAACAACCCCAACTCTCCGTGGCCCATTCACGATTGTCCCCTCGAATGATCCATCTCCTTCCTTCTCTTGACAGACCACAGCAAACGCCTGCACACGCGGCAGCTCAGCCAAAAATCTAAGAAGCTGGAGAGATTGCACACACCCATGTACATCACCGCAAAGCCCCATGATGTGACGTGCTGGTGGAGCTGGCAGGGGATGCGACAGGAACAGCTCTGCTGTGCCCAAACACCACGTTTGGCATCCTCCAAAACATCCTACCCCAAAAAGCCAATGGTGATGGAGCCACCACCCAGGGATGCCACTGGTACCAAAGGGGGTGTGCTGCTGCCTCATCCTACACGGAATTGATCCCTGTTGCATCTCAACATCAGCTTTTAGCCTCAAAACATGCAACTGGGTCCTGTACCCGCCTTCCAGCCTCCCCTCCTTACCTCCAGGAAGGTGCTGAGCGTGGCGTTGGTGGGGTTGTGGGTGATGAGGAACCTCATGTTTTTGTAGCAGACCTCCACCGGCGCAGGGCGGTTCATCCGGGCCATGGTGGGACGGGAGGAGGGCGAGGTGGTGCTGACAACGTGTGGTGGGGAAAAACCCAAGAAAAGTGTGGCGTGGAGGGGAAAACAAAGGAAAAAAAAAAAAACAAAACAAGCCCTCCGCACTTAAAAAATAAAAATAAATCAGGATCGAGAACTCAATATACAGACGTTGTGCAAATAATCCCAGCTCCTGGGAGTGCGCCGGCTTCCTCGACACACCGCAAGCCCCCCCGGGGTAAAAAGCCAGATGGGGGGGTGGAAAAAAATAATATTAACGATAATAATAATAATAATTATAATTTTTTTAAAAAAAAAAAGAAAGGAAAAAAAAAATCCCTTTGCTGTAGTGTCGGCGTCCTGGGCGTGTGCGCGACGGCGAGCGGCTGCCGCCTCCCTGGCGCTCTAAGAAAAGGCCTCTGCGTATGGTGGGGGGGTGGCGGGAGGGTGACCCCCGTCACGTTACCCCATCGGGGTATGTGGAGTACTTAGGGGGGGCAGGGGGGGCCGGGAGCCTACGGGGCGGCGTCGGCGGCGTCCGGCAGCGGTCCCTCGCTGGGGCGATCCATGCACGGGAGCCTTGAATGGTTGAGTCGGTGGGTCGGGATGCTGGGGGAGAGGAGGAGGAGGAGGAGGAGGAAGAGGAGGTGGTGGCTGGGTGCCTCGGGTTCACGGGGCGGTTTGCCGGGGGCTGCGGGGCTCAGAGCTGCTCCTCAGCACCTCCATAAATCCCAGCGGAGAGCGAGGCTGCAAGGGAAGGAAAAGGAAAAGATGATGGTGAGGGTCTTCTCCTCCCTCGGATGGCTCCAAGGTAGCTGGAGGGGGGACACACGGGCATCCCGTAAGAGCATCCCTACCCATCCTCATCTTACCCACAGATTAGAAAGGGGGGTGGTATTTAAAGAAAAAGCTGAAGCATCACCTGAAAAAATTGAAATGCCACTGGAATGTCGGGGGGGGGGGAAACTCACATTTCCCCCCCAAAAAGGGAAAAGCAGGTGGAAGAGAAGGAACTCACTCTCACACCACTCAACACCAGCACCCAGCTGGTGTATTTAAGCACCCAAGCCACCCCCCCCAGCCCCAGCACCCATCACTGTCCCCCCCAGACCTCACCTTTGCGTCCCCGAAACCCACGGGGCGTCACGGTGAATATTTTCCCCCCGAACGTGGCGTTCTGCCCCAAACCAGCCGCCGCTGCCCCTAATCAGCCACATGCTCCCAGCGCTGCTCATGGCCACCAAATGCACCTCTAATGCTCTTAGGCCAACTAAGCCGCCTGCAAATGAGCTTTCTCGGGGATGGGGGGGACGGGGGGGAGGAGGAGGAGAAGGGGGTGGTGGGCGAGGAGTTTTGCCAGCGATGGATGTGCCCCCCCCTGCTAATTCATCCTCATCCTTGCCAGCGCATTGCTCCCCATGAAGTACCCCCCGGGGCATCTTCACCTCCAGGGATGGCGACGGGAAGAATCAAATCAGAAAATAAATCCATTCCCATTGCAGGAAACGCCGAAAGCCACGAGAGGCTGGGCCTCGGAGGGAGTCAAGGATGCTGCCAGAGATGCTCGGAGCTGAGGGAAACCTGGTGCTTCCCTGGGTATTTACTATTTAACCCACCAGACTCTTGTTTTGAAGCTGGTCCCTTCCCCGGGTCAGCGGCTGCTTAGCGCCGCGTGGCCAGAGCCTCAAAATAGACCATAAGCACATAAGTAACCCAAGCTGGGCCAGCAGGCACCCCCTCGCCTCTCTTCCCGACACCCCAACACCCAGAAAACTTCCCCCTTGGGGTCATTTTACCCCAAGATGCAAGGAGACAAGGTGGGAGCGGGGAGGTGGGCTGAGCACTGACCCGCTCATCACACCACCCGGGTGCTGTCACCAGGCTCCTCCGTGCCAGAGCATCATTTACGACCTGCTTGTCGGCTCCTGCTTTGCCAGGGAATGAAAAAAAAACAACAAACAAACAACAAAATAGCAAAAAAATCAAATAGCAAAGGGGAAAAAAAGACAGGTGGAGGTGGCAGAGGGAAGCGGGGCTGCTCTCCTAAACGTGCCCAGCTTGGCTGCTAAAATCCTGGACTCTTCTGCTGGCAGGGCACTAATTATTTATTAATGGCCACCCTGGTGCTGCCCCAGCACATCCTTGCACCCATGGGTTTACAGCCAGGATTTTGGAAAGGAGCTTAGGGGGTCTGGGAGCTGGGAAAGGGCCAAAACTCAAGGGGATTTTGGCACTGAGCCCTCCCCAGCTCCTGATGTGTCCTCTTCCCCCTTTCCAAGTTGCCCCCAATCCCTTTCTCAGCCACACCACATCACTCCTGACTCATTTATATTTTTTTTTTTTGGCAAAAAAATTGGGTAATGCTACCCAAGAGCCAAGAAGAGATGGGATGGGGCCAGCTCTGTGGTTTGTGATGGTGACCCATGGTTGAGCAGTGTTGACCCGTGGGCTCCTTCCATTAGGATGCATTGGATTTTTTCTTCTCTTGAAGATGCTAACAATCCACCCTGCAAGGATGTTCTGGGAAGTTCAAATCCAGCTTGGGCTGTAGGGGTGTCCCAGGGGGAATTTTCCAGTCCCCACTGAGAAAATCAGCTGATGGAGGCTGGAAGGGATTGGAATGAGGTGAGAGCTGCCTCCCAGCAGCATTTTGGGTCTGATTCAGAGCAGCTCAGCCCCAAGGTGATGCTGAACAACCCCCCCGGGGCAGCTCACCCTCCCCAGCTGGACCACAGCACCAGCATCTTTGCTCAAACCTTGCAATATTCCTGCAAGACAGGACAGAAACCTGCTCTTTCCCTGGGCTTAGTATGATTTTCCAGTGATGTTCCCACTCATGGCTTCACTTGTGGGGTCTGCTCCACCCCAAGATGAGCTCACCGTGGCCGGGTAAAAAATGGTAGTTCTGGAGGGTAATTTTGGGCTGATTTTTGGCTATGTGGCTCCTACAGAACCAGTCGCCGAGCTGTGAGGCCAGCACAGCCACGAAAAGAGCCAGCAACCCAACAAGTGAATGTTTCCCAAGAAAAACCTCCTTGGCAACCTCCCCAGCAACTTTATTCCTTTGCTTCACAGTAAAATAAAGAAGGTTAAAACCACTCCAAAGGGATGGGAGGTGGGAAGGATGGGCAACCTCAAAGGGAAGAGCTGCTGGAAAGCAGATATTGCCACATATCCCCTTGCAAAGACAATTTCTCTGATGTAAAGGACCTGAGGACCTTCTGCCTTTCCTTTAGCTCTTGCCTCTTTCAGCTCCCAACGCGTTCCACCACGTCTTGCCTCCTGCCCCTTCCATCTCCACGCTCTCGTGTGAGAGCTGCTTGCAGAGCACAAGGAAAAGCAGCCAAAAAAAGAAATAATTATCACTTTTCCCCCCCTCCAAACAACCTCCCACCCCGTTTCAACCACCCGCAGGGTTGTGCCAGCATCGCACACCCGGCAGCAGTAGCTCGTTCCCCACCATCATCCAACACTCCATCGTGCTCCATGGGTGCTCTGGAGACCATATATCCAGAAAAGAGCCAGGATATATAATTTTTTATGGGCTCGGGCGCGCTCGCTGCCAGGAACGGAGGTTCAGTGGGAACCGCCTGCGTAGGAGAACAGCGAGTGCTCCTTTCCCACAAGGTCTCCTCTCCAGTGGAAGCGTTTCAAGTATTTTGGCAATCGCAGGATCCTGGCAATTCAGCCCCGAAGCCCATAAATCCCCGATGGATATTCAATCGCAAATCATCCCCAGCTCTACGGGCTGCCACGCCGATCACCATATTAAGCACGGCCCAACAACGTGGAAAAAGGGTATTTCAGCTCATATTAATAACCTGCCAAGTGAATAAATATCCTTCTGGCTTGAGCGCTAGGGGGGGGATCTGGATGGAGCACACGAGGACACAGTCTGGAAGCCCTGGATGAGGATGCTCAAACCTTTCAGGCTCAAGCCCATCAGGGTTTGGGATTGTTCAGCCTGGAGTAGAGAAGGCTCTGGGGAGACCTTACAGCGGCCTTTCAATACCTGAAGGGTGCCTATAGAAGAGCTGGAGAAGGACTCTTTGCCAGGAAGGGTAATGATAGGCCAAGGGGAAACGGTTTTAAATTGGAAGAAAAAAGATTCAGATTAGATACCAGGAAGAAATTTTTTACTATGAGGGTGGTGAGGCACTGGAACAGGTTGCCCAGGGAAGTTGTGGATGCCCCATCCCTGGAGGGGTTCAAGGCCAGGCTGGATGGGGCCTTGAGCAACCTGCTCTAGTGGGAGGTGTCCCTGCCCAGGGCAGGGGGGTTGGAACTCGATGATCTTTGAGGTCCCTTCCAACCCAAACCATTCTATGATTCTATGATTCTATAGGGTAAAGCCCAATGAAGCATGGAAATCCAGTTGTCCAACTGGAGGAGCTGGGTACCCTGATGCCACCATCCCCTTGCTGTGCCCAAAGCTGAGGAGGGATAGGGACCACCTCCTCACAATGTGCCCATCACTGTCACCCCAACATCTGCAAACTCATCTCAAATCTTCATCGGCCACATTTGCCTTTGAATTTTGGCCTCCCAACCATACGGGGATGGACCTTGCAACAGCAGGGATAGTCATAGAGTCATAGAGTTGTCCAGGCTGGAAGGAACCTCCACAGGTCATCTAGTATGACCCCCCCGCAGTCAGCAGGGATCCCTCCAACTAGACCAGGTTGCCCAGGGCCTCGTCGAGCCTCTCCTTGAATATCTCCGGGGAAGGGCCCTCAACCACCTCCCTGGGCAACCTGTTCCAGTGCTCCACCACCCTCACAGTGAAGAACCCTCTCCTAATCTCCAGTCTAAATCTGTTCCCCTCCAGCTTGAAGCCATTGCCCCTCGTCCTGTCAAGGCTGTCAAGGGATAACGCTGCTCTTCCTCCCAGCACCTCAAGGCAAAAGAAAGACCAGGGTTTCCTCGCTGCAGTTACCAAAAGGACTTGGCTGGACGGGTGAGGAGATACCAGACCTGACGGCCACGCTGCTGGTACTCGGGCTAGCGGGATGCAGCTGGTGAAGTCAGGTTTTCCTAAACACAGCGACTCCCCAAGCAAAGGAAAAGGAAGCTTTGCAGAGCCAAATCGTCGCTGCACGTGGGCTTTATCAGCGGGACTTGGAACAAAGGCTCTTACTCACCCAAACAATATGTATCTTACCCGTATATAAATATAGCTATCTCCCGAGCGAGCACATCTCACGTTCAAAGTTCACCTTCAGAAAAAATCTAACAAAACACCCATCTGTGCTACATTTGCTCAACCTCTCTCCTGGTTTCAGCCCACGTAGCAAGACACTGACCGGCCCTTTCCCCTTATGGCTGATCAAGTCCTTCTCTCCCTGCTCCCAATCCCACCTCCGCAACAGGCGTTTCCATCACCCTGAAAATTGCATGCAAGTTTCTGAGTAGTCCCGGTTATCGCCACGTAGGAGTTTTGTACACACCTACCATTGCCACGTGTGACCACAGCAAGCAGGTCTATGGGACTTGGTCACACATAGGAGGAGACCTACCACCACCAGCATCACCACCAGTGCCACCACCACCACCACGAGCAACACCACCACTGCCACCACCACCACCAGCAACACCACCACTGCCACCACTACCACCAGCATCACCACCAGTGCCACCACCACCACCAGCAACACCACCAATGCTACCACCACCACCAGCATCACCACCACTGCCACCAGCAACACCACCAGTGCCACCACCAATCATTGAGCCATAGAATCACAGAATGGTTTAAGGTTGGAAGGGACCCTAAAGACCATCTAGTTCCAATGCCCCTGCGTTGGAACTTCTAGTTCCAACCTAGACACCAAGAAGGTGTCTTCTAGTGGAAGACACATTCCACTAGAACAGGTTGCTCAAAGCCCCATCTAGCCTGGCCTCCAGGGATGGTGCATCCAAGGCTTCTATGGGCAACCTGTTGCAGTGTCTCACCAATGCCCCTGCGTTGGAACTTCTAGTTCCAACCTAGACACCAAGAAGGTGTCTTCTAGTGGAAGACACATTCCACTAGAACAGGTTGCTCAAAGCCCCATCTAGCCTGGCCTCCAGGGATGGTGCATCCAAGGCTTCTATGGGCAACCTGTTGCAGTGTCTCACCACCCTCAAGAGTAAAGAATTTCTTCTTAATATCTAATCTAAATCTACCAGCAGCACTGCCACCAGGGAGGAGAGGTCCCAGGGTGCGAAGAGCCGTGGTGTTGTCCCCAACCCGTGACCGCAGCCGGAACCTGACCAGAAGAAAACCAACGTGCTGAGATTTCCTCCGGCCGCATCCGCGCTGAAGGAAACAGGAAAGGTCCGGGAGGAGAACGACGGAAACAAAACACCCCACAGGAGCTGGCGTCTGGGGGCAGAGGCGTAAGGGGCCACCACCACCTCCTGCTCCAGGTGCAGGGCCGGAAAGAGCAGATGGGGATGTCCTGGAAAAGCCATGCCGGACACCGCGGGATGCCTGCTACCAGGAACGGAGCAGCGCTCAGCACCACCACCTGCAGGGAGAACATTGTGGGGTTTTTCCTCCCAGGGTCTTTTTTTGGTGTTTATTTGCTTCTTTTGCCACAGGGGACGTTTCCTGAACACAACAGCGAGAAGGAGGATGAATATTGCAGGGGTGCAGATGGGGAGCTCTCCGGAGCCCACTGAAAGCCACCTGCAAGATGAACTAGTCCATCATGCACCTTCCTCCACGTCCTTTTTGGTGCATGGTAACTTTTTCTCCAGATAAACTGGCAGAAAAAGAACCGTACAGCCCCTAATTCTACAGCCCTGCTGAGATTTAAGGAGTTTGGTGGCATTTAGGGAACGGGGAAAGGTGCCAGCACGGAGATTCGCAAGCAGGAGGCACTCAGGAGATGGGGAATGAGGGAGAAATAGGGAATATGAGACAACCAGCCAGATAAAAAGAAGAAGAGCACAGTCTTCCCAGCGCTGTGCAAGCCGAGAACGCACCGGAGGCCCCGGTAACATGATCGACCCCTTTTTATCTTTTATGTGCACCTTTTTTCTTTGAAGAGAGGCTGAGGCACAGCCTGGAAAGTGCCTAAAACAGCCCTTTTCGGAGCTGTTTTTCCCTCTGGCGACGGTCCACAACCCTGGTGGGACACAGACCCCGTGCCCACATGAAGATACCCATGACGGTCACTGGTGTGCGTGGGGCAATGCCCCAGAGGTGACACCAGATGCTCCAGGCATCCCTTGAAGAACCCTTTAGCTGCAGGTTTTCCTACCACACGTAACGTCCCGTCTCTCCCCCACCCTCCCCCTGCCAAAAGCAGCCTGAACTTGGGGGGTGCATAATTTGGGGGGTGCATAATTTGGGGGGTGCATAATTCGGGGGATGCATAATTTGGGGGGTGCATAATTTGGGGGGTGCATAATTTGGGGGGTGCATAGATAGGCTTTTTTTTTTTTTTAAAACCCAATTCCTTCTTGCAGCACAAGAGATTTAGCTCATAAAAACACAAAAGGGCACTAAATGTGGAGCACTCTTGGGGGGGGGACTAAAGCCCCCTGCCCATCCCGTCCCTCCCACCCCGTCCCCGGCAGCAGAGGACTCACGGGCAGCCGCTCGCAGCGAGATCCTGGTTTTATGATCCGGGATATCCCCCTCCGCCGCCTTCCCCCGGCAGCCGTCAGGAGCACGGCGCCGACGTCAGAGGCTTTTCCTGGCTTGGATTTGAAGGGAAAGGAGGAAAAAAAAAAAATAGCGGGGAAAAAGTAATAGCAGGCTTCGGGGCTGGCTGCCTCCCAAATATGCCGAGGGTGCATCCCAGAGGGTTTTTTTTTGGTGGGGGGTGAAAGGCTTGGTTGTTTGAGGATGGCTGGTCCACAGGGAAGTCAGGCACCCCGAATACTAGGGGCCAGCTCCCCCCCCCGCCATCCTTCTGAGATTTCTTTTGGCCAGAGGAAAAAAAAAAATAAGCAATTCTGCCTCTGGTGGGGTATTTCCAGGCTTCCTGCCTTGCCCAAGAGGAATAAAAAAATATCCCAAAGCAGCATCCTCACCCCAAAACACACAAAGGGGGGCAAGCTGACCCCAGTGGTGTCCCCCCCCCGGCAACTGCCAAGGCCACGTGCCTCTCTCACCCCGAATTTCTGGCACGGCTGAACACCTGCTCACCTTTTCTTGTGGTTTCTCGCAGCCATTTCAAGCAAATTTAATACTTGTGGCAGGTGTTTGAACGGTAAAATGCAGAATTACCAGGAGTGTGGGCAGCAGCAGCCCCCCCTGAGAAGGGCCCAGGGGGGCTGTCATGACCTCCCCTCCGAGTTTCAGCTTCAGCCTGTGCTGGGGAAAGCTGTTTTTGGGAGAGGAGCAGCCTGTGTTTAGTTTTTCCACAGCATTCCCCAGCAATCGGTGTTTTGGTCCCTGGTCTTCAACCGCCCCATTTTCCACCAGACCTGAACTTTGCTATTTGGCATGTCCCTGCTCGGTGGTGGCACCCTGATGTGAAGATGTCTCTGCGCTGTCTGGTCCTACCTCCTCGCCAAGCCAACGGCAGCCCTGACCAAAGGGCATCGACAGCCCTTCCTGCGTCATCAGCGCGTCTTGCACAACCCCCAACACCAACCGGCCGCAGTGGCTTTGATGGACATTTGTTGACGAAGAAGGGGGCTCCAGGGGACTCAATCTACCCAACAGGTGGATTTCAACCTTCAGATAGTGCTGAAAGAACACCCTGCTCCACAACATGCTGGGGATGGAAAGACGGGAGAGAATAAAACATGCTCTGTGATAAACCCCATGGAAAAGTCTTCCCTGGTGGCATCAAGCTATATCCAGCATTGACCAGAGAAGCCAAGCTCTGGAGAAAGGCAGCTATTCCAAGTCAACGGCACCAGGTTGAGATAGGGTTTGCAAGTCCTTGAGCTTCCTTCACCATTCAGACCCCATGCTCTCAGGGGTTGTCCTCCCAAACCATCTTACCCTTGCTCCCCAGAATTGAGTCTACCCATTTCACCCCATGGAAACAGGTTGACACATACTGTGACCAACTGCTGGTGGGCGGCAACACCACTGGCCCTCTCCATTGCAGTGGGCACTGAAGCACTTTTGAAGGCAGCCACCAGCCCATGGGGACAGTGCTGCATGGAAAACCCTTGGATGGCTCCTCCTTATCCTCACCAGCCCTGACTGCTGACACCTCCCAGCAGAAACCACAGCCCTTCCAGGGCTGTCCCCTTTCCAGCAGGATGGAACAGAGATGCTGCATGCAGGTAATAAATGCCCCTCCAGAGCTACTAATAATATGGAGAGACACTGGGGGAAATGTGATGGGTGTCAGCCAGGATTATTAAAAGCCACGAAGCAAGTGAAGGGAGGTGGGAAGATGCCCTGCTCCAGCGTGGGATGCTGCAAGGTCCAACCGTGCCCAGACATGCTGCAGACCCCCATCACGCCAAGCTCCTGGCTTATCCCATCAAGCCCAGGTCCTGCAGAGAAGGTTTTCCATGCAAACCCCTTCCAGAAACCTCCGTATCTCCAGCAAAATGCCCATGGCACAGCTCCCTGGTTGTGGTGGGACACACAGCTCTGTGAAGGCAACACATCAGCAAAGCTCTGGGGATAAAAGCGGGGTACCTCCGAGCTGCTGGTTTGGGATGCAGGACCATGGGTACGGTCTGATCCTGTCCCCTCTCCTACCTGCCCCTGGCCACCGCCAGCAGCAGGGACAAAACCCTTTGGTCTGAGCCGCTGCTGCTCTTGCACAAGAACCCAGTGCCAAGGGACGCTGTGCCGGCGGGCGCCGAGAGGCCTCCCCCACCCACGAGAGCTTGCAGAGCAAATAAAGGTGGTTTTCTTGCAAATAGGAGATCAAAGGGGACGAAACGCCCAAAGTTACAGCTGTTCTCGCTGGCGGGACTCAGCGTTGCCCCTCATCCTCGTCCCAATTTACACCCCATCAAGATGGGAGACAGGGGGACAGACTGGAAGGGAGGATTAAGCATCACTTTGGAGGAGGAAACTTGAGCCAGTGCAAAGACTTTTTTCCCTTGTCCTGTAGTGACAGGGTCTTAGTTACCTTTAAACTAAGAGGGTAAATTTAGATTGGACATAAGGAAGAAATTCTTTATGATGAAGGTGATGAGACACTGGCCCAGGTTGCCCAGAGAAGCTGTGGCTGCCACATCCCTGGAGGTGTTGAAGGCCAGGCTGGATGGGGCTTTGAGCAACCTGCTCTAGTGGAAGGTGTCCCTGCCCGTGGTCATTTCCATCCCAGACCATTCTCTGATTCTATGACTGCCCAGTGGCCAGGGTGGTCAGGTGGCACCGCAGCCCTTCCATGAGGCTCTCCATGCCAGCATCCTCCCAGCTCACCTCTTCATCGAACGGATTCCAAACTGGATTCAAGATTTGCCAAGGGATTAAAAATCCTTGCTGGAACAGGACTCTCTGAGCTTTAGGAAAATGTGCTGAAAACCCCTTTTGCAACAGGACCAGAGTCCTACAAAGCTGCAGCTCAGGATATGGTCTTGGGCTGCAAAAATCCTCTGTTCGAATCAAGTTGGTCTCCCTCCAGATTGCAAACCAGAAGCAGAAAGTTGGCCACCGGTGCTTCAGATGAGCACGTTTTAAATCCCATCCTCACTTGCAACCAATGGTGCTCTGTCATGCCAAGGCTGCTCCTGGCTACTCTTTGAGGCAAAACCGGCTAAAAATGGAATTGACAGCAAACTAGAGGGATCTGGGAGGTTCTTGTCACTTTAATGAACCATCTTTCAATACATAAGATGAAGAGAGCTGTCTAATCATATTCCTGTCACTCACAGGAAGGATTTCCAGCAGTGGCTTTACAAAAGCCAGCAAACGCCCTGGCATCTCAGAAGGAGAAACTGCAACGATTTGCATGAGCAAAAAGCCTGATCCAAGTAGATGTCAGAGCTGCCATGGGATGCTGCTACTTGCTCCTCTCCCCATCCCAGCAGGAAAAGCAAGGAGAAGGTCATGCAGCACAGCCCAGCCAGCTCCGATGGACCGTGCCCAGGTGATCCTGGACAGCGTTTAAGAAGGACAACATCCTCAGGGGAATGGCATAAAGAGAAGAGAAGCCAGGATTCACAGAATGGTTTAGATTGGAAAGGACCTTAAAGGTCATCTAGTTCCAACCCCCTGCCCTGGGCAGGGACACCTCCCACCAGCCCAGGTTGCTCCAAGCCCCATCCAGCCTGGCCTTGAACCCCTCTAGGGATGGGGCAGCCACAGCTTCTCTTGGCAGCCTGTTCCAGTGTCTCACCACCCTCACAGTAAAGAATTTCTTCCTAATATCTAATCTAAATCTTCCCTCTTTCGCTTTAAAACCGTTACTCCTCATCCCGTAGCTACACTCCCTGATAAAGAGTCCCTCCTCATCACCCTGTATTCCCTTCAGGGTCCATAAGGTCACCCCAGAGCCTTCTCTTCTCCAAGCTGAACAACCCCAATTCTCTCAGCCTGTCCTCACAGCAGAGGTGCTTCAGCCCTTGGATCATCTTTGTGGTCCTCCTCTGGCCTCACTCCAACAGGTCCATGTCATTCTTACATTGGGGGTCCCAGAGCTGGACGCAGTACTCCAGGTGGGGTCTCCTGAGAGTGGAGTAGAGGACCAGATTCCACCCCCTCTCCCCACTGGCCACCCTGCTGGGGATGCAGCCCAGGATGAGGGTGGCTTTCTGGGCTGTGAGCACATGTTGCCAGCTCATGTTGACCTTCTCATCCACCAACATCCCCAAGTCCTTCTCCACGGGGCTGCTTTCAATCCATTCTTAGCCCAGCCTGCATTTGCACCTGGGATTGCCATGACCCAAGTGGAAGACCTTGCACTTGGCCTTGTTGAACTTCATGAGGTTTGCACGGGCCCACCTCTCAAGGTCCCTCTAGATGGCATCCCTTCCCTCCAGCATGTCAATGACACCACACAGCTTGGTGTCATCGGCAAAGCACCAAACCACTTCACGAGGTTTGCACGGGTCCACCTCTCAAGCCTGTCCAGGTCCCTCTAGATGGCATCCCTTCCCTCCAGCATGTCAATGACACCACACAGCTTGGTGTCATCGGCAAACTCGCCCAGGGTGTTCTCAGTCTCAAGGTTTACACCCAGGAATCCAATTGCCAAGCATCACATGAACATTGCATCAAGTGGGGGACACCATATCCCATGGGAATGGTGCACCCAGAAAAACCAAATCTAACAGTGGGACGTTGCAACACAAAAGGACAACGTGGAGGTGAAGCAGTCATCACACAGTGCTTTTCAGGCTGGAGGAGACCATAGCCAGCAACGCCACGCTGCTTCTCCCCGAAACGCCAAAAGGTTTGCAAGAGGGTGTCTGGCTGCTCAAGAAATGCCCAGAAACGCTCGCTCATGAGCATACTTTGGCTTTGACTTTCTTTCATCAGGATATTTGCATAAATCTGGTGCTGCCTTTAGGGAAATGCAAATTCCCTGCAGGAGGGGAAGCGTTTGAAGGCGCTGGTGGCTCAGACGCGTCGGGCAGGGAAGCAACGCTTTTATCACCTGAAAATAAAACACAAGGCTCAGATGTGGAGCCTCCCCACCCTGCTCAGCAGGAAAACTTCCTTAGCTCCTCCGGCCGGATCCAGCAGGGATGGGACAGGCAGGACGCGGCGTTTCATCCCTGCTCGGCACATCCTCCCCGGCCCCGGGGATACGCTTTAATGGCCTGGAGACACGCAAGCTCCTCCAGCTCCTGGATGGTTTCAGAGGTGTTTTGACACCCTGGCGTGGGTGGCATTTCCCAGCCACCCTTGCTGCGCTGGAGCAGGCTCTAACCAAGCTGAAAGCCAATGAATTTCCCGGGATAAATTAAGCCACAGCCCTAAATTCATCACTTATGATGAAGCCAGCAGCCAGCTACTGATGGTAGGAAATGTTTTTTGGGGATGCAGGTGCTTGTGCTCTGCCTCTGTGTGGGTAGGAAAGGCAAAGGAAGTGAATGAAAAAGAAACCCAAATAACAAGCAAAAAGCCAAAGCTGTTGTGCAGGGAGAAGTTCTGGGCTCCCCAGTTCAAGGAGGACAGGGAACTACAGGAGAGAGGGTCCAGTGGAGGCTACAAAGATGATCGAGGGACTGAAGCATCTCTCTGATGAGGAAAGGCTGAGGGACCTGGGGCTCTTCACCCTGGAGAAGACTTAGAAAGGACCTCATCAATGCTGAACAATATCTAAAGGGCGGGTGTCAAGAGTATGGGGCCAGACTCTTAGAGAGGGTGTGGAGTCTCCTTCTCTGGAGATCTTCCAAACCCGCCTGGATGGGTTCCTGTCCAGCCTGTTCTGGGTGACCCCGCTTTGGCAGGGGGTTGGATCTCCAAAGGTCCCTTCCAACCCATTCCAATCCATTCTGGGATTCTGTGATAGGCTCTTCATACAAGACCCAAAGGTGAGGCAAACCCATGAAGCCTCAGCCCAACCAACCCAGTGATGCTCCAACCATCTCATTGGAGGCTCCTGGAGGCCGAGTCATTGCACCGGCCTCTGAAAAACCAGTGGGACCAGCCCTGCCTCATCACGGGGCATCACAAACACAAGGCACTACTCCCACAATAACACTGGTGGCATGGGCCACGAGCAAAATGGGACCATGCCTAAAATCCAGGCTGCCCCGTCACCGTCCTTTCTCCTCTCCATTCCCTCTGCACTCACCAGGCACCACAGATCCCTTTTCTTGGACTCCTCGCTCGGCGGTGCTGGGTGCTCCTCCACATACGGGCTCTACAGGAGATCCATGGGACCTACCCTGGGTGCTCCTGGTCTGCCAAAACCAGAGGTTGTCAGGAGTGACTCGGCCGAGCGGGTTAAATACTTAATACTTCCTTTGAGATCCAGCCAGAAGAGGCCAGGGTGGTCTCAGCCTCTCCACTCCCAGGGGCACACAGGATGGTTTCAGCCTGGGAAGGGAGGCAGACAGCTATTCCCAATCCTGCCTGTCACGGGTGCACCCTGGGGAGGGTTTTTCTCCATCTCTTTTTCATGCCGCTTCCTGAAGAGCCGGGCTGCAGCAAACAGAAAACGCAACGTCGAGGAAAACCCACAGAGACCTTGCAGAAGTGCAGAAATACCCAGTGCTGACTTAGAGCTGGATCAATTCCCCCATTATAAGCTCCCGTGGTACGGAGGAGCAGCTAAATGAGGGCATTCCTATTAATATATCCGTCTCCACGCCGAAATTTGTACTATTTTAACTATCTTAGCACAAAAAAACACACTGTGGTGCCCTACAGGAGCTGTGCGGAGAGTTCTCCCAGCAGGCAGCAGAAAGGACGCTTTGCTGTTTAACAAATAATTTAAATTTGGCATTACACATGACAACCGGCAGCAAAACCAGCCCAGGGATGGGCTGTCCCACCATGGTTCAGCCCGAGGGCCACCAAAAATGTCCCCTCCAGATATAGGCCATGGGGGTCATCTGCTCCAGGACCAAGTTTTACTCCCCCTTGGTTTTACTCAGCCTTAACTGGTACGAAAGCATCAAGACCAGTGATTGATGCTGATTGATTGATGATGACCAAGTGGTTGATGGTCACCTTGGTGAGGCCACGCAGGAGCTGATCTCACCTTTAATTATTAAATAAAAAAATACAAAAAAAGAAGAAAAAAGCCTATTTTCAGATGGATGTGTTCCCACCCCGTGTCCCAGCAGACGGGCAGCTGGGCTGGCGTGGCTCCACGGGCAGCACGGGGACAGGGACGGGCGGCCAAGGGCTGCTAATTGAGCGCTGTAATTAAACGCCGAGGCACGGCGTGAAACTCTGCTGCACGTTCCCAGGCGGGAATTTCCCTGGCGTTTTCTTTTATCAGCTGGTCGATGTAACACTTCCCACCCCCTTTCCAGATCTACCCGTAAGTGTCGTTCGTCAAGCAGATGGAGCACATCCTCTCCGCCATCATCAGCACGCCCTGGGCAGGCACTTAGTAGAAACACAGTAGGACTTCCCCCAAGCTCTATCCATGTCTTGCATTTGCTCCACCCCATGGTGGCACCCCAAAGACTTGAGACATCACCAAGAGGCTTCCTGGCAGGGTTTGGAAACACCAACCCAGTTCTCCTGTGAAGCTGGACCTGCATTTGGATGGATGCACCCATGAAGCCTTCACCCAACCCAACCACAAAGGGGCACCTGCTCCAAATCTGCTCCCAGGAGACCAGTACAGCCCACAGGTCTTGGACTGGGGTAAGACTAAGATTTTGGTTAATGCCTATGATTAACTCTGAGCTCACCCACTTTGCCAGCACAACGCCACTGTCACAGGCATCGCTGTCTCCAACACTGGTGATGGCCACCAACCCCTCACCAGAAGCACCATCCTACTGGCCTGTGGCCACAGCCCCAAGGACAAGGCTGATTCCCAGCCACTGGGACCACAGGGGCATCCCTTTGATGCCAGGGCAGCGATAAAACCCTGGTCCTTGACCCGTGCGCTTCAATAAAGCAAACAAGAGCTCAATGAGATCTCAGCTAACTTTAGTAGATGCCAATTTTAGCAGCTCGCGGGAGGAACTGCTGCCCAGCTGTGGGCATGACGCCTCTTCTGCATTTCATCCCTCTCACAGCTTCAGGCATATATTCTGATTTTTTTTTTTAGCGCCTGAAGACAGCTTTGGGGAATATATAGCAATTTTTAAAGTAACAGAGGAAAAAAAAAAAAAAAAAAGAAGCATTTTAAGAGGATGTGGGGGAAAAAAAGCCTTATTCTGAAAGAGCACCCACCAAAAAAACTGCAGTAATGAGATTTGATGGCAAAAACTGCACCCACGTGCAGGACGCCCCAGCTGGGGGCTTGTTATCTCGGGGGAAAGGAGTAAGTTTAGGTGGCTGTGTCATTTGCAGAGCTTATTGCACATTTGCCATCACTCAGATGGGCTTAAAGGATGGTATTTTTTTCAACTGTCATTTCTGGAAGTGATTTATCATGCCCCTACACTTTAGCAAAAAGCCATGGGATGAGGGATGCTCCAGAGCAGCTCAGGGATCCACAGCAAGATATGTTCATGTGAGATTAATCCAGCTTTAAATCACCAGATTTTAAGTCAAACTTTTAGTCTCCAAATCACGCCTTTTTTCAACGAGTTCATTTTCAGGAAGCTGCCCTATACACTCGCCTCAAGAAATGTTTCTCTCTGGCTGGTGTCCACCAGATCAGATAGTTGGGAGTTTATAAGTTCATAACTTGAACCCAAGTCAGAAAGTTTCGCCTTTCATTTTCCAGAGCTGATTCACGGCCAGCCTGGCCCGAAACGTGGGGCTCGCTTCAAACTCGCTGCCGTTTCAGAGTTCATTTGCAGTTTAGAGCCATGTTCTGCTCCTGCCCAACATCTCCCACCTTCTTGTCCCAGCTCAGCCCTGGCACTTTCCAGCACGGCTTGTACCTGCGCTCCCCAACGCCTGCGTGGACCCACCTTGTTGACCTCGATCGAGAGAAATGCCCCTGGATTTTGCTTCTTGGATAGAAATTCAGAGGGATGTCAAACAAGGATTTTGGTCCTGGGGCTAGATATTGTGGGCTGCCCCCTGCCTGAGTGATCACCCTCCACGCCAAGTGTGGGCAGCAGAGCCAGGGCACACCACCTCCCACTTTTATTTTTATCTCTAAAGTGGGCATTTGAGCCTTTTCCAAACGGAGCTTTTTCTCCTCCACTACACCAATACAAGGACTCGAGGCTTCCTCAATCTCACTGTAAGACTGGCTGTGTTTCTCCTCTGCAAAGTCAACAAGAAGAGCAGCCAGCTTTTTGGCTCCCTCGGAAACTCTGCGGTCCAAGAAAATCAGACGAAACATTTGAATACGCTCAAGCTCGCTCGTCAACAGTCTGATTTCTGAGGGACCTGACCCTGCGTTCAGGCTGACCGACGCTGCACCGACAGCAATATTTTTGGGTCCTGTGTGAAATACTCCTGCAACAGCCCCCGCTGCCAAGTCTTGCAAAAGTTCCCAGGGCTGAGGGGCTGCCGCGGGATGTGAGGAAGGAGCATCCATCGCAGGGTTCATGTGAGTTGCTGAAACATCTCAGGTCACTGGGGAAGGGCCAAAAGCGGGGAGAGACATTCACCACTTAAATACAACCCAGTAAAAGCACCAAAATATGACTGCCTGACATTTCACATCCCCTGTCACAGAAAGGGTGAGGTTGGAAGGGACCACCTCCAACCGATGAAGCATCACCATGGGCATCTCACCATTGATGCCTTCGCACCTTCATGGACACCCTGCAGAAGAGACAAGGCACCACATTCACGGAATCACAGAATTGTCAGAGTTGGAAGGGACCTTCTAGAGATCATCTAGTCCAACTCCCCTGCTCAAGCAGGATTGCCCAGAGCACATCACTCAGGATGGCATCCAGGCAGGTCTTGAAAAGCTCCAGAGAAGGGGACTCCACACCCTCCCTGGGTTCCCATTCATGTATCCCAACATGCCTTGATGGACAGATGAGATTCTCGGTCCTGGCTACTTGGATTGTGCTCCTCTCAGGAAATTTAGCATCTAAAGTACATGTCTAGTGTTAAAGGATATAATTTCCTCTTCTCTTTGCCCTGCCCAAGGTTACCAAAGGACACGGACCCACACAAAGGGCATCCCAGCCCATCCTGCAGACGCAGACCTCCTTGCGCAGATGCCCCCTCTCAGCTCCAAGCATCACCAAACTCCTCCTGTGGGGTCCTTCATGTGATGGGAAAAGCACCCCTCAACCCCAAAACGCTGTCATCACCCCGAATTCTCCATGAAGTCTTGTCCGCAAAGCCCGTCTGAGGCGCGGTGCCCGGTCACGGCCCGGGGACGAGGCATCCGGCCGAACCCGCAAGGTGGAAAGTTCAAGTGGTTGCTGTTTATTTGGCTTTGCAGAGAGCAGTCGCCCAGCCTGAACGTAGGCCAAGCACCTTCCCATCGCAGGAAGCGCCGTGGGAGTCTTTAAATAACCACCAGTGGTCAGGGCTTTGGTTTACAGCTCTGCTGGATGGAAAACCACCCCTCACACAACATCTGCTTCAGCTCTCTCCTAGGTATAAAAGGCATCTGCTTACCGCCCTACCCCCTAGGTCTCTATCTCCACACCCACCAGGCCCACGTGCTTCATGGAAGCTTGCTAGAAGCAGAAAATAATCTCCCAGCATAAGCATAAAAACACATATGGGCTTTTCCTCCCTTGTGCAAGATGAATTGCATGTCCTATAGTCAAAGCTTTGCTTTGCTTTTGTGTAAATTAGCAGCTCCTTGGGGCTCTCCTCACCCTCCCTGTCCTGCTGTTAAGGTCAGAGAATCATAGAATTGTCTAGGTTGGAAGGGATCTCTAAGATCATCAAGACCCATCAACCTAACACTGCCAAAACCACCACTAAACCATGTCCCTCAGCACCACGTCCACCCATCCTTTAAATACCTCCAGGGATGATGACTCCACCACTTCCCTGGGCAGCCTGTTCCAATGTTTGATAACCCTTTTGGTCTAGAAATTTTTCTTCATATCCAATCTAAACCTTCCCTTGTGCAACGTGAGGCTATTTCCTCTTGTCCTATTGCTTGTCCATATTGAACTCCTCACCATACTTCCAACATCCACCTGCAGCTTTTCTTCACCACTATAAAGTGCTCCTCACTTTCCTGCCACCAGGCTGCCAGTGCGTAGGGTTAAAACCAAGAACAAAGAATAAAGTCTTTCCCCAAGAAGAAGCAGAAAATGCCAAGATCCCCCCAAAAGGCTTTCTCATGTATTTCCCTGGGGGATTTGAAGCCAGAAACCTTGCCAAGGCTGGGGCTGAAAGGGTCACCCAACAAATCCTTCTTTACCGATGGAAAGTTCCCAAACGCTGTTTGCTGGGAAGCCTGGCTAGTTTGGGATTTTTGGCAACATAGACGCTCTGGGGAATAGAAATGAGTTTTTTTACCTATAGCTGTCATTAACAGATTAACCTAAAATGACGGCTGGCAAGAGGAAGCTCCGTAAACAAGCAAAATAGCTTTTTACAGTCAGAAAACAAGACCTTGCCCTGACCTCCTCTTGGGCAGATTCACTGGCGCGCAACAAACCAGTATTTTATTCTAAATAGCACTTGTAAAAAGTAAAAAAAGGCTGCTTCCTTGACACTTAAGTCAGGTAAGGACACAGCGGGCTATTCTGCCTTATAAATAAGCCTGCTCTTGTATACACATGCGTTTTAAAATAAGCTTATGAAATGTAAACACACAAGACTTTACAAAAAATAATTCAGCTTCACTGAAACCATTTAATGGGGGCTGAGCCAGGCTTCCTTCACCATCTCAGAGGTCTGCGCAGGGGACGCTAACTTAGACCCAAAAACCCCCTTTAGAGACAGATATAACACTCTCACAAACGTGCGATTTCACCTTTAATTTTTGCATTCCCTGGCAGGGCTGACTAAAAAAAAAGAATAAAAAATGCAAAAAGGATTGAAATACGGTATTTTTCCTAATGACCCATCCCTGGGGCTGCATTTTTGCCTTGGTTTCAAAGCATGAGGTTACAGGAAGGAGAGGTTGGGGTGGGAAGAGTTCCTTCCAACCCATAGGTACGTGAGCATGTTCCATGCTGCCCACCCTCTTTGCACTGCTGAGATGGGTGATTTTTCTATTTGTCCCTCTATTTGTCCCTACGCTTCAGGAGAGGAGCCAACCATTAAGAAATCTGGGCTGTAAAAATAAACCCTGGTCTTGGCTTCGAAGGGGCAGGTGCAAGGGGAGAAACTATTTTTAACCCTTATTTCACAAGAGGGGAATGCCGGGACCCCTCTGCGCAGGGCTTGCCTGAGTTTAGAAGATTTATTTGGAGGTGGTGGTGGTGGTGGGGTCTGACGGGTGGTTAATCCTGGTGCTGGGGGATCAGACATCAAAGCATTCCTGGATCTGCTGGGGAAAGGGGAAAGGCATCAGACGGCGGCTCTGGCTCTTCCCTGTGCGGCTGCTCGGATAACAGGCGGCACAGACCTGATGTCTACAGCTCTCCATAACCCAGGAAAGCTGTCAAGATGTCTGAGCAAGTTCCTGGGGCTGGATCTTCCCACTTGATTTGCTGGGCTTCCATCCTGCCGCAAGCACAAGCCACGTAAACCATGAGAAGAGGAGCTGGGGATGCCCAGTGGAAAATAATACGACCCCAGTGGAGACCCATCGCTGCCACCAGCCAGAGAAGGTGTGAGTGACTTTCTTCCACACTAGGAAGACCCAGACAAGCATCCTTTAGGGTTTGGACTTCACTCCCTCCCTAACTAATGGAAAGGGTAGTTGCCATGTATGTGGAGCAAACCAACATCTGGAGGTATCTCGCCATCCCTTATCCTAACTATGGTAGGAGCACGGGGCAGTCACCTCCTTAATTTAAGAGATAAGGTAGGATAACTCCCAGCCTTGGTGTGCTTCCATCAATTGCACTGGAAATAGGTTCTTTTGATCTGTTTTTGCTGAGACCGTTCTTATGCCTTAGGACCTTTCCAACCACCCCTTGGCACCATGGTGTTAACCAAAGTCCTAGCCATGAGGTGGAGGAGAGCAACCTTGAAGAACCAGAGCTTTGGTAGGATCCTACCAGCTGAAGGAGACAGGCTCAAGGAGCACACCTCAACAATGGAGATGGCAGAGAGCTGTATGAGTAGTTTTACCTCGAGCTTGACTGAGTATTGGTTTGGGGGGATAATTAGAATAAAAGCTAGAAAACCAATTTGCACTGAAGGCTGCTTAAAGTCTTCTGCCATTTGCTGGGGACACTTTGTTCCCCTGTGGCAGGAACACACTGGTAAATGGAATGGTCTGGCCATCAGAGAATGATCACCAAGAAGTCAAACAGCTGGTCCATCAGTCCCAGGGGAGATTCAGGAAGGACCAGCTTCCTTGACAGAGGAGGCTGTCAAGACAGAGATTTCAGGAATTTGCCCATCATGAGTAGAATATCAAGTGCTGACAAGTCAGGCAAGCTGCAAGATAAGCTCCCGGCGAGCTCACGAGACCAGCAGCTGATGTCCCTGTGTCCATCCCGGGATCCATGGTAGAAGGTTTTCCTACCGCAGACTGAGAATGGTTCAAACATCTTGTGAGCAGTGATCCAAGAGTTAACATCCCACCTTGGAGATGAAGGAGGATTTGGCAGGACCTGAAATCTCATAAAGGGTGGCTAAGGTTAACATTGTCAAAGGCTGGGGCTTAAGACCTTTCCATCCAAGGAACCAAATGGCCCCAGGCAGGCAGACCCATGGGATTTCTGGGTATACCACATAAAACTCCAACCTCATTAAAGCTCCGAAGACCATAGAATCCAGCTCCTGACCTTCTCCAGAGCAGAAAATGACAAAACGTTTCCTGTTATTTATAGCAGCTGGAGAGCCTGATGGGAAAACCCCACTTGTGAAACGTGGGCTGCTTGCCATGGTCGCTCTGCAGAGAACGGTCAAGCTGCTCCGAATTCCTGCCCGATGGACTGCTCCACCCCTGCGGCCACTTCACCTTTGGCAGGGCCACGCCGAGAGGCTGCACGAGAGGAACAGGCGTATGGATCTTGCTCTTGTTGGCTCTCCCAAGTCATGTTTGCATGTCCCCAACACAAGAAAGGACATGGACCTGTTGGAGTGAATCCAGAGGAAGCCATGAAGATGATCCAAGGGAGCACCTCCGCTGTGAGGACAGGCTGAGAGAGTTGGGGTTGTTCAGCCTGGAGAAGAGAAGGCTCTGGGGAGATCTTATAGGCCTTTCCAGTACCTAGAGGGCTACTGGAGAGATGGGGAGGGACTCTTGATCAGGGAGTGGAGTGATAGGATGAAGCGTAATGGTTTTAAACTGAAAGAGGGGAGATTTAGGTTACATACTAAGAAGAAATTCTTTCCTGTGGGGATGGTGAGACACCAGCACAGGCTGCCCAGAGAAGCTGTGGCTGCCCCATCCCTGGAGGTGTTCAAGGCCAGGCTGGATGGAGCTTTGAGCAACCTGGTCTGGTGGGAGGTGTTGGAACTAGATGATCCTTAAGGTCCATTCCAACTTGAACCATTCTATGATGATTCTATGAATTCAGCAAGCCCGAGCATCCCAGGAGAGAGGGCTTCAGCTGTGGAGCTACCAGGGACCTGGCAGGTCTTGAGGAGGACCTTTCAACCATGTCAGACATCACCTCAATGTGGCTGACCTTACCTTGGAGGTGTTTGTCACCCTTTCAGGGAAACTTGAGAAGGCGGCACAGCCCTTTTGCCCGCCTCCACCTGGTGCTACCCACCTCCTCAAAGCATGGTGGGACAGGCGCTGGCATGTTTCTTTGCTGGCAGCCCAATTTCCACCACCCTGGCACGCACCGGAGGTGCTTTCCAGCGCACTTAGTCACGCAGATGCAGCAAACCTGGCAGCCCAAGGCAAGTTCTTCCTTCAACGGGATGGGCTTCGCCGCCGGCTTGTTGGGTGAAGAGCCTCCCAGCACCGGCCTGGCTCTCGAAACGAGCGTTTGCTGTCACGCTGTCGAGGAGGATTCCCACAGCTTCTGTCTTGGGCCGGCGCCAGGGCGGGTTTTTCTGCTCATTTCCAGGCCGAGGGAAGCAAGCTGTTCATCACACGCTGCCGCGAGAGGCTGTGAAGGAACCTTCAGCCATGACAGGAGCAGCCGGCGCTGGAGCTTGCCAGGCTCAGCTGCCAGGACAGCAGCTCTTTGGTGGAAATGCTGCGATGTACCACCAGACCATGAACCGACCACTGCCCTGCCACAGTCTAAAATAAGCCACCGGGCTAGGGGAACAACAGGCAGACCACATCTCCCCTGCCAACGCAGTGGTCAACGTCTGCTGAGATTGACGACCCTGCTGGGAGCAGCACAGGTCACACCCTTGAACTTCACCTTCACCATGAAGCTGTTGTTCCTTCCCAGCCAATTCAGCTTGTGAGCAGAAACCTGAATCTAGGGACCCAGAAGTCTCCTTATATTCATAACAGAACAGTTTGGGTTGGAAAGGGTCTTTAAAGGCCATCTAGTCCAACCCCCCTGTGCAATGAGCATGGACGTCTTCAACCAAATCAACACAGACTCTTTCAGGTCACCCTAAAGGAGTCACCTGGTGCCTGGCTTCTTGGGAGGCTTCTCTCATCCTTGTCTGGCTGCCACAGCTCCACTGTTGGCGAATCCCCATGCTCCCATGGCCACTGTGGGAGACTAAGATCCCTACACACCACATCCTGAGCAACAAAACCCCAAACCATGGCCAAGACCCTAGGTGCATCTCCAAAGAAACCAGGCAGATCTTCTCCCAGGGAGATCTTGGCCCTTGTGATAGACAAGCTCCTTCTAAATACCCCCAGGCGGTTTGCCTGCAACTCCAATTAATAACACCATATTTTGTCAACAAAGTCAGGTCAGCAGCAATTCATAGACTTCACGCTGGTTAACCTTTTTCCACCAAACAAGCCCAGGGATATTTTGACTCCCTGCCCTTGAGAAGTTTATTTGCGTAGGACCCGTCCATTTACCAACTTCTGGCACTGAAAAGACGCACAAGGAGCGTAACCGCTTTCTAATAACTGGGGAAAGGCTTTATGGATGTGGCCGGGGCTCCCCAGCGCTGGAGTCAGAAAAGCAGAGACCTGCCAAAGCTGTCTGAAAGAGTCCAAGAGGCTTGTCAGTAGCTCGGGAGAGAAACCAGGGTGAGCGCAACGGCCCAGCCATCAACCCCTGATTGCAACAAGATCTTCTGCAGAGAACTTGTAAGAGTTCTTCTTGCTGGAGGCAAAACATGCTGACTGGGGTCACAGAGCCCCAAAAGAAGAGCCAACGGAGAAGTCACATCAGAGAAAGCCACCCCTACTTTCAGCTTTTTCCATGTCCCATCACCCAGGAGATGACCGAACACTAAACCAGTTCAAGCTTCCCCAGTGCCCTCCACTGCCCAGGACCACATCTCATCATCTGATGCTCCCACCTTTTTGAAGCAACAGCGGGTGCAAAGAACGAGGCCAAGAAAATGGACTATCTTAACCTTTGCTGGCAAGGATTTCGTGCCTTACAGAAGCAAGAAGATGAAGAAAGATTTCTTCCAAGATCTTCATCCCAAGACGCGTGGGATGCACCTTTCACCGTGCGCTGCCGCAGCTCACAGATGTTTCTGCTCCAGGCAGCCCAGAAACCTTCACCAGGATTCAAAAAGGGTTGGGAAAAAAGGGATTTAACTGAGACTCCTGGGCTCTCCTGGAAAATGATTTACAGATGCTGCAACTGGCTGGCGTGCTCTTCACCCAGACAGAACAAGCATCTGGCAGGCCCATTATTCCTGCCTTGCGTTGGAGGGTGTGTCCTGGAGATTTATTGTCCAGATAGAAAAGTGACTGAGCTCTGTCCCAGGAGCACGGTAGAGGGAAAAGCAAAGAAGTTCTCCATGAAAGAGCCTGCTTATCACAACGGCAATTATTTGCACATGAAGGGGAGGCCAGGAGGGCAATGGCACCCCAGGGTGACATAGGGGCTGGCTCCAGTAGGTGCTGCCAGCTGGAGGAGGGTGTCTGGTGTGGTGGGGGAATAGCCCTCCTGGAAAGGGGCAGAGAAAGCTGTGCCTTTTAACAGCAGTTGGGATATTTTCTCCGGCGCATTCCTCTCCCTCCAGTAATCTCGTGGGAGCGTGGAAAGATGGGTTGTGAAACCCAGTTCCTCCCTGCTGGCAGCCCCGTGGGGACTCCAGTGGCCAGAGCAGCCTGACATGGGGGACAGACAGGCGTCCATCACATTGCAAACGCCCAGACACTGATAATTAAACTGGGTGGTGAGGAGAAAGCCTTTCCCACCACATACCTCCTTCCCTGGCCTGGCTTGTCCCTGGAGTAGGGGTGGACTTGGGCAGAGCTTCTCAGACTGGGGCAAAGGATAGCAGCACACTCAGCGTGATGCAATATTTACCTCTTCCTGAGATTTGGGTGAGGGCATGCATTTTGCATCACTTCGGGTTGTATTTGCTCAGGGATAGAAAGTTAAATCCTCCAGATTTTGGAGTAAACCCCAGTTCAGTAGCTGGGAGAAAAGGCCGAAAGGGGGATGCACTGGGCCTGGAGGAGCCACCCAGGAGCAAGTGGGATCTTGACATCTCCATCCATCCCACCGATGGCCAGCGGTTGGTCAGGATGCTGATCACAGAATCATCTAGGCTGGAAGAGACCCTCGGGATCATCGAGTCCAACCATCTACCCTAAAGTTCTCCCCTACACCATATCCCCCAACACCACATCTAAACGGTTCTTAAACACGTCCAGGGATGGTGACTCAACCACCTCCCTGGGCAGCCTATTCCAATGCCCGACCACTCTCTCTGTGAAGAATTGTTTCCTAATGTCCAGTCTAAACCTACCCTGGCGCGGCTTGAAGCCATTACCCCTTGTCCTATCATCTGTAACTTGGGAGAAGAGACCGATCCCCGCCTCTCTACACCCTCCTTTCAGGTAGTTGTAGAGCGCGATAAGGTCTCCCCTCAGCCTCCTCTTCCCCAGACTGAACAACCCCAGCTCCCTCAGCCTCTCCTCATAAGACTTACCTTCCAGACCCCTCACAAGCTTCGTTGCCCTTCTCTGGACCCGCTCCAGCACCTCAATGTCTTTTTTATGGTAGGGGGCCCAAAACTGGACACAGTACTCGAGGTGGTGTCTCACCAGTGCCGAGTACAGGGGGACGATCACCTCTCGGGGCCTACTCGCCACACTGTTCCTGATACAGGCCAGGATGCTGTTGGCCTTCTTGGCCACCTGGGCACACTGCTGGCTCATGTTCAGCCGACAGGTGACCAATACTCCCAGGTCCTTTTCTGTCAGGCAGCTCCAGCCACTCTGCCCCCAGCCTGTAGCGCTGCAGGGGGTTGTTGTGACCCAAGTGCAGGACCCGGCACTTGGCCTTATTGAACCTCATTCCGTTGGTCTCAGCCCATCCATCCAACCTGTCCAGATCCCTCTGCAAAGCCTCTCTCCCCTCCAGCAGATCAACACTCCCACTCAATTTAGTGTCGTCTGCAAGTTTGCTGAGGGTGCACTCGATCCCCTTGTCCAGATCATTGATAAAGATGTTAAAGAGAACAGGTCCCAGTACCGAGCCCTGTGGGACACCACTCGTGACCGGCCGCCAACTGGATTTGACTCCATTCACCACCACTCTCTAGGCCCGGCCTCCAGCCAGTTTTTAACCCAGTGGAGAGTCCTCCCATCTAAGTCACGGGCAGCCAGTTTCTCCAGAAGAATACTGTGGGAGATGGTATCAAAGGCCTTGCTAAAGTCTAGGTAAATAACATCCACAGCCTTTCCTTCATCCAGCAAGCAGGTCACAGCCACACGCCGGGCTGAGCCGTGCGCGCCCCCATGACGTGCCTTCGCCCGCCTCTGCTTTCAATTAAAGCCACTAATAATTTTAGCAAGGAAACCCTGAACCAAGCGCATCCTGCGGCAGGCTTGCTAACGCCTGCCAGATGTTCTGCTCCTGGCAGGTGCTGGGGTGGCCACAAGCGTGCAGGTGGCTTTGCTGGGGGAAACTAAGACAAAAAAAATAAAGTTATGGGTCACTGCCATCAAACCAAGTCTTCCAGGCTCAGGAAAACTGAACCGAGCCGGTCCTGGATGCTCTGCAGACTGGGCTGGGGTGAGGCCCCGGGGCTGTAATGGTTTTATTTAGGGCGTGCAATAACCTTTGGCTCCCATTGTATTTGCGTTTGCCAGAAAGACAGTTGGTCTGGCTGGATTAAAGGCAGCGGTAATTACATGCCAGTGCCTCCTCTGCAGCGAGGAGGGGCAAAACGGAAAAAGAAAAACTGGGGTGTCCAACTTCCCCGCTCGCTGCTTCGTGCGGAGATGGCCCCTCGCCCTCCGTGCTCAGCTTTGGGAAGTTACTGACGAGGCAGTCTGAAAAGGAGGAGCAATGTGGAAATCGCTCCCGGTGTCAAAAGGCATTTTGTAAGCAACCAGCTGTATCCCCTGAAGGACACCCTCCGCCTTGCCCAGCCATGGGCCCGGCGAGCAGCCTTCCCCATCTCCCCAAACGCAGGCACAAAATTCAGACCAGATGCTCCAAAACGCCTGGTCCAAGACGTGCCCTTTCATTTGGTAATTGCTGCTTCTGAGGGAGAGGACCTCAAGTGGTCCTCAAATGCTCTGAACAAACCAGACACTGATTTTTGTCCTTTTTGGGCTTCGGAGCATCTTTGGCTTTAGCATCTGAGCCACCATCCTGCTCCCCATCCTTTCTCCCCAGCAGCTAATGGGCAGCCTCAGCCTCCTTGCCAGCATTGGCACCCCTGGGGCTGGTTTATAGCCACCTACTTGCCACCAGCCACGCACAATCCCATTGCAAGGGATGCCACAACACCACTGAGATGGGCACCCCTGCTCCCCCAGTGCCAGCCACGGACGGTGCAGGAAAACCAGCCTGGGGTGTGCAAAAATGAGGTGCAAAAGGGAAAACGAAGATGTTCTTTGCAATAATGGCAGTGATTAACACCTCCACGTAAAATTACAAGGAGAGGAAATCCCCCCATCCATTTATGCTCCGCCCCCCCCTCTAGTTTTAACTTACGCAAGCCTGAATTTAATTGAGGTACATTTGCACTGAGGATTTCCTCTCATCCTCTTCAGCCACTGCGTTTCTAGCTTTGACAAATAAACAGCCAGTCCTCAAACCTCGGGCTCTTTATTGCTTGTGGTTCCTTCCCCCTTCATTTCTACGAAAATGAGTAAGAGGAGCAGAAGGTTGCAAAACATGCACTGACCACCCCTGGCTCTAAATACAGCGAGAAATCAAATAAACGGGGAGAGAGGAAGGAGGAAGACTGACTGCAGGGAGTAAATGCCCAGCTGCACCCACCACAAGTGCTGGAAGCTGTGGATGATGGTTTAGGTGATGAGAAAACCCCACGCAAAAAGCAAAACCAGTGATACCACCGATAAGCACAGGGTGCGATGAGCTTCTCTGGAGCTGCAGCTGCAAAAGAGCCCATGGGCTGCTCAGAAAAAACTCAGGGTGGAAAGCTTAGAATCACAGAATGGTTCAGGTTGGAAGGGACCTTCAAGATCATCCAGTTCCAACCCCCCTGCCATGGGCAGGGACACCTCCCACCAGACCAGGTTGCTCCAAGCCCCATCCAGCCTGGCCTTGAACCCCTCACAGGGATAGGGCAGCCACAGCTTCTCTGGCCAACCTGTTCCAGTGTCTCACCATCCTCACAGTAAAGATTTCTTCCTCATATCTAATCTAAATCTCCCCTCTTTCAGTGTAAAACCATTACCCCTTGTCCTATCACTACACTCCCTGATAAAAAGTCCCTCCCTTGATGTGATGGACTAAACAACCACCACCTGGAGAAAAGGAGCTTGGGGTTCAAAAAATAAAAAAGAAAAATCACTTAACATGGAAAGATGTGATGAGGTCTGCTGGTTTCTCCCCAGGATCTGCTGCTGATCCTTGGCACTGGATTGGCATCGCTCTCCCCGACAGCGGAGCCGAGCGTCAGGGGCAACTGCATTGTACCAGCCCAGCAGCTTCACTGGAAATGGTGAGAGATGAGAATAATCCTGCTAATTAACCGCAGAGCCCAGCTCCTCCTCGACGATGCCAATTTACGCGCGGCTTAATGAGGGCGCGGCACGACGGAAGGACTCCGCAGGGGAATACAAAATCCTGCCTCAAATGGACACACACTGATGCAGTTTAGATTAAGCAGCATGAAAAAAAAAAAGAAAAAGCAAACAAAAATAGGTTCCTAACTAAAGGAAAACTTGGAGGAATTAAGGAGCTGGTGAGTGATGGCACCTGGAGCATCCTTCTTTCCATCAAAGGTAATGGCTGGGCTCCAGTTGTCAAGAAGAAGGCAGGAGTCCAAACTGGGAAGGGCAAACCGGTGTCCCAGCATCACCAGGAACAATCACAGAGCTTCCCAAGAAAGTGCAAAAAAGGCATCCAAGTGCAAATAAAACGGGCAACGAAGAAGTTGAATGTGGCAGGGAAAAGAACGGAGGTGGGAGGGGGTGGAAATGAGACCGCGAGGTGAGAAATTACCACTTTTGGGGGAGTGCAAGCAAGCACCTTGCAGCTCTTCCTACACCCAAAGAGGCTCCCAGCCATCACCCTGAGCGCCAACTTCTGCAAGGTCTCCCGCATGAAGCCTCCAACCCCTCTTTGGCAGGGTTTTAAATCAAAAACTACTGAATCCTGTATGGTCCAGAACACGCTAAAGGGCGGTGAGGAGCCGCGTGCGTATTTTGCTCTGATGAACTTAAGTGCTGTAAATCCACTTCAGCCTTGGAGCAAAGCGCCTGGCACTGCCGTGCACAGGAAACTTCTGCTTCAGAAGACCAGGGCTGAGATTAGCACGAGATTAACACGGCCGGGAGCACGAGCGGTCCTGCTGCTACCTGAGGTTGCCAACCCAAAGGAGAGGGAAGGGCATTACTGAAGGCTACAATAGGGGAAAAAAAAAAAAAAAGAAGAACCAACCCTCATCTTCCACCCAAATGGCTTTTGCATTGCAAAAGAGGATGAAATGAAATTCTAATGAAATGAGATGACGGCTTCAAATTGGAGAGGATGGTCAGGGTGCTCCTTCTGCAGGTTGGGATCATCCCTGGTGAGGATGTGGAGAGGAATCATGGTGGATTTTCCTCTGTAAATGGGAGGATGAGCTGCAGATGTGAGTTGCTGTGGGGCTATTGCCACCCCAGGGATGGAGCAAGGCTGGGCTGGATGGGGCTTTGAGCAACCTGGTCTAGTGGGAGGTGTCCCTGCCCACGGCATGATCTAGATGATCTTTAAGGTCCCTTCCAACTTCAACCATACTACGATAGGGGAAGCCTTGATGCCCTTACTCCTCCCTCCATCCATTCGCAACCAGGAAAAATGGGCTTATTTAGGTTGGCAGACCCACGGTGCTCGGCAGAGCCTGCCAGAGGATAAATACCAGAGCAGGGAAAAGAGCCATCTGAGCTAAAAGCCAGCGCGGGTACAAGAAGAACGAGGCCAAATGGGTACGAGTCATCCACAAATAAATTGAAGCTGGAAAGGAGAGCAGTTTGTATCCGTGTGAGCAGTAAGGCTCCGGCAGCGGCTTTCCCGGAGGACTTGCCAGGGTCAAACGGCTCATTAGTTTTAAGAAGGAAGCTGGCAGGGGCTTTGCATCGTGGCTGCCTGTAACAGTGGGGAGGATCAGCCTCCAAGACCAGCCAAAAAAAAAAAAAAAATTAAATTAAATTAAATTGGTGGGCTGGCTTCGGTGGGATGTGGGTCTTCTGCTCCAGCCCGCATCCCACCCTGCTGCCCTACCTGCACCGGTGCGGTACGGAGGGATGCAAACCACATCCACTGCCTCTTGGAGAGAAGGAAGCTGCAGAGGAGAAAAATAAAAAGCCACGGTTCCCATTTTTCCAGCTGACAGGAGCTTAAAACACCGGCTGGGATTTGGGCTCGGGGCCCTCCGCGTAATTCCACTGGGCTTGTCTCTAGGGCTCTGCCCCCCAAGGACCCTACCAGTGTTTTGGGTTTAATAGCAGGGGGAATCAGACCTACTTGTCAAACGTGTTGCAAACGCCGTGTACCGGGGGGGGGGAAGCTTGAAGAACAAGTCCCCTTTTTATAGCCAGCGCGTTGTATGCTGGCAGCCAGCCTGCAAATTAGAAGGAATTCAGAGAGAAGCAACAACAATAACAACAACAACAAAAAAAAGCCTAAGGGGCTGGAGGGATTAGTTTTGGAGGAATAAAAAAGGGAAAAAAAAAAAAAAGAACTAAGTGTGTGGTCTGCTGGATGCGACTTTGGGCTGGGATTGGACCCACTCTTGCCCCACGCACAACAAATCTCCCTCTGCCATTTGCAGGTTTTCCTACCTGGCCTTAAGATGTGTTTTCTCCTGCCTCAGGAGATGGTTCCACCATGTCCACGCAGGAAAAAAAAAAAAAAAAAATTAAAAATTTACATATGTGGCAGAAAGTTAATGAAGAAGCTGCCAGAGCAAAGCACAGCCCACGAACAAAATGGGTTTGAACCACAGCAATGAAGGGTGCGCGGGGAGGAAACCCCTGCTGTAATGGGGTTTCTAGGGTGGTTTTAGCCCAAACTGGCTCATTTCATTCCCAAGCCCTTTGAAGGTGCACGATCCCTGCCTGGATGTGGCCCTGCTGTCAGCATCCCCACTATCAGGGCACCGAGAGGGGCAGGAGGGCACCCGGATCATGAGTTTGATCACCAGCCCTCAGCCTGGTCACGCTTGCAGTGATGGCAGGGCCCCGGAGAGGGGACTTGGGCAGGAGCCCAGCACTGTCCTTGCAAGGAAAGGCTTGGCTGTCCCCATCTTGGGGCACCCGGGCCTATGGGGACACCCCTGTGACCAACAAGTTGTACCCCCCCACTGTGGAT
Source organism: Calidris pugnax (assembly GCF_001431845.1). Lineage (NCBI taxonomy): Eukaryota > Metazoa > Chordata > Aves > Charadriiformes > Scolopacidae > Calidris > Calidris pugnax. The sequence goes on from NW_015094509.1 coordinate 27,868,451, forward strand.
GCATCACCCCATCGAGCATCAGCGCAGGGGCATCCAGAGCCTTTTGGGGTGGGGACGTGGGGATGAGACAAATTGTCCTCTCTGTTGACCAAAATCCCTGTTTTTCTGCCCATCACGTAAGCAAGCAGGAGGCTGTAAACTGGCACCGACGGGGTGCAAATAAGGAGGGGACACAGAGGCTGGGAAGCCAGGCTGGAAGCCTCCCCTTAAATGCCCCCTAACGCCACCTTAAAAAATAATGAACTGGGGGCAGCAAAGGTTACTGGTTTGGTATGAGAATTTTCATGAGCATGAGAAAAAAAAAGTAAAAAAAAGACCACATTGCTCCAAAGTATTTTTTTTTTCTCTTAAAAAAAGAAAAAAGCAAGCTTCAGGGGCTCTGGGAGAGCAAGGCTCGCTGCAAAGTTTGTTTTGTGTTGTGCCCACGTTACCAAGCAGAGCCGGCCGAGGAATGCACGGCGAGGGGCGCCTGGCCCCCGGGGAAGAGCTGGTGGCCAGGTAGGAGGCCACGGTGAGGGTCGCCGAGCCCCAGGCATCGCCTGCATCCCAGGAACCCTGCTCAGCGACCCACCTTCCCAGTTTAAGGCAAGCTTTGCTTCCAGCAGCACTCCGCTCCTGATGGTTGGGTCGCACACGCAGCTAGTGAATAAACATAATATATACATTAAGAGAAAAAAAAAAAAAAAAACTAAAAAAACCCAAAAAAAAGTGTTTTCTAGAGGTTGGGATAATCAGGGCAATTCCCCCAGCGCCTTCCCCCACTGTGCCAGGGCGCAGCGCGGTAGCCGGCAGCTCCCAAACCCTTCTCCGGAAAAGTTCAAACCCTCAAATACTTGGAATTGCTCTTTGAGGGAATTTATTTTAAAGCCGCTTTAACGGCAGCTGGGAATTACCAGGGAGGCACTTTGCTCTGCAGTTTCCCAGCTGCTGACCCCGTTCGCATGAAGCGGGCCCCGGAGCGGCCGCTCAACTTGGGAGCATGTGCTGAGATGGCACCCAAACCTTCCCCATCACCCCAGGTTGCAGGAGTGGGATGGAGAGGGCTCCAGTGCATGGCAGAAGAAGCAAGAAAAATTAACTCCTGCACCCAGCAGCTGGGATGTGGTGGGATTATTTAAGACCTTGTTCCCATGAGGGATGAAAATCGCACTCAACCGCGTTGCTTCTTCCCTGGAGGAAGAGTAGAGTTGGGAGGTTGTGACCCTCCAAAAAAACCCAAGCCAACGTCCCAACGTACTGGTGGCACGTGGCATTTTAAGATGCATTTTGTTCTTAAAAAATGAAAAAAAAAAAAACCCAGGGATTATTAGGGCAATTCTGCAACTAAGTGCAAGCAGGACTGCAAGCAACAGGTCCTGTTTGAAGACTGGAAGATGCCACCACCACCAGAGCTGTGGTTGTTCCTCTTGCAAAACCTCCGTGCCCACCTGCCCACCCCATTGCCCTGAGAGGGTTATGGAGCCCTTCTCTGCTCCACACTTACGTGGGGACACCTTGGTCACCCCCAGCCAGGCTATCTGCCTTAAACCCTTGAGATGAGGTGGTAGACCTGGGAGAGTGAAGGTAGGTGGGATGGGACTGGTGGTGGGTAGAGGCAGCCCCATGCCCAACCGCTGCCAGATGCCAACCCACCTGCACCATACAGACAGCCAGCAGCCACCAAGTCACCTGCAGCAAAGGGGACCCCCCCTCAAAAACCCACAGGCAAAGGTTGGGCTGATAACCATCAGCCCCCCACATCGCAGCGCTGGTGGCCCCACACCAGCTTTCTTCTCCCTGCTGTCATGCTCGAAAGACACTTGTGGAAAAACACAGCAGAAAGGAGAGGGTTTGAGTGGCACGTTGGCGAAGGAAGAGGTCGGGGAGGGGAGAAAACAACTTGGCAAGGAGGGAAGGGCTGAAGGACACAGGCGTTTCCATTTCGGTGCGTAAGTCCCAAGGGTGCCGCTCGGGGCGTTTATTGACCAACTCGCCCGCTCTCGACAAGCTGGCCTTGCAAACCATGGCACGGAGGGACACTATTTCTGGTCAAGGCGGGTTCAACGGTGACGTTTTATTAACCCTATCATCAACCAGAGACAGGCACAGGACTCAGAACACACACAGTCAACAGCCCTCCTGGAGAGGGCTCCGGCTCTGCAGGTACCACACCTGTGTTGTCACCCCAACTTTAGGATAAAAAAAGCCATCAGGGCAAAGAAAAGGGAAAAAATAAAAAAGCAAAGTCCAGGCAAGCAGGTACAGTCTGCTTAAAAAAAAATAAAATATATATATATATATATATATAAAAAAATCAAGATGTGTACCCTTGACTCTGGCAATGCAGGAGATACAGAGGGTTGAGTTGCTTCTCTCGGTATTGGAAGGAAAAAAAAAATCATTGTCATAATAAAATAAAATAAAAAATAAATAAAATAAATAAAATAAATAAAATAAATAAAATAAATAAAATAAATAAAATAAATAAAATAAATAAAAATCAGATGGAGCCAGGTCAGGTTCATTAAGGGTGAAAGGCAATGGTTTGACTCCAAACCCAGCTGCTCTCCCCAGCCTGAAAGGTTGCATCGATAGGATCTTCCCCAGCACAAGTCTGTGCGGGAACTCGTCATTCCCCCCCCTCCTTTTCCCTTTTCCCTGCAACACGATAACACGCCACATCGCCCCCAGCTCCCAAGTTAAACATCTTATTAACTGCAGTGACGTAAAAGAGGAAATCGCCGAGAACTATCGCAAAGACGAGAGGGAACACATTTCCCATCGATGGGCTACGATACCGCTGCAGAGATTTGCACATAGAGCAAAAAATATATATATATATATTTAAAAAAAAAAGCATTCAGCCCTCCTTTCCCCCCCTCAGCCCCATCCTCTAATCACTCGATGTCATGGGAAACTAAACCTGACATCCAAACAGTCCAGATAGGAGAGACTCACAGTAAAAATATTGTTAAGATTAAAAAAAAAAAACACAAAACAACCCAACAAAACCAACCCGCAAACTTGCCTTTCAGGAAACCATTTGGATACAGACCCTGCGCAGCTGCAGCCACCCTCTGTGTCGTATTCATCCCCCCTCCTTCGGCTCAGAGATGGGGCAGGGTGGGGAAGAAAAGGGGAAAGAATATAAAAGGGGACTGAAAAAAAAAAAAAAAGAAGAAGAAAAGCGGCGATATTGCAGCTGATGAGCCGCGAGAGGCTGTTGGCAAAGTGGTCCAGCAATGGTCTGAGATTCAGACGGTCACGTGAGGATCCTGTCTGCAGCTCCCGCGCAGCCCCGGCTCAGCGTTTCTCCAACTGCTCACGCAAGCAATTCCCCCCTTCGACACCTCCCACCCCACACTCTCACCCATTTCCCAGCCCGTGCCCCATCCCACCAACAGTATTTTTATTTTTTTTTCCACAAGGTGACCGAGGGCTTCACGCCACAAAAGTGGATTTTTTTTTATTTTTTTTATTTTTTTGCCATGCGAGCACAGGCAGAAAAGCAGCGCTAAGCTGCAAAACCACCCCTCCTTTTTAGTTTTTTTTTTTTTTCCG